>NW_024070203.1:22415241-22633131 GCF_014754425.2 Oryx dammah | reverse complement strand
ATACATATACATATACATATACATATACATATACATATACATATACAACAACCAGAGGGCCCAAGGGACTGCACCAAGGTTCAATTTTGTGTTTTGCCAAGGAAGTATGAAAAATGTCCATCAACATACAAAAATAACAACCCAACTATCCCACTATTCCCATCACTTTTTATAAAAGAAAGGGCATTTTTAACTCACTTCACTCTGTATAATAGGTTCTAGGTTCATCCACCTCATCAGAACTAACTCAAATGCATTCATTTTTACGGCTGAGTAATATTCCATTGTGTATATGTACCACAACCTCTTTATCCATTCATCTGTCAGTGGACATCTAGGTTGCTTCCATGTTCCAGCTATTGTAAATTGAACAATGGGATACATGCATTTTTTCAACCCTGGTTTTCTCAGAGTATATGCTTACGAGTGGGATTGCTGGGTCATATGGTGGTTTTATCCCTAGGTTTTAGGTGTTAGTTCTAAAAGGTCTTGTAGGTCTTCATAGAACCGTTCAAAGTCAGCTTCTTCAGCGTTACTGGTTGGGGCATAGATTTGGATTACCGTGATACTGAATGGTTTGCCTTGGAGACGAACAGAGATCATTCTGTCATTTTTGAGATCGCATCCAAGTACTGCATTTTGGACTCTTGTTGACTGTGATGGCTACTCCATTTCTTCTGAGGGATTCTTGCCCACAGTTGTAGATATAATGGTCATCTGAGTTAAATTCACCCATCCCAGTCCATTTTAGTTCGCTGATTCCTAGAATGTCGACATTCACTCTTGCCATCTCTTGTTTGACCACTTCCAATTTGCCTTGATTCATGGACCTGACATTCCAGTTTTCTATGCAATATTGCTCTTTACAGCATTGGACATTGCTTCTATCACCAGTCACATCTAGTGGAGGTGATGGCATTCCAGCTGAGCTATTTCAAATCCTGAAAAATGATGCCGTGAAAGTGCTGCACTCAATAGGCCAGCAAATTTGGAAAACTCAGCAGTGGCCACAGGACTGGAAAAGGTCAGTTTTCATTCCAGTCCCAAAGAAAGGCAATGCCAAAGAATGCTCAAACTACTGCACAATTGCACTCATCTCACATGCTAGTAAAGTAATGCTCAAAATTCTCCAAGCCAGGCTTCAGCAATATGTGAACCATGAACTTCCTGATGTTCAAGCTGGTTTTAGAAAAGGCAGAGGAACTGGAGATCAAATTGCCAACATCCGCTGGATCATGGAAAAAGCAAGAGAATTCCAGAAAAACATCTATTTCTGCTTTATTGACTATGCCAAAGCCTTTGACTGTGTGGATTACAATAAACTGTGGAAAATTCTGAAAGAGATGGGAATACCAGACCACCTGACCTGACTCTTGAGAAATCTGTATGCAGGTCAGGAAGCAACAGTTAGAAGTGGACATGGAACAACAGACTGGTTCCAAATAGGAAAAGGAGTACGTCAAGGCTGTATATTGTCACCCTGCTTATTTAACTTCTATGCAGAGTACATCATGAGAAACGCTGGACTGGAAGAAACACAAGCTGGAATCAAGATTGCCAGGAGAAATATCAATAACCTCAGATCTGCAGATGATACCACCCTTATGGCAGAAAGTGAAGAGGAACGAAAAAGCCTCTTGATGAAAGTGAAAGTGGAGAGTGAAAAAGTTGGCTTAAAGCTCAACATTCAGAAAATGAAGATCATGGCATCTGGTCCCATCACTTCATGGGAAATAGATGGGGAAACAGTGGAAACAGTGTCAGACTTTATTTTGGGGGGCTCCAGAATCACTGCAGATGGTGACTGCAGCCATGAAATTAAAAGACGCTTACTCCTTGGAAGAAAAGTTATGACCAACCTAGATAGCATATTCAAAAGCAGAGACATTACTTTGCTGACTAAGGTCTGTCTAGTCAAGGCTATGGTTTTTCCAGTGGTCACGTATAGATGTGAGAGTTGGACTGTGAAGAAAGCTGAGTGCTGAAGAATTGATGCTTTTGAACTGTGGTGTTGGAGAAGACTCTTGAGAGTCCCTTGGACTCCAAGGAGATCCAACCAGTCCATTCTGAAGGAGATCAGCCCTCGGATTTCTTTGGAAGGAATGATGCTAAAGCTGAAACTCCAGTACTTTGGCCACCTCATGCGAAGAGGTGACTCATTGGAAAAGACTCTGATGCTGGGAGGGATTGGGGGCAGGAGGAGAAGGGGATGACTGAGGATGAGATGCCTGGATGGCATCACTGCCTCAATGGACGTGAGTCTGAGTGAACTCCGGGAGATGGTGATGGACAGGGAGGCCTGGCGTGCTGCGATTCATGGGGTCACAAAGAGTCAGACACGACTGAGCGACTGAACTGGACTGAACTGATCCCTAGTTTTTTAAGGAGTCTCCATACTGTCTTCCCTACTGACTGTATCAATTTACATTCCCACCAGCAGTGCAAGAGTGTTCCCTTTTCTCCACACCCTCTCCAGTATTTACTGTTCGTAGACTTTTTGATGAAAGCCATTCTGACTGGTGTCAGATGATATCTCCTTGTGGTTTTGATTTGCATTTCTCTAATAATGAGTGATGTTTAGCATCTTTTCATGTGTTTGTTAGCCATCTGTATGTCTTTTTTGGAGAAATGTCTGTTTGGGTCTTTTCCCCACTTTTTGATTGGGTTGTTTGTTTTTCTAGCATTGAGTTGTATGAGCTGCTTGTATATTTTGGAAATTAATCCTTTGTCAGTTGTTTCATTTGCTATTATTTTCTCCCATTCTGAGGGTTGTCTTTTTATCTTGCTGTGCAAAAGCTTTTAAGTTTAATCAGGTCCCACTTGTTTACTTTTGTTTTCATTTCCATTACTCTAGGAGGTGGGTCATAGAGGATCTTGCTATGAAGTGAGTCAGAAAGAGAAAGATAAATATCGTATTCTAATGCACAAATATGGCATATAGAAAAATGGTATTGAAGAATTTATTTACAGGGCAGCAATGGAGAAACAGACATAAAGAATAGACTTATGGACATGGGGAGAGGGGAGGAGAGGGTGAGATGTAAGAAAAGAGTAACACAGAAACTTACTTTACCATATGTAAAATAGACAGCCAACAAGAATTTGCTGTATGACTCAGGAAACTCAAACAGGGGCTCTGTATCAACCTAGAGGGGTGGGATGGGGAGGGAGATGGGAGGAAGGTTCAAAAGGAGGGGATATATGTATACCTATGGACTTTCCCTGGTGGCTCAGATGGTAAAGCGTCTGTCTACAATGCGGGAGACCCAGGTTCAATCCCTGGGTCGGGAAGATCCCCTGGAGAAGGAAATGGCAACCCACTCCAGTACTATTGCCTGGAAAATCCCATGGACAGAGGAGCCTGGTAGGCTACAGTCCATGGGGTCGCAAAGAGTTGGACATGACTGAGCAACTTCACTTTCACTTTCATGGCTGATTCATGTTGAGGTTTGATAGAAAACAACAATATTCTGTAAGGCAATTATCCTTCAATAAATAAATAAAGTAAACAAATAAAAGTGTGAAGGTCATCAAAAGGAAGGAATGAGAAGCTATCATATCCTCAAGAAGTCTAAAGGAGACATGAGAATTAATACAGTATCCTGGTTAAAAACTGAGGCAATTTGAATGAAGAATGGACTTTCATTAATAGTAATCTATCAACATTTGTTCATTAATCTCAATGAATGTATCATACTAGTGTAAGATTTTCATAATAGGGGAAACTTGTATGTAGGACACATTGGAACTCTGTACTATTTCACATTTTTTTTCTATAAAGATAAAACTGTTTTAAAATAAAACCTAAATTCAACTTTTTTAAGAAAAAAAAAGGAAAAGGCATTTTTAACACTGAAAGAGTAAAAAGACACATGCTTGGAATAAAGAAAAGCTTTGGGCACTAAATGAAATTAATGATAAAAACTCGCTACATTTCTGTATATGTATTACAGATATGTAGATATACATGCAGTTGCTGTACATATATATACTGCATATATTGCTATATATATAGATGTATACATATCTATATGTATGCATATAGATATGTACACTACAGAAATGTGAGTTTTCATGTACATATATATATCTCATAGTGGCCACAAGTTAAAATTTGTTTGCAAAGAAGCAAATCCCTTGCTCTTATTTTGAGTGAGAACACTGAGGCTGGGAGGCAGTGACTGGTGCCATCAGTCGGGCACCCTTCATGTGCAAATGGTCTTTGGGCAGAGCTTGCAGTGACTCAGGCCATTGGTGCCCTGGTGCAGTGGAGACATCTTCCTCCCTGTTGACCATGGGAGGAAGGAGGGGAAGTGTGGAGCAGGGAATACTTTGGTCTAAGAATCAGACCTCCACTCTAGTCAAATTTACCAGCTGTCTGACCTTCGATAAGTCACTGAAGCCACTGATACGTGGGTTTCAATTCACCATATGACTCCAGTCAAAATGATGCGCTTGTCCTCAACAAATAACAAAGCGAGCATGGCCGTCGACTAGCAATGACAATGACAGCTAGCATCGGAAAATAGTCTTCTCCACATTCAACACCACATTGTATCTTTTCTCCTCTGAGTATCACAACAGCCTTGAACACAGCAGAGCGTGTTTTTAGATATGAAAATTTCAGCATACAAGAGATGGAAAACTTCCTGTGCCACAGGGCAGCTGGCTAAAAATAATGATATGGACCATAAATGATATTCAACAGCCCCAAATCCGTGATTTTTCCATGAAGACAGAGGTGAAAGCATTTTGGAAAAACTTAGGGAAAGGGAGTGGTATTTATTAAGCACATACTACATGCCAGGCTATATGCTGAAGGCATCACATTGACCTTGTTTAGTCTTTAGGACCACATTCTGAGCCACGTGTCACTTCACAGATGCATTACGGAAATGAAGGTCATCCAGCAAGTCAGAGGCAGAGTGGAATTCACAGCATCTCTGTTTGACTTTGGGGCTCCATGCTCCCTTTAGAAAAATACTGAAATTGAGGCAGAGTCTAGAATGATAGATTTCCTGACAAAATGTGTTTTGGAAGGAGACATGTAAAACAGTTTATTACCTTTAGGAGCAGACAGAGGACAATGTGGTGACGATGTTTGAAGGGTCCATTTTCCTTCTAAACAAAAGGTGAAGCTGACAGCTTCTTGAAAAAATTGTGGTCCCCAAATAAATACCATTTGTGTATGGATATTGGAGAAGGCAATGGCACCCCACTCCAGTACTCTTGCCTGGAAAATCCCATGGATGGAGGAGCCTGGTGGGCTACAGTCCATGGGGTCGCTAAGAGTCGGACATGACTGAGCGACTTCACTTTCAGTTTTCACCTTCATGCATTGGAGAAGGAAATGGCAACCCACTCCAGTGTTCTTGCCTGGAGAATCCCAGGGACGGGGGAGCCTGGTGGGCTGCCGTCTATGGGGTCATACAGAGTCGGACACGACTGAAGCAACTTAGCGGTAGCAGTGTATGTATATAGGGCTCAGACAGTAAAAAATCTGCCTACAATGCAAGAGATCCGGGTTCAATTCCTGGGTAGGGAAGATCCCCTGGAGAAGGAAACGGCAACCCACTCCAATATTCTTGCCTGGAAAACCCCATGGACAGAGGAGCCTGGAGGACTACCGTCCCTGAGGTCACAGAGTCAGACACGACTGAGTGACTAACCTTTTTACATAAATATAATAATAATTTGTGTATGTATATATAAATATAAATAAGGAGATAGTGAGGGACACAGAGGCCTGGAGTGCTGCAGTCCATAGGGCTGCATAAAATCAGATACAACTTAGCAACTGAACAACAATATATAAATATAAATACAAATATGAAAGGGCCTGTCTTCTCATCTGTCAAGTTCTGTCAATTTGCAGACACATTCTTCTGATCAATTCCTGTGAGCTGTCAGACGATCTGACAGTAATATCCAAGCAACTTCTTCTTCTTTTTTTTTTTTTTACCAGAAACTGCTTTGAAAAATTCACATTAAAAAAGCCAGGTTGCTTTGAAAAAAGATATAGAAAAAGAAAAATAAAGTAGGGTGAGGGTCTTGTAAATTTTATTCAGTTAGTCCTAATATAATACTTTTCTTCTTATCTTGACAGCTTTGATATGTTAAAAATCTTGGGGAAAATATCCAGAGAATTTATGAAACTATATATATACCTAACATTGAGGAGACACAGGTACCAAATTATCAAAGATGGTTATATCATTGGGAAGGGGTAAGATTATAGGGATACATACTTTCTATATGATCTCTTTTTAAAACAAGTTTAAAAATTTTTTGGCCACATTGCACAGCATATGGGATCTTAGTTCCCTAACCAGGGATCGAACCTACGCCCCCTGCCTTGGAAGCAGGGAGTCCTAACCACTGGACCACGAGGGGTTCCATGTGTTGTCTCCATCTTTGAAGTTTGAATTTACATAATGGACAAGTAAGGCTTTAGTAATCAGGAAAAGAAAAAAAAACATGAAAAGGAAAAAGACTCTCAGAACAAGAACATTAGTGCCATGAATGCACTTTTAAAAGTTATATTAGAAATCATGGCAATTTTTATGGTACTTTATCTAACTGCAACTATACAAATTAACACATAAATATATTGCCCTAGTAAAAACAAAGCTGTTGATAAGTCTCCTTGAGTAGTCTCTCCCCCTCAGACACATCACACACTGGAAACCTGGTCCCTTTTCCCCTCTTGAGAGACTGCTGTACATTCATACATACATTTCTATATTTTTATGTATGCACTATTTTTCATGCTCTTTAGTTACAAATTGATCAATTTTGTTGTTCAGTTGCTAAGTCATGTCCAACTCTTTTAGACCCTATGGAGTGCAGCACGCCAGGACTCCCTGTCCTTCTCTACCTCCTGGACTTTTCTTAGATTCATGTGCATTGAGTTAGTGATGCTGTCTAACCATCTCATCCTCTGCTGCCTCCTTCTCCTCCTGCCTTCAATCTTTCCCAACATCAGGGTCTTTTCCAATGAGTCAGTTCTTCACATCATGTTCATGGATTCTTTGCATCACTGTTCATGGGGTTCTCACAGCAAGAATACTGCAGTGGTTTGCCATTCCCTCCTCCAGTGGACCATGTTTTGTCAGAACTCTTAACTATGACTCATCCATCTTGGGTGGTCCTGCATGGCATCGCTCATAGCTTCACTGAGTTACGCAAAGTCCTTCGCCATGACAAAGCTGTGATCCATGGAGAGGAAACTGATCATACCATGTTTATAGATCTAAGATGTGTTTTTTCACGCAAACACTTGTCTTGAAATTTCATGTTTGGTACAGAAATGGCTATCTCATTCTTTAAAATCTATTGATAAGCATCCCATAGTGTTGGAATAGTTTCTTTTTAAAGATATTATTTTGTTGTTTATATCCTGGTTTTTTGGCCCTGGGGTATATGGGATCTTAGTTCCCCTCACCAGGGATTGAATCCATGCCCCCTGCATTGGAGGGTGAAGTCTTAACCACTGGACCACCAGAGAAACCCCAGAATTTCTTGCAACAATAATTTAGGTTGCTTCCCATTTTGTCAGGAATCTGAAACAAGGTTTCAGATGTAATGATGTTGCTTTAAATTTACAAGTTTAAAGCCTTGATAATAGCATACAAATCATTTCTAGTTTGGAAGGGAGAAGGGTAGTCATGGACTATTTTTTTTTTTAAAGATCGAAGATCAAAAGTTACTAGAGTTTGCCAAGGACACTAGAAAGAGTCAAAAACATTCTGCTTTGAGCAGCCTGAACCACAAGGGCGCTGAGGAACTCAATCACATCAAGAGGATCTTTAACAGAAAGCTTTGAAGTTTTTGCCTGTATATTAATGAGGCAGTGGATAAATGGGCAGCTGCAGTAGATGGTATTTACACGGGAAGTGGGTTCTGTCAGATGCATGACAGAAAACTAAGCAAAGAATTATGGCACGGCAGGGAGAGGTCATTATAAAGCCACAGAATTTTGATATTAAAAGATACGAGAAAAGGCAAGTCTAATCCTCTTTTACACAGAAGCAAAATCTGTGACCCACTTGGTTAAGTGATTTGCCCGAGGTTGGGAGGCAAAAACATTTCAAGCAGGTTTTCTCAGTCCAAGGTGAGCTGAATTGTTTCCACTGGGAGGATTTCTCAAGCTTTTTCACGAAAGTCCCCTAGAGTGGAAGATACTGATGCCCCTGGGGTAGGTGGGTGGGTGAAAATGGGCTTGGGGTAGAGTGGGAATCATTGAGTACTTCTGGGAGTGCTGAGGACTTATTTTGAGCCAGACTTTGTGTTGTTTCATTTATCCTTCATTACTATTCTGATAGGAAACTGAGACTCAGAGAGGTGATTTGTAGTTAATTGAAGTCCAGCCCATAGCTGTCCATAGCTCATCCAGTAGTCACATACGGATGTGAGAGCTGGACCATAAAGAAAGCTGAGCACTGAAGAATTGATGTTTTTGAATTTTGGTGCTGGAGAAGACTCTTGAGAGTACCTTGGACTGCAAGGAGATCAAACCAGTCAATTCTAAAGGAAATCAATCCTGAATATTCATTGGAAGGACAGATGCTGAAGCTAAAGCACCAATACATTGGGTACCTGATGCAAAGAGCTAACTCACTGGAAAATACCCTGATGCTGGGGAAGATTGGAGGCAGGAGGAGAAGGGGATGACAGAGGATGAGATGGTTAAATTGCATCACTAACTCAAAGGACATGAATTTGAGCAAACTCTGGGAGATAGTTGAGGACAGAAGAGCCTGGCAGGCTACAGTCCACGGTGTTGCAGAGGGTCAGACACGACTGAGCAACTGAGCACGTATGCACTACTCTGATAGGAAGCTGAGATTCAGGCAGGGGATGTGCAATTGAAGTTAACTGAAGTCCAGCCCACAGTTGAAGTCCTAGAGACCTAACTTTCAGAGTCATCCAGCATGAGTAACAATACATTCTGACATCTCGCTCCATCCCTAAAATGCCTGGGGCATTGCTCAGTGCTCAGAAGCCAGCACCTGGCCTCAGGTGGCCTGAATCACAGATGCACCACCTACCAGGGGTCCCGGGCAGATTATTTTACTTCTTTTGAGTCTCGGTCACTTGTTCTACAAAATGGGAACAATAAAAAAACTTCCCTTATAGATTTTCGTAAGAACTGCCTAACTGTAAGTTAGGTAATCCAGGGCAAATACACCGAGTAATACAGAATGTACGCTGGGCAGTTGATGAATGTTTAATATGCTTGAAATTAATCATTTTACTCCATCGTCTATCTGTGTTTATTTTTATATTCATTAAAAAAAACCTTTCAATAAGAGTCAAGCTCCAGAAGGACTATAGCTTCTTGCAGCCCAGGGACTTGCTGGGCTGTGCACACCCATCTCACCTCTCCCCAACCATGTACAGTGTGAAAGTGAAAGTCTGTAATGTCTGACTCTCTGCAACCGCATGGACTGTAACCCACCAAGCTCCTCTGTCCATGGGATTCTCCAGGCAGGAATACTGGAGTGGGTTAGCCATTCCCTTCTCCAGGGGATCTTTCTGACCCAAGGATCGAAATCGGGTCTCCTGCACTGCAGGAAGATTCTTTATCATCTGAGTCACGAAGGAAGCCCCTGTGTACAGTGTAGCTAGGGCAAAAAGCCGGGGCTACAAGGCCAAGTCCACATTTCTTAAATGTCGTGCTGTGCCCTCCAGACTGGTGTCTGCTTTCCTCTTTAAGCTCACTCCTCACTGCAGTCTCCCATGCCCTTTACGCTCCAGCAATCCTGAGCTCCTTATAGCTCTCCAAACAAGCAGCACACTTCCGCATTTTCACACTTGCCTGCCTTTGCGTGGCTCAGCCTGGAAGGTGCTTTGTTATCTAATGTGATGCTGGCAAAGCTCCTGCTCTTCCTCAGACCCCGTCTGCATATGGCCTCTTCTCCTGATGCTGCTCAACCACCCCCCTCCTCACCCCAAGCACTGACTGTCCCTTTCTTCATCCTCTAGGACTTCTGTGCCCACTGCCTGTACTGCACTGTCCTGCAAAGTTGGTGGACTTGTTTCTCCCTTAGCAGAGTCTGAGGGCAGGGGCTGATTCTGTCTTGCCACAGCCTCACACGGTTCCTGCCACATAGTAGGTACACAAGACCTGTTGACTGAACAACTTGGATTGCATCTTTCATAGCAATCCTTTATCTGGGTCAATGGGGATTACTGTGACACCAGAAACTGACCTTGATCAAATCTTTCAGTTCTCTTTGGAGGGCCATGGGCAGAAATATTGAGAACCAGAGTATAAAGTAGAAGAACTATGTGTAACTGGCACCAACCACCCTTGAAGCAGCGATAAAGAGAAATGGTGTACATTCTTCCCTACCTTCAAATTCCCAGCCCTTCAGGTTAACCTGATCTTTCTCCTGGGAGGAGACCTCAGTTTCCACCTCTTCTGCTCCTGTCAGCCTCCTGCTTAGTAGCTGTCCAATAGCTGCAGGTTACAATGCAGGGTCCTTGGCCAGTCCTTGCTTATTTTTCTAGCCTCCCCTCTACCCCTTTCAGCAATGCTAAATATCTTCTGGTTCTTCACACATACAGCATCTTTATTTTTGTTCTCTCCTCTGCATACATTGACCTTTCCTGTTTTCTTTACCTCCTAATTGGTGTACAATTTTTATATAATAAAATTTACCATTTTGATAAATATGAACAATCACGCTCACATACAGAATAACCAGATCACCCCCCAAATCACCTCACCCTATGCTTCTCTGCATAGAACGACGCTATGCTTCTGTGCATGGGACAACAGAGGATGAGATGGTTGGATGGCATCACCGACTCGATGGACATGAGTTTGAACAAGCTCTGGGAGTTGGTGAGGGACAGGGAAGCCTGGTGTGCTGCAGTCCATGGTGTTGCAAAGAGTTACACATGACTGAGCGACTGAACTGAACTGATGCTTCTGTGCAATCCATCCACTCCCTCCATCCCTTATCCTATCTGGCAATGACATCCCTTTTCTTTCCCTGTAATTTTTGCCTTCTCTAGATCGTCTTACAAATGGAATCAAGTATCTAATCTTCTGTGGCCTGGCTTCTTTCACTTGTCATATTGCATTGGAGATTCACAGATGCTGTTACATATATTGGTGGTTTATTCCTTTTTACTGCTGAATAGGATTCTGCTGTATTTGTCTTCTCCTTTTTAAGATCCAGCCTAAGAATCCATTTCTCCCAGAAGTCTTCTCTGATCCAAGGAGGTTATACATTGTTTCTACGTTCCCACGGGATTCTTTCATCATAGCACATAGCGAGAAAATGTGTTTCAGTCATTCCCATATTCCTAACACAACACTTAATAGATGCTCAGAGGCAAGGATGAATGTATCTCTGTTGGTGTGAAGGGACCTTAAAATAGGACATTTTTGACACTCTGATAATGATATGGGCTTCCCTGGTGGCTCAGACAGTAGAGAATCTGCTTGCAATGCAGGAGACCTGGGTTCGATCCCTGGGTTGGGAAGATCCCCTGGAGAAGGGAATGGCAACCCACTCCAGTATACTTGCCTGGAGAATCCCATAGACAGAGGAGCCTGGTGGGCTACAGTCCATGGGGTTGCAAAACAATGATATGGTCTCATTCCACTCTCACAATAGCCTGTGAAACTGGCACTACTATACATCCTTTACAAAGCAAGAAGTCAAGTCATGCTAATTTGAATCCAAAACCTGGGGCTAAAAATACAGTGTGACAATGACATTCCTCTGTGATTTGAGTGGCCTGAAGACTTGAAATCTGTGTTTTGGTGGCAAATGTTCATATTCTTTAACCTGTTCTCTATTTTAGCTCTGGTCAAGCCAGCAGCAAAAGAAAGGTAGTGTCCTGTTGGCTAAAATCCAAGCTCTTAGGTCAAACAAAATGGTGGTGAGACGGGCCAATGGCTCACTGGCCCTTGAGAAGAGGCTAATTCATTCCAGACGGCTGGGGTTGGCGGGGAGACTGCAGGCAGTCGGCTCGCATGAAGCAGCACAGACGCTGTATCTGACGGGAGCCCGGCCACAGGCGGAGGAAGATGGAGAGCAGATTTAAAAGGACTTTGGCTTAACTGTCACTCAACCAGCTGTCTCTCAGCTGGGAAAATTCATCTGACAAACCGTAAATAACTAACATCAGTCCCCAGAATGCACAGCGCTCAGGGGTCCAGGTCTGGGGTCAGGATGCAGAATGGTAACGACATTGGTGATGAAAATTGAGTCCCATTTCCCCCTAATTCTGCATGCAGTCTGTCACTCCTGCGAAGATGAGGAGGGAATTAAATTCAACTCACATGGGCCAGTCGATCAAATCTGGCAAAGAGCTCGTTGAGCATCCTGACCAGCTCCTGAGCAGACAAGGTCGTGGAGAGGTTGGTAAATCCTTTAACATCTGCAAAAAGAATACTAGACAACAGGGAAGGGATGGGGAGGGGGAAGAGAGTACATTAATACTTGAATCTATCTTGGGAGAAACATCTTCATTCAAGCAAACCAACTGTGGCCTGAGATGTTAGCTCTCCTTGCCAGGCGAGTCTCGAGGTATACCTCAGTGTTTACCAAACATTTCAGCAGACAGTCCACCCAGGGGTTCAGGAAGGACAAGACGGCAAGAGAAAGCCCTTCTTCCTGTGCAGGAGTGTGGAGCGCTGGTAACGTGAACAACCCAAAAGGCGAAGTTTTCAGTAGTGAAGTGAAAGTCACTCACTCGTGTCTGACTCTTTGTAACCCCCTGGAATTCTCCAGGCCAGAATACTGGAGTGTGTAGCCTTTCCTTTCTCCAGGGGATCTTCCCAACCCAGGGATCGAATCCTGGTCTCCTGCATTGCAGGTGGATTCTTTATCAACTGAGCTATGAGAGAAGCCCTGGAATAGATCAATTTATTGTGGAAAACAAAATGAAGCCTTATGAATTATCCTTGCAAATGCAGATGTCATGAACACAGAGCATAATGGACACAGGGACAAAAGAATGCAAAACCACTTTATCTCCAGTCCGATGACATATGCTCTATCCCAAATTGCAGGCACATAGAGTTACGATGTTTTTTAAAATTGAGGAAATAAATAGCAAGCCTGGGAGACCTTTGGCAGAATAATAATGACTTCTATGAAATGCATATTTACTAAGAATTTCAGTTAGCTGAGGTTTTATCCTATGCATATTGCTTGGTGGAAGGGAAGGGGCGGTCCTTGAAAGCCTTATCAAAGCAAGGCACTGTATGAGTGCTGTCTTAGTCAAGCCACCCCGTTAGCCCGTGGGGAAGGCAGTGTTCATCCATCCCAATGTGAAGATCAGGAACTTTTGCCCAACATTCACTGGTAGCCCATGGCAGAGTTGGGATTGTCCTTGAGGCTGAACTGCATGGTGAGGCACTACTCCACCCACCTAACACACCATCTCAGGGATCAATTCAGCCTCAGGGGTACCTCTGAGAGGAAGGATGAACATCAGAGAGGGCACCGTATTTTCCTGATTCTCGTGTTTTTACCAAATCTGAAACTGACTGCATCTTTGCAGTGTGTCACACTTTTTGGTTCGTTTCCTTAGTGTTGCATAAAATAATGGTGAGTTTTACCACCAGTGTGACTTTGTTTTAATGAGATAGCTGAATCGGTCAGAAGGCCCCGTGGAATGTGCATAGACTTACATTGGTCATCCCTGGTATTCAGTGGTTCTTAAAGTTGTCTCCATTACAAACTCCTTTAAGAATCTGATAGAAGTTATGGATTTTAGCTCCTAAAAAATGTGCAAGTATTCAAAATTTTGCACTTGATTTCAAGGGATTTTTACTTTCCCGGAAGCCCACTCAGGGACTCATTAGGAATCCTTAGATCTCAATGTTTAAAAATATTTAGTTCATTTTATTTATTTATACTGGATCTTAGTTGTGGCAGATGGCATCTTCGATCTTTGCTGCAGTATGCAGGGTCTTTAGTTGTGGCATGTGGGGTCTCGTTCCCTGACCAGGGATCAAACCCAGGCTCTCCTTGGGAGCTCAGAGTCTTAACCACTGAACCTCCAAGGAAGTCCCCTTTAGATATCAACTGAAAAGCTATTGCTTTAATTAATCAGTTAATGCCTTAATTATTTAAGCAAATATTTATGTGAACCGCTACACACTGTGCAAGAAAATTGTATTAAATGATAAAGAATGCCCAGTACCTGTCCTCAAGATCCTCAGAGGATGGGGAATGGAGTTGGGCAGTCAAAGAGAAAAACAAAAACAACACAGGCAATGACTGCTGTAATGGAAAAACTCATGGAGGGGCCACTGGAGGATCAGGAATTTCCTAGCGAAGCAAAGTCCAGGGGGAGTCTTGAATGACCGAGGGCAGGGGTCCCCAGCCTCTGGGATCTGAGGCCTGGTGATGTGCAGTGGAGCTGATGTAATAATAATAGAAATAAAGTGCACAATAAATGGAATGCAGTTGAATCATTCAAAACCATCCCCTGTCCATGCCCTACCATCCCCTGTCCATGCCCCGCTCTGTGGAAAAACTGTCTTCCATGAAACTGGTCCTTGGTGCCAAAAAGGTTGGGGACTGCTGCTCTAGAGAACTTGATGGTAAAGTGAATAAAAGAATGGGTGCTCTTAGCAAGAGATCAGCACATACTAGGGTTTGGATGGAGAATGAGCAAACGTACCATGGTTCTGCAAGAACTCAAAGACAGCTTGTCAAAGGGTAGTATTGAGCAAGGAAGGGGGGAAGAGGAGAGGGAGAAGGGAGAGAAAAAGAGAGAGAAGGCGGGAGGAAGGGAGAGAGAAGGAGGGAGGAAGGGAGACAGAGGAGCTCAGAAGAGAGAGCAGAGGAATAATAAAGAAGGGCTGGATGAGCCAGGTTGATGAATACAGACTTTTTCCTGACCATGACGGAAAGCGAGTGAAGGGTTTTAAGCACGGGAATGATACCTCTCGGTTCTTCCTGTGTGAGGCTTCCTCTGCAAGCATCACCACACTGCTACGGTCCTCTACAGTTTTCTGGTGGTATAGCCTCTGGTCATGTGCATAGGATTTGTGTCTAGACAGACTGGGGTTCCAGTCCCAGGTCAATCACTTATGAATACCATGAACTTCTCCAAGCCTTTGTCTACTGGAGATCGTTTCAGTACATACTTCATTGGTAGGTAGCGAGTGTTTAGCACAGTGCCTGGCATAGTAAGTGCCCCATAAACGTGTCAGCTCTTGGCATCATTATTGTACAAAAGTGCACTATAATTGAATGGTTGGATGGAGGAGAGAGAGACAAGCAATGAGACAGAAGAAAATCTGACTCTTAACTGGATTATTTATCACCCGAAGTTAAAAGAATTCCTAACTGTGGGCAAAAGCCTGAAACAACAGGAGCAGCAATACTCAGAACAGACTGTGGACTTGATTCTGTTCTAGGAGTTCTACAAGTATGAACTCATTCATTCCTCATAGAAACCTACGAGGGAGGATCTAGGGTGATCATCTCCATTTTACAGATAAGGAAGCTGAAGCCTGAGTAGTAACTTGGCAACACACACGCAAAGCTGGGGTTTGAACCAGACAGCCTGGCTCTGGAAACTTTACTCTTTTGAAAAAATCTTTTGGCCATGCCACGTATCATGTGGGTCCCCAATCAGGGATCGAATCCACATCCTCTGCATTAGAAGCACAGACTCTTAACCACTGGACAGCCAGGGAGTCTACACTCTTTACCACTATAGTATGCTGCTGCTGCTGCTGCTGCTGCTAAGTCGCTTCAGTCGTGTCTGACACTGTGCGACCCCAGAGAGAGCAGCTCATCAGGCTCCCCTGTCCCTGGGATTCTCCAGGCAAGAACACTAGAGTGGGTTGCCATTTCCTTCTCCAATGCAGGAAAGTGAAAAGTGAAGGTGAAGTCGCTCAGTCGTGTCTGACTCTTCGTGACCCCATGGACCGTAGCCCACCAGGCTCCTCCATCCATGGGATTTTCCAAGCAAGAGTACTGGAGTGAGGTGCCATTGCCTTCTCCATATAGTATGCTACCTTTGAAATAAGCCATCATCCTCACACATATGGGAAGTGGAAGGGTCCAGAGACCGTCTAGTAGAACTGCTCACTTTATGGATCTATTTGCTCCAAACTACCAATATCTGTCTATGGAAGGAATGGTTCATTCATTCATTTAATAGCTAATTAATTAAATGCCTACTATGTGTCAGATCCTGGAGATACAATGGTGAGCAGAAAGTACAATCATAGCCCTTATGGAACAAGGAGCCTACTGAAAGACGAAATAGAATCCTTAAGAGCAAAGGGCATAAAGGTTTCAGACATGCTCAGGGTTTCAGCAGCATCATTTTTGTGTGTGGTCTTCTGAACACGTGTTGCTTTATGCACCTGTGTCTGTACAGGGTGTGCCTGCTCCCTGGCATAGCTTTCCTTCCTTTTACTACCTACTAAAATCCTACTTGTCTGCATCCTAGTGTTCACTGTAGCACTGTCTACAACAGCCAAGACCTGGAAACAACCTAACTGTCCATCAGCAGAGGAGTGGATAAAGAGAATGCAGCACATATAACAACAGAGTATCACTCAGCCATAAAAAGGGATGAAACTGTGCCACTTGCAGAGACATGGATGGACCCAGAGTAAAGTAAGGCAGAAAGAGAAAAGCAAATATCCTGTATTAATGCCTGTATACGAGATCTAGAAAAAGGGACCGATGAACCTATCTGCAAAGCAGAAATAGAGACATAGTCATAGAGAACAAACGTATGGACACCAAGGGGGGAAATGGGAGGTTGGAATTGACATATATAAACTATCGATGAAAGTGAAAGTGAAAGTCGCTCAATCATGTCTGACTCTTTGCGACCCCATGGACTATACAGTCCATGGAATTCTCCAGGCCAGAATACTGGAGTGGGTAGCCTTTCTCTGTTCCAAGGGATCTTCCCAACCCAGGGATCGAACCCAGGTCTCCTGCATTGCAGGCAGATTCTTTACCAGCTGAGACACCAGGGAAGCCCAAGGATACTGGAGTGGGTAGCCTACCCTTTCTCCAGTGGATCCTCCTGACCCAGGAATCGAACCGGGGTCTCCTGTATTGCAGGTGGATTCTTTACCAGCTCAGCTGTGAGGGAAGCTCATATGATACTATGTACAAAATAGATAACTCATAACAACCTATGTATAGTACAGGGAACTTTATTCAATGCTCTGTGGTGACCTAGAAGGAAATCCAAAAAAGAGGGGCTAAATATATACGTACAGCTGATTTGCTCTGCTGTACAGCAGAAACTAACATGACATTGTAAAGCAACCGAACTCCAATAAAAAATTAATGAAATAGAATCCTGGACTTCCCTGGTGGCTCAGTGGTAAAGAATCCACCTGCCAGTGGAGGGTACATGGGTCTGAGACCTGATCCAGGAAGATCCCACATGCTGCAGAGCAACTAAGCCCAGGCACTGCGACTACTGAGCCTGTGCTCTAGAGCCTGGGAGCAACAACTACTGAGCTCACGCGTCGCAGCTACTGAGACCCGAGAGCCCTAGAGCCGGAGCTCGGCAACAAGAGAAGCCACCACAATGAGAAGCCCAGGTGCCCCAACTAGAGAGTAAGCCCTGCTCGCTGCAACTAGAGAAAAGCCTGAGCAGCAGTGAAGACCCAGTGCAGCCATAAGTCAATAAACAAAACCCTTTTTAAAATGTTCCATCTTAAAAAACAATCTTTGGAAAAATAAAATAAAATCCTAGTTGTCCTTTAAGACCCCATTCATATGCTAAGATTCAACTTTGATGGAGATTTCCCCAAGCATAGCTGGTCACCACACTCTCGCTCTTTGCCTAGCCTGTGGGCTCCTCTGTCAGGGCACTAATCCCCTAATTGTATGTGCTAGGAGGGCTCCATCCATAGGTAAAGAACAGGAAGAGCCTCACCTCTGTATCCCAAACCTTAGCGCGTGGTGGGCCTCATGAAATATTCCCTGAATTGAAACAACAGAAATCTTCAGAATTAAATCTTCCTTCCTCAGAGTGGTCATGACCAGCCCTGGGATTCCCTGGAACCTGCTCAGAAATGCAGAATCTCAGGCCCCATCCCAGACCCTCCGGGTCAGAATCGAACAAGAAGTTAACAAGAGCCCCAGGTGATTTTTGCACATGCTTAGTTATGCAATAAGTTTGTCGAATAAAAGGTAAGAAGAAACCAATGCCCTGGTTCTCACTTTATCGTTCATTCTGTTACCCCCAGGTGCTGGACTCAAGATCAGATCTATTGACTCTAAATATAAGCTTGTAACCTTCCAAGGTGAATATACCGAAGAGGCCATATTAATTGTCAGATCTAATTTGCTTACATAAGTTGTTCATTTGGCTGAAAAAAATTAGTCACTCTGCAAATACTGTCCTCAAGGATGCTTAGTATAATTCACTAGACTAATTAGGAACATGAGCTGTGTGTAGACTTTTCTTCTAACCTGTGTTTTTGGGAAGGTTATTTAACCTCTTTGAGCTTCCATTTTCTTGATAATAAAGCAGAGATCATGCAAGCTACTCTTCAAGGTTATTCCACTTATAAATATCATTTATATCACTTATAAATAATAGTGTAGTCCTCAATAAGTGGAGGGTATGTAACTCCTTGTGAAAATTTTTGGGAATTGGAGAGATGGCCACTCAAACAGACCTTCAAAGCCAAGTTTTCTAGCTCCACCCAGTTGCATTTTGTTTATGCTGAAACCAAGCAGGTCCCTGTGGGGCTCCTGGGCACAAACGCCTTTCTGTGTCCCCCATTTCTTGATTACAAAAAGTAGGGTCCATTCAGCCTCTGTGACTTTCCCTGAGTTCCAAAGGGCAGGCTCAAACAATTACTAATTAGGGAAGGGATGGGATGCAAAGACCAGGGAGGAGCAGTTAAGAAACAATAGTGTAGGGTACTGGGGCAGGGTCCTGGTTCCTCCTCAGGGGGTACACGCAACAATATCTTTGAGGTGTTTGCCTATACTGAAGCCCCCACCATGTAGAAGTTAACAGTATGCTGCCCACAAGCACGGAGACCCCAGATTGGTTGAAATCAGAAGGTTGATGATGCTCATGCCCACTTACTTCCCCACCAGTGGATCAGAAGAGTATCCATCAGCTGATCACACCCTCTTTGAGCTGTAAGACTACTCACTGCCCCCTCCAGGTCAGCACACACTGTTTTGAGGGCAGTAGCCCACTGTGGCCCCCTTGGCTTGACAAAGCAATAAAGCAATTCTTTTCTACTTCACCCAAAATTCTGTCTCCAAGAATTAATTCAGTGTCTGAGTACAGAGGCTGGATTCAGCTTCAAAGTGATGACTGCCCACTTTGACAAGCCTGGCTGGGAAGAAGCAGCCAATCAAGAAGTTGAGTGGACTGAGTTATGTGAGCAAAGGTGCAAATGTACATGCTATGGGGTCGGGGGCAAGAAGAAGGGAGCTAGGGAGCTTGGGCAGAAAAGCTAACTGTCCACCGAATCCACACCTCCTGGTCACTAGCAAAGGCCACTAGCAGGGGCTCTGGCCCTCTTGTATCAGGGTAGGGCCATGTAATCAGGTCCCATCAATGGAATCTGAGCAGACTGATATGTGCCATTTCTGGGCCAAGTGTTATAAAAGCAGGTATGCCTTTTCTCTCCAAGAACAGAGTAGTGAGAACGTTGATACCCATATGAAATGTAGGGATCCCTGAATCACCCACTGACCAGGGTATATAAGCCAGAAGGAACCTGTGTGGACAAATTATATTGAATTTATATCACTGAAACTGAGAGGTTATTTGATAGAGCATTACCCTAACTAGCACAAGAAGAGTCTTAAATATATGGGGAGTGAGGAAAGAGAAATAGAACTGGACAGATGGGACTGGAAGCCCAAGTGGTTTGCCATAAAAAGCCGAGGAGCCAGGTGGAGCTCCAGAACAAAGCTGATGAAGTCTCAGATGTTTATAGCTGAAATCGACTTGACAGTCCAAATGTTTTGTCCATTTCAAGCAGCTAGGCTTTTGAATTAGGGAAACTTAGGGAAACAGAAAGATGAAATGATGCAGGAGAGAGTGCCTCATAGAAAGTGCTCTGGGATGTGTGCAAACCCAGAGCTGCTCGCTGTAGTCCACCCTGGGATACTCATGTCCCCAAGCATGGCTCCTCTACCACTCCTTATCAGGACAGGATGCAATGAGCTATATGAAATATAACTGAGCTGGACATTTAGAGCAGACTATTTTTAGGGAAAGGTCACAACATAAAAACTACATAAATGCAACTGAGAAGAAAGAATGATCCAGGTGGGTTGCCTGGAAGACAGTGACAGGATGAGAACTACATTTCAAAAATGCCACCTTCCTGCACTGGGTGTGCTTTGGGGGCCAGGGTAAGGCTGTCCTCCTCTGCTTTTTTCTTTTTAAATCTCCAGTCCTATTTTAGTTTTCAGTAGCCTTGTTGTGGGCAGGAGAGGCTTCACTGCCCTGAGTTGAGAGCATCTTCCCAGGACCTGCAGGCCGTGGGCATCTAGCCATCAATACCTCTATGAACAGCAGGGAGGGGCGCCTCCAGCTGCCAGGATCTTTGCACATTCTTCCCCCATTAGAAGCGGTTCCTTCACTGAGAGCTCAGGCTGCTGGAGAATGTAGGGCAGCAAACTCAATCTTAATTTAGTGTGGCTCCAAGTTCTGGAAAGGAGTCTAGAGCACAAAAGCTCAGTTCGATGGCTGAAAATAAATGGGTGAGGTGCAGAGAGCAGAAGTAACTTTAGTTGTCCTCCACTAAGGGAAGTCCTGGAAATTGATTAATGGAGAAGGAACCCCAAACGTGTTACTTATTTAACTTAAAGCTCCCAAGTATGTTGATATGGGCATGTAGGCTTCTTTATATTTTTATTTATAAATATTTACTTCTATATATTTTTAGGGTAATTTTTTCTCTCCTCTTTCTCCATGGTGACAGGCACTTTTGTAATTTGTCATATACCTATTTGATAATATGCCATATTTCATTACAGTTATACTTCATTAAATTACATATCATTATACTTATATATGGGCTTCCCAGGTGGCACTAGTGGTAAAGAACTTGCCTGCCAATGCAGGAGATACAAGAGACATGGGTTTGATCCCTGGGTTGGGATGATCCCTTGAAGGAGGGCATGGCAACCCACTTCAATATTTTTGCCTGAAGAATCCCATGGACAGAGAAGCATGGCAAGTTACAGTCTATGGGGTCACAGAGAGTGGGACACAACTGAAGTGACTGAGCAAGTACGCGTGCATGCTTACACATAAATCATTATGCTATGTCAATACATACTTCATGTCATATATATCAAATATTTATTATATGTCTTGTATTTTTTGTATTTATATCTCATTGTTCTGCCTTCACTTGTGCTGATTCCTCTTTCCAGGATTCCTTTCCTTGTTTTTTTTTTTCATTTGGCTGACTCAACTTCAAAGAAGCAAATAAGAATAATCTCATCTAGGAATGTTTCTCTATCCACCTCCATCCCCATTCCAGGCCTTCTTTTTATGGTCTCTTATCATCCTTTGCTTATTTTAATAATAGAACCTCACACTGGATTATAGTTATTGGTACTGCCCTGAGCCTGTTCTGCAACTGGTATTGATGGGTTCCCATTGACTGTGGGACCAGTTCCTTGATCTGGATTGTATCTTTTATTAGAGTTACTGTTTGACAAGGGGCTCTTTGCAAACTCATGCATCTAAACCAGTGTATCTCAATTCTTGGTTAAGTATCTGAATGACCCATACTTAAACACCCTCTAAAGGGTGGTGTTAGAATCAAGCTTTCTGTCAGACTTACTTTCACACGAGTGCCCTGGCACACCAGAAAAACACCCAGAGATGCTGGTAAGAAGGAAAAGTTTTTCTTCGGTTCTACCGAAGTTAGGAGGAAAGGAACTAAGAAGGTACACCGGTGATTTTTAGAGCTGGTCAACCTATAGATTTCCCCCAGTGCTTGGGAAATTCCCACCCTATGATATTTGCTGGGAGGGAGACACAATTTTACTGGACAAGCTAAAAAGTTAGATTGTTTGCTTCCTGGTTACTTCTGGGGAATGACGGGGCTCAGCCAATTGGACATATACATGTGCCTCAGGCTTGCTAAACTTGAGATGCAAAGAGGTGGGGTCAGGGTTGGGGGGGTGGCTCAGAGGCAGCCAAATCCAGACTCTGGGGCTGCAGGAGGAATGCTGTGTGCAGGGGTGGAGTCTGGGACAGGGCTGGTAGCACAGGGAATGGATGCTTCAGGAACAGTGGAAGCAGCCCTTGTCCTTACTGGCCTAGTGCCCTGCTGTGATGTTGGCTGTGCTTTCAACTTCATTCTGGCCCATTTCCTGAGCCTGCCTCTCCATCCTTCCCCAGTGACTCTGGGGGCCACCATGTGGCCTTTCACTACATTTCTTTTACAACAGCGAGGGTTGGATTCTTTATTTTTTTTTTTAAAAGCATCAGTTTTCATTTATTTCAATTCAGAGAATTAAAATTGACTTGATTTATCTTTTATTCATTTGCTATTTAAAAATGTATTACTATGACTTAGAACCAATTACTAATAAGCATTTAAGAATTTTAAATTATAAAATATTACTAAGATATTAAATATCCTATACAAAATTTTCATAAATATTTCTGTAAGTAAACTTTGTATGAACCAAGGAAAAGAGAAACTATTTTTTTGTTTATTTTGAGTTATAAAAAAATAAGACCTTAAAATCAACATATGCTGCTCCACATTTACAAGTGATGCTGTTTTACAAATTTTTCAGCTCATGGACTTTAACAGGGTTGGATTCTTTTTTGCTTGCAACCATGAAAATGTCTGAAACGATCTACAATATGCTTAATGCTCTATGATATGCTTACACCCATCCTTTGCTTTGTATATATCTTCACTGACATAATCTGTATAAACCACTATAAGGTGTCTGTTAAAATGCCCAGTTTACAGAGAAAGATCCTGAGATGCAGGTATGTAAATTGCCCACAGTCATACACAAGGAAGAGGGAGAAATGGAATTCTAAACTGGTCTGCCTCAGTAAAGGGCTTCCCTGGTGGCTCAGGCAGTAAAAAATTCACCTGTGATGCAATAGATACCGCTTCCATCTCTGGGTTGGGAAGATCCCCTGGAGAAGGGAATGGCTACCATTCCTTTGGGAGGGCACTCCAGCATTCTTGCCTGGAGAATTCCATGGACAGAGAAGACTGGTGGGTTACAGTCAGGGGTTCATGTCCATGAGGTTGCAAAGACTCGGACACGACTGAGCGACTAACACTTTCATTTTTTCACTGCCTCATTAAGGAGCCCCCAACCCCACTCCTCTGATTTTCACTACATACCATATTGTCTGGCACAGAGGAGGCACTGATGGATGGATGGATGGGTGAAGCAATAATAGATGGTTGGGAGGATGGATGGATGAGTGGGTGGCCAAAAATATATTTGCAAAACAAAAATAAGCTGTAATCCTTTTTTGGATTGTTTTAAAGACACTTATGGGACTTCCCTGGTGGCATAGATAGTAAAGAATCCACCTGCAATGTGGGAGACCTAAGTTCAGTCCCTTGGTGGGGAAGATCCCCTGGAGAAGAGAATGGCTACCGACTCCAGTATTCTTGCCTGGAGAATCCCATGAACAGAGGAGCCTGGTGGGCTACAGTCCATGGGGTTGCAAAGAGTCGGACACATCTTAGTGACTGAACAACCAAATCTCTGTAGGTCGCTCAGCAAGAGCTTTGTGCATTAGGGAAGCCCCCTGACCTGATGAAGCCTCAGCATGCTGATCTGAATGGGGAATCAAAAGACCCCTTTTTTGTTGTTATAAAACAGCCTGTGGGAACATGCTCAGAGCCTTGCGTGGTGTATGTGAGGTTCTAATACTTCAGTGTATCTCATAAATTTGCGAGAGTTAGAAACAGCGGTGATGAGCATGGATGAGGAGGAACCAGGATTACAGCTCAGCTCAGAAGGGAGCCCTGAATGGGACATTCACAGCCCCTCCTGACTTGTCTGCCAAGGTAGATGGGCTTATTCCAGACAAGTCTGGGCATAGATAGGAATCTACACGATGGAAGTGACTTGGCATGCATAAGAAATATAAAGAAGAGATGTATGTAATTGCTCCTGAAGCCTCCAGATCATATTCTGGAATCATTTTTTCCCATAAAAGTATAAAAAGCTCTTGTCTTTCCTACTCAAAACGTAAAGGCAGGCAAGCCTGCTGCAGGGGAGCCAGGCAAGAGGTTGATTAGCAAATATAACTGCATTTCTCTGACATTCTTCTGGAGGCTCAATTTGGAAGTGTAAAACTCTCTGATGAATAATCACTAGTTAATGAGTTAATCAATCACATGAAGAAAGGCGCTGACATTTAGGCAGACAGAAATCCTGGCGGTGAGGTGAGAGCAGCCAGGGCAGAGACTGAGGTGGGAGTCTTGTTGCTCACCTGACATTCTCATAGCGATGGATGTAGATCCGGTGGAACTGATGCTGTAGGTGCTCGTCTTCCACGTTGGTCATATCATTGATCATCTCCAGGACAACAAAACGAGGAAGCACGGACAGCACAAGTCGCTCCTGGGACAAACCAACACAAGGGTGAGAACTAAAGTATTGCTGCCGTATCAGTCAACAAAGGACATTAGAGCCATCAAGACATGAGATTACAGCTGCCCGGACAGTGAACCCTGAGGGAACTCAGGATGGAGACAAAGGAGCTGCCCACTGCCAAGCCCATCTAGCAGTCAAGTGGCTGCAGCAACCCTGGACCATGCACCCTGAGGAAACTCCGATGAGGAAACACAGGGTACTTGCCCCAGAGAGCGGAACTGCATATCAAAAGCATGATTTCAATGAGCCCAGATGCTTGTATCTTCCCTTACATAGAAAAGCGCCAAATTCCTTAAGGAGAGATGTTTGATTTTCTTTTGTTAATAGTAATCCTTTGATGTTCCAACTACCTGGTCTCTTGTTGCAAAAACTCTTATATATTCTGGCTCCCCCATCCGCCCTTGCCTCTTAGAAACAGTTTTCTCAGCATGTCTGAGATGCTGTATTCCAGGCTTGAAATCCTCAGAAAGTCTGCTGAATAAAACACAACTGTTAGGGGAGTGGGTACATTTCCTCGATTCTGACTCATCACAACAAAAATTTGAAGCGACGGACGTTAAAGCCCTCCACGTGTCACAGCTCTCGGACAGTGTTACAGCTCCATGTTATAGCTCCATTTTATTTAGAAAATAAAAGGAAAATACATCCTCAAGGCATGAGGGCATGCCTGGAGCCAGGGTGAGGAATCCCGCCCATGGCAAAGGTCATGAGGAAGGAGGCCTGACATACGCAAAGGTGGGATCAGACCTCAGGGGTCCCCCTGGACATTCTCGAGCATCTACCCCCAAAACCAGAGTCTGCCTACCTTACTGCATTATGCTTTCACCTACACTTCTGACATTACGGGGGGCTGTCCCCCACCACCTCTCTCTGAGAAGGAGCTAACTTAGAGCTCCAGTTAATAAATCTCCTGGGCATAACAAGAGTGTTTCAGGACAAAAACTCCTCTGATGGCTCTCTAGCCTGCCTGACAGGTTTATCTGGCCACATGTGATTATTCACAGCCTCCCAACCGTGAGAGGCACGAGATGCCATCAACTTTCTAAATACATGTTCTTTTGAGAAGTTAGAAAATTATTAGTATAGTATTAGCGAGTTAGTTAGAAATTATACCAGTGGAGGGTTTCATTGTTGAGCCAATATTTGCTGCTAAGCCTCCATATCCCTTGCCCCTTATACACACTAATTGATATAACTAGCATATAGGAGAAATAAGTATTAACCTTGATATTAATCACGTTAGACCTTAGACTAAGTAAATTCTTTTCTTGATTATAGCCCACTGCACCTTTGCTCTGTAGGAATGCAACTTTATCTGGTGCCTTCGGAGGGTGGTGCCTGACTTAAGAAAAATCACCTTTGGAGAAAATAAGTTTTCTGGTTGACTAATCATCATCAGAAAGGGCCATAAAATGTTAGCAGGCCTCTTGGCCAGAAGATGATGTAAATCACCTGAGAACTTTGTATATCGGAAGGAATGCAGAAAGAAAGCGAGGTTTCAATAAGGGTCAGGACTGCTGACCTCACGTGACTTTGTATTTTCCATTTATCTCTATGTATGACTTAAAGTATAAAAGCAGCCCTAGAAAATAAAGAAACGGACCAGTTCCTGGAAAGACTGGTTTCCCCCGTGTCGTCTTTTCTCGTTCTCTCCTTTTCAGGCTGAATTCCCGTCTGGAGCACAGAAGCTCTCCGTGTCTACTTATTTGCCCTGGCTTCTAAGACCCACGCAAGAGGGAGCCCAAGGCAGGGCATCCTCCGCTATTCAAGCGGGCACTGGTGGCCTACGTAGACTGTGCAAGCCCCTTGTCTCGGGGTTTTATTGGTTTTCTGCGTAAACCAAGTTATTCAGCCTCTTTTCGCCTCTATTTTCTCTCCTCTCTCTCACTACACTATTCTTCCCTAATCTCTGTTTATATCTCGAATTAAATAATTCTTTCCTAATCGCCGACTCCATCCCCGCTTTGAATTACCCTGGCTCCACTGGGGCTCGACCCCGGCAAGGGCATGCCGACCCAAAAGACACAAAGGGAAGACAGAGAGAGAAAGAGACAAACAGAGACAAAGAGACAGAGTGTGTGTATGTGCGCACACACAGAGAGACCCCGGGTCCTTTGGCTCCTCTTTTTATATGTTTTTTTCCCTCCCCCTGGGCCTGCCCTATGTGAGCTGGGCTAGCCAGGAGAGCTGTTTGTTCTACCTGAGGTCCTACTCCGGTCCTTGGACCTTCCTTTGTTCTATTTTCGTGGCCTTTTTCCTTCCTTGTCTTTTAGCCATCGGCATTCTTGTGGTGGAAAAAACCATCCTTTTTTCCTATTCTAACTACCTGAAAATAACTATCAACTTTTAGGTTGTGCAATATTTTTCCAGTCAACAAGGGACAATCTTGTTAAACTGATCACTGGGTCTCAGAAGGGTGGATGGAGCATGTAGAAGTCATGGGGCTCTTGGCTGAACTTCCTGAGGAACTATTGACTTTCTACTATTCTAGGAGCATGACAAATGTCTACTTGTTATTTTCTGGGTGCCATGCTGAGTGTTGGTAGATGGTGGTGAACCAAATGGATGAGAGCCCTGCTACTGTGGAGCTTACATTCTAAAAGGAGATACAGACATTGAATACAACACACCCAAACATGCCCACACTCGCTTGTGTGTAACAAGTGCCAAGAAGAACAGGTCATGATCAGAGATTATGATGGTTGACGACATGATCCAAATTGGGGGTCAGGAATGACCTTCCTGAGGAACTGATATGTAAATGAATTTCTGAAAGTTTGGAATGAGCCAGCCTTGTGTAGTGTGAGAAGAGAGTCCCAGGAAGAGGAAACAGTGAGTGCAAATGTCCTGAGGCAAATGGAGAGCAATGGTGTGGCTGGAGGGTGGTAAGAGAGGAGTGTGGTAATATGCAATGAGGTTGGAGGTGTAGATAAATGTGTCAGGCCTGCCTAAGATGTTAGCATTTAAATCCAACTAAAACCAGAAGCCACTGCATGATACTAAGCAGAGGAATGACATACGCTGATTGATATTTTAAAAGAACATCCTTGGCTGTGGTTTGGAGAATGAATTGTCAGAAAGGGCCAAGGGTGTGGGCAGGGAGACCAGGTGAGGGGTAATGGGGGGATATGGTCTATAGGACTGGCAACCAGAGGGATAGCAGGAGAGAAAGAGGGTGTAACCATGGTGAGAGCTAGGTATTTGAGTTTGGTTAATAGGAAGCATGTGCTACATTCACTGAACCGGGGAAACACAGGAGAGGAATCAGACTCAGAAGACATCAACTCTTCCTAGAGAGGAAAGGAAACCAGACACATATAGCCTGAAAGGAGGAACCCAACACTTGTCAGAAAAATGTTTTACCATGTGATCAACATGGTAGATAAAAACAAAATAACCCGTTGATTAGCAACATGAACTAAATCCTTAAAAGATCTTGTGCTGTGGGAACTAGGCAAGAATCTGCTTCTTTCTTTTTCTATAATTTGCTCTAGTATGGAAAGGAGTTTAAGACAGATACATTTTATTATTATTATTAATTTTCAAAATTTAAGTATAGTTGATTGACAGTGCTAACTGTACATTAATGTATGCTGTACAGCAAAGGAGCTATCCCACGTGGAAGGTCAGGAAGGGCGGCAGTGAGGAGATATCCTTCATTCAAGGTAAGGAGCAGCTGTTGTGCTCTGCTGGAGCAGCCGTGAAGAGATACCCCACACCCAAGGTAAGAGAAACCCAAGTAAGATGGTAGGTGTTGCAAGAGGGCATCAGAGGCCAGACACACTGAAACCAAACTCACAGAAAACTAGTCAGTCTAATCACACTAGGACCACGGCCTTCTCTAACTCAATTAAACTAAGCCATGCCCGCGGGGCAACCCAAGACGGGCAGGTCATGGTGGAGAGGTCTGACAGAATGTGGTCCACTGGAGAAGGGAATGGTGAGAACCCCTTGAACAGTATGAAAAGGCAAAATGATAGGATATTGAAAGAGGTACTCCCCAGGGCAGTAGGTGCCCAATATGCTACTGGAGATCAGAGGAGAAATAACTCCAGAAAGAATGAAGGGATGGAGCCAAAGCAAAAACAATACCCAGCTTTGGATGTGACTGGTGATAGAAGCAAGGTCTGATGCTGTAAAGAGCAATATTGCATAGGAACCTGGAATGTCAGGTCCATGAATCAAGGCAGATTGGAAGTGGTCAAACAAGAGATGGCAAGAGTGAACGTCAACATTCTAGGAATCAGCAAACTAAAATAGACTGGAATGGGTGAATTTAACTCAGATGATCATTATATCTACTACTGTGGGCAGGAATCCCTCAGAAGAAATGGAGTAGTCATCATGGTCAACAAAAGAGTCCGAAATGCAGTACTTGGATGCAATCTCAAAAATGACAGAATGATCTCTGTTTGAGTCCAAGGCAAACCATTCAATATCACAGTAATCCAAGTCTATGCCCCAACCAGTAATGCTGAAGAAGCTGAAGTTGAATGGTTCTATGAAGACCTACAAGACCTTTTAGAACTAACACCCAAAAAATATGTCCTTTTCACTCTAGGAGACTGGAATGCAAAAGTAGGAAGTCAATAAACACCTGGAGTAACAGGCAAATTTGGCCTTGGAATGAGGAATGAAGCAGGGCAAAGGTTAATAGAGTTTTGCCAAGAAAATGCACTGGTCATAGCAAACACCCTCTTCCAACAACACAAAAGAAGACTCTACACATGGACATCACCAGATGGTCAACACCGAAATCAGATTGATTATATTCTTTGCAGCCAAAGATGGAGAAGCTCTATACAGTCAACAAAAACAAGACCAGGAGCTGACTGTCGCTCAGATCATGAACTCCTTATTACCAAATTCAGACTCAATTTGAAGAAAGTAGGGGAAACCGCTAGACCATTCAGGTATGATCTAAATCAAATCCCTTATGATTATACAATTGAAGTGAGAAATAGATTTAAGGGCCTAGATCTGATAGATAGAGTGCCTGATGAACTATGGAATGAGGTTCGTGACATTGTACAGGAGACAGGGATCAAGACCATCCCCATGGAAAAGAAATGCAAAAAAGCAAAATGGCTGTCTGGGGAGGCCTTACAAATAGTGAAAAGAAGAGAGGCGAAAAGCCAAGGAGAAAAGGAAAGATATAAGCATCTGAATACAGAGTTCCAAAGAATAGCAAGAAGAGATAAGAAAGCCTTCTTCAGCGATCAATGCAAAGACATAGAGGAAAACAACAGATTGGGAAAGACTAGAGATCTCTTCAAGAAAATTAGAGATACCAAGGGAACATTTCATGCAAAGATGGGCTCGATAAAGGACAGAAATGGTCTGGACCTAACAGAAGCAGAAGATATTAAGAAGAGGTGGCAAGAATACACAGAAGAACGGTACAAAAAAGATCTTCACGACCCAGATAATCACGATGGTGTGATCACTCATTTAGAGCCAGACATCATGGAATGTGAAGTCAAGTGGACCTTGGAAAGCATCACTATGAACAAAGCTAGTGGAGGTGATGGAATTCCAGGGGAGCTATTTTAAATCCTGAAAGATGATGCTGTGAAAGTGCTGCACTCAATATGCCAGCAAATTTGGAAAACTCAGCAGTGGCCACAGGACTGGAAAATGTCAGTTTTCATTCCAATCCCAAAGAAAGGCAATGCCAAAGAATGCTCAAACTACCGCACAATTGCACACATCTCACATGCTAGTAAGGTAATGCTCAAAATTCTCCAAGCCAGGCTTCAGCAGTACATGAACTGTGAACTTCCAGATGTTCAAGCTGGTTTTAGAAAAGGCAGAGGAACCAGAGATCAAATTGCAAACATCCACGGGATCATGGAAAAAACAAGAGAGTTCCAGAAAAACATCTATTTCTGCTTTATTGACTATGCCAAAGCCTTTGACTGTGTGGATTACAATAAACTGTGGAAAATTCTGAAAGAGATGGGAATACCAGACCACCTGACCTGCCTCTTGAGAAATCTGTATGCATGTCAGGAAGCAACAGTTAGAACTGGACATGGAACAACAGACTGGTTCCAAATAGGAAAAGGAGCACGTCAAGGCTGTATGTGGTCACCCTGCTTATTTAACTTCTATGCAGAGTACATCATGAGAAACGCTGGACTGGAAGAAACACAAGCTGGAATCAAGATTGCCAGGAGAAATATCAATAACCTCAGATCTGCAGATGACACTACCCTTATGGCAGAAAGTGAAGAGGAGCTAAAAAGCCTCTTGATGAAAGTGAAAGTGGAGAGTGAAAAAGTTGGCTTAAAGCTCAACATTCAGAAAATGAAGATCATGGCATCTGGTCCCATCACTTCATGGGAAATAGATGGGGAAACAGTGGAAGTAGTGTCAGACTTTATTTTTTTGGGCTCCCAAATCACTGCAGATGGTGACTGCAGCCATGAAATTAAAAGACGCTTACTCCTTGGAAGAAAAGTTATGACCAACCTAGATAGCATATTCAAAAGCAGAGACATTACTTTGCCGACTAAGGTCCATCTAGTCAAGGCTATGGTTTTTCCTGTATGTGGATGTATCGATGTGAGAGTTGGACTGTGAAGGAGGCAGAGCGCTGAAGAATTGATGCTTTTGAACTGTGGTGTTGGAGAAGACTCTTGAGAGTCCCTTGGACTACAAGGAGATCCAACCAGTCCATTCTGAAGGAGATCAACCCTGGGATTTCTTTGGAAGGAATGACGCTAAAGCTGAAGCTCCAGTATTTTGGCCACCTCATGCGAAGAGGTGACTCATTGGAAAAGACTTTGATGCTGGGAGGGATTGGGGGCAGGCGGAGAAGGGGACGACAGAGGATGAGATGGCTGGATGGCATCACTGACTCAACGGACGTGAGTCTGAGTGAACTCCGGAGATGGTGATGAACAGGTAGGCCTGGCGTGCTGCGATTCATGGGGTCGCAAAGAGTAGGACACGACTGAGCGACTGAACTAAACTGAACTGTATAGTAAAGTGATTCAGTTACACACACATATACATATACATTCTTTTAAATATTCTTTTCCATTATGGTTTATCATAGGATATTAAATATAGTTCTCTCTCCAAACAGTAGGACCTGGCTGTTTATCCATTCAACCTATAACAGCTTACATCTGCTGACATCAACCACCCACTCCATGCCTCCCCCAACCTCTACCCCTAAGACAGGTGTATTTTAACCATCATAGTTTCCTCATATCTTCATAGATATTTATGGATCCTAAGCATTTTCACCATTCATTCTTTCATTTGTTCCTCACAAAACCCTGAAAAGAAGCAGGCACAGATAATTAGCTTCACTTAACCGACAGCCTGAATCAAATCAAATCGCTTCCATGACCTGAACAGTTACCACATGGCAAAGCCAAGATGCAATCCTTTACCACGCTTTTCGTGGATGTGATTCTTGGTGAGACAGGAAAAGCCTCAGGTTCTAAGTCTGACTCGAGTTCAGATACTGCCTTCATCCCTCAATAATAAGGTAGCACTAGGTGAACTATATCCTCTCTCTGAGACTTAGTTCCCTGGTTTGTCAAATAGTGATAATATCACCTACTTCACAAGGCTGCAAAGGAAATTCAATGAAATAAAATATGGCAGGTGCTGGAGTTAATTCCCTCCTGCTGCTTCTTTGCTCTATTTAACCCTCCTCTCATGTGAAGGGCTTTATCAATGAAGTGTCCACAGAGCTTTACACGATAAGGTTTTTTCCTCTTAGGAAAGCTGTCCCATTGAGGGGCTGAGAAGCCTGCTTCCTGCAAACGCCCCTGCCTGATGTCCATTTCATGCTTATTATGCTGTCTGTCAATTTCCAGGTACTTGTGATCTAGTTCAGGTAATCACTGCTGGATGGGAGTTGGTCCTCATCGTGGCTTTGAGGGGCATTCGGAGCCTCAAAACTGTAGGTACTAAAGAAATATTTCCTAAACAAATGAGTGAACAGAGAGATGGCAGAGACTGTGTTCAGCTCACGACTGCATCTCTTTCCACGGCCATCACGGTCCCTGGCACGGGATAATTAATTACTAAATAGATTCTTTAAGTGGCAGTGCACATTCAGTCTTCAAGTATGGCATAGACGCTTTATGCGAGACTTTCATTTTTTTTATTTTTAGAAAACATTTTAATTTCAATGTGTTCCCAGATGACTAAAAAATTTAAACTTATTACACATTTTCATACACAAGAGCTTTTTCTGACCAAACCATTTCATGTTTTATTTTCTGACTATTAGTTCTGGGACACTGGTGAACAGAACAACAGATATTATTTAGGAGGTAGATGCACCTTGTTTACAAACAGAAATAGATTTTTTGTTTGTTTCCTTTGTTTTATAATTTTAGAAACACAAGAATTTAACATTAAATACCTTTTAATAATCAAAAGGGGATAATCATAATATTGTCCCCATTAATTCTCTAGATATATTTCATAAAATTCAACATCTTTATGGGAGATTTTCAAAATAAAATTTTAATAGCAAAATTCTCCAGCACCTAGGTTTGCCAGCCTCTAGCTAGTCTGGCTACTGCCAACTGCCTCAGCTCCCCACCCTATAAGGCATTTTCTTCCAGACAATGGGAAATTGCCTGGAGTCTGCTTATAAAAGCCCATTTTCAACACTTTTGCTTCCCTCAGATTTGTTAGCTGCTTGAGAAACATCATTCAAATCCCCTGAAAACACAGTCTGAAAGAAAAATGGGAAAGTTTGCCCCTTAATACAATTCCCAAGTCTTACTGAGGCAGAATATCAGATTTTCCGGCTTTGGAGGTCAGAGGTACAAGACTTTCTCCTGTAGCCAGACTGTGGCCCAGGGTGGCCTTGGTACTCACATTCTGCACGTCTTTCTCTCCCCAGGTTTTTACCAGTTGCATGAAAAGGGGCTCTGGGTGGATTTCAAGGGCCTCAGTGGCTTCTGCCTGGATTTGCCTCTCATCTAACTGGTTCTATTCCAGTCATCAGAATGGCTTCACAGGCATCTATTGCCACAGTGCACCCTGAAGGGGAAGTCAAGGTGAAAACAATGAGGGAGTCAGTATCCTCATTTTAGGCAAATGCTTGTCCTGGAGGAAAGAAAGAAAGCAGGGCAGTCCTCTGAGGCAGGCAGTACTTCCGAGCTTGCCGGCACCCATGCTTCTGAATGGCTTTGGGAAGAACTCACCATTCAGACCCTCGCAAACCAGAGACCTCCCAATACTCTCTGTACCATAGGCCAAGCAAGGTCAACTGCAGTATAGGTCCAGGCTCTGGTGAGAGGCTTATCCTGGGGTTATAGATAATATATTTTTTAAAATATATATTTATTTATTTGGTTGTGCTGTGTCTTAGCTGCAGCATGTGGGATCTTTAGTGGCAGCAGGCAAATTCCTAGTCAAGGAGTGTGGACTCCTAGTTGTGGCGTGAGGGATCCAACTCCCTGACTAGGGATTGAACCCAGGGACCCTGCATTGGAAGCTTGGAGTCCCAGACACTGGCCCCCCAGGGAAGTCCCCCATAATATCTTATTTTAAAGTGATCGCTCATTGTGTAGCAAGCCAAGTGCTTTGCATTCAGTATCTAATCAAAATCTCACATTAACCATGCATGCATGCTAAGCCACTTCAGTTGTGTCCAACTCTTTGCGACCCCATGTACCATAGCCCACCAGGCTCCTCTCTCCATGGGATTCTCCAGGCAAGAATAGTGGAGTGGGTTGCCATGCCCTCCTTCAGGAGATTCTTCCTGACCCAGGGAATTGAACTCATGTCTCTTAACATCTCTTGCATTGGCAGGTGGGTCCTTTACCACTAGAGCCACCAGGGAAGCCCATAGTAGTGTGAAATGGAGTATTGCTGCCTTATCAGTAATCAAGGACGGGACAGCCGTCAGGGATTTCCGGCCTCCAAATGTGAATCTCTGAGCCCAGAGGGCACCCAAAAGGGAGAACAATGCCTGTGATCTAGTTTCTGAGTCCTCCCTACAGTGAATGAGGAACTAGGGATGTAAAAAAACCAAGAAGCAGGATGCTGGCCCCAGAAAGCTGAGATGCATATGAAAGGAATGATTTCAATAAGCCCAGACGCTTGCATTTTCCCATACATAAAAGAGCACCAAATTCCTTAATTTGAGATACCTGATTTTCCTTAATTAACAATAACCTTTTGATGTTCAGACTACCTGCCTTTTGCTGCAAACTTCTGTCTAAGCTGACTCCTCCCCACCTGCCTCCTTGCAACAGTTCTCTCGGGGTCACTTGGGATGCTGTCTCCTGGGCTTGAAGTTCTGAGAATTCCCATCAAATACAAAATAACTCTCAATTTCCAGGTTGTGACTATTTTTTTAATTGACAGTAGGTTACTATTTTCATTGCATTTATTGATATATATAAGATGTTGAGATTTAAAGAATTTAAGTCAAATGAAGCAGTTCAGAGACACACAGTTGCTAAGTGCACAGTGAAGATTCAAGCCCATTTCTTTTTCCTTTGAAACTTAGATTAGAATTCATCCATTTATTCACTTGTTTCTCACGTCAAGGTGTAGGTGCTATGTGACAGGTGCAGGGCTGGGCATGGAGAATAGGCAGTCGACAAAACCAGACATGGTACTCACCTTTGCAGAGATAATGTTCTAGAGGTAATGAATGGTAAATAAAAATATGGAGTAGAATACAGGATGCTGTTTATGTAAAAATGGAATCGAACACTTTGGAAAGACTTGGTAACATTGTGTAGCTACAACACTGCACCCAAACTAGATGTCAGCAAGCCAGCCATACACATTTGTGGGAAAAATAGTAAAAATCCAGAAATCACTCTGATAATTTTGAGAGTACTTTTAAATATGTGGCTCCATTTTAAAGAGCTGGAAATTTTGACTGATGCACTAGTAGCTGTGGTCACTGTAAGAAACAATAGATCTCTGCTTGAAAAATACCTTGGCCTTATTTTAAGAGACCAGATAATGAACTTATTATTCTATGTTTAAATTACAAATAAAATATTTAAATTGAATTCCCATAAGCTCCCATTTCAACCTACTTTTTCAATTTACCAAGCAGCCTCCCATCCAGATGACTTCAGCTAAAGGGATTTTACAGTTCATATTTGGGTATCTGTCACCCTCCCTAAGGGCTACCTGGGTGGCACTAGTGGTAAAGAACCCTCCTGCCAATGCAGGAGACAGACAAGAGTTTGATCCCTGGTTCGGTAAGATCCCCTGGAGGAGGGCATGGCAACCCACTCCAGTATTCTTGTCTGGAGAATTCCATGGACAGAGGAGCCTGGAAGGCTACAGTTCATACACAGGTTTGCAAAGAGTGGGACACAACTGAAGCGACTTAGCACAGCACAGCACAGCACCCTCCCTAAACTGGGAAGCATTTGAGAGCAAAAAGCATGTTTTTTTCCACCTCCAGCAACCAACATAGGCTTAGTGAGGAAGTGGCTATATTATCTGATTCCTTTGGTGATAAAGAGACAGATATCCTAGTTGACATAGCTGAAGCAAAATCAGGCTTTATCATAACTATACTGATGTCTTAAGGAATCTAGGGGCAAAACCTGGACTTTGGACACAAAAAGAACCAGAGACCCATAATGACTCTTTCCCTAAAACTTGGGTCTCTCCTTCTCCTGAAGGTCAGCTTCATCCTCCTCTCTGACTTCTCAGCCACTGGGAGCTCTTGGTCCTTATCCTTTGGCTGTTTTTGAGAAAATTCTTGCAGAGTTCAAGATACAATATGTCTGCTCAGGGGCTCTGCTTGGGTCAAATATCTAGCTCATGCTCATGGTGCAGGATCAAGACAAAGATTATGGTGTTAATGGGGTGATCATTATAACAGGGGATCTTCCTGGTGGTTCAGTGGTTAGGACTCTGAGCTTTCACTGCTGAGGGCCAAGGTTCAATCCCTGGTCAGGGAACTATGATCCTACAGGCTGTGCAGAGCAACCAAATAAATAAATAAAAGGATTAAGGTTGTTCTGCTTTTTATTATCACCGTTCATTGGCAGTTTTAAACAATGCCAGCCATAAAATACCCCTGTTCACTCCCAAGATGATTGCTTAGCAGAGAACTTGGCATATAGGACCCCGGTAGATCCGTCCATGATGTGGCAATGCACATCTTTGTCATCCATCTCACCCTGGCCGAGGCTCAGCACATCCGTGGCAACCTTTAGCTGAGGGTCTAGTCTGATGTGTCAACCACTATAACTTGATGAAATAAAAAGGAAGGCACTTTCTTTTGCCCTTTGGGAATGCAATGATAAACCAAAGGCAATATGACACTCGGGGAGATGCTCTGTTCTCCTAAAGGAATTTAGTCAAATGTGAGGAATAAAGAACACATTTGTTAGCCCAGAAGACATTAGGCACTAAACCTGCTGCTAAGTAGCCTCTCTTGAAAATCTCTCTTTTAAGCACTTCTTAAGGCTTGAGGATTTCAGTCTTTCAGAGAATGCTAAAAGGCTCTTTCCCACAAAGTTCACTACTTTTCTCAGATGCAGGTAACATGACTAAGCATTGTGCTATTTTCAGTAAAAAGATGTTGATATGTAGGTCAGAAATCACAATCAGAAGAACTAAATTTTTCTTGGCATGTGCTCACTAATTTTCTGATCTTGGACAAATTACTTAATGTCTCTGAATCTGAGTTTTCAGGTATAAAGTGGAAGGAAGTGTTAGTGACTCAGTTATGTCCAGCTCTTGGTGATCCTATGGACTGCAGCCTACTAGGCTGCTCTGTCTATGGGAGGCTCCAGGCCAGAATACTGGAGTGGGTTGCCATTCGCTTCTCCAAAGGGTCTTCTTGACTCAGGGGGCGAACCCGGGACTCCTGCATTGCAGAGCCTCTACCATCTGAGCCATCAGGTGGAAGGAAGTACTAAAGCAGGTATAAAAGCAGGTACTAAATCTCATTCTGCCTACTTCACAAAGAAGCTTTATTGAGGTTGAGACATTCCAGCTGGATATTACAGTGTCTTAAAGAAAAAAAAAAAAAAAGGAGCTTGCTGGACAGAATCAGAGGAAAACATTCAGGCGATGGGCAAAGATGTGGAGAAGAGATGGAAGATGGCAAGCTTGTGGAAAAGCTCACCAGTGTGCTAGGTTCTTGGTGAAGAGGCACTGGTCAGAGCTGAGACTTGAGAATTCCACTGGAAACAGTTTGGGATGGCCCTTAAATGCTAGAACAATTGGGAGAGTAGCAATGACATATATAAGCATCACTGATTCAATGGACACGAATTTTTGCAAAGTCCCAGAGACAGTGGAAGACAGAGTCCATGGGGCTGCCAAGAGTCAGATATGACTTAGTGACTGCCCAGCAACAACAGTGTATGAAATAGATAGCTAGTGGAAATCTGCTGTATAATACAGACACCTCAGCTTGGTGCGCTGTGATCACTTAGAAGGGAAGCATGAGGAGGGTGGGAGGAAGGTTCAAGAGGGAGGGGATATGTGTATACATATAGCTGATTCACTTTGTTGTACAGCAGAAACTAACACAACATTGAAAAACAATTATACTCCAATTAAAAAAAAAAAAGAAAAAAACCTGATCTTTAGCCCATAGGGGAAGAGAGAGTAGTAAGTGATTTTTAAAGCTGGGAGTTACTGGAAAAAAAAAAAAAAAAACCACTAGAAGTTATAGTCAAAAAAGTGAAAAGGCCATAAATATCCTTTTCTGAATTAGAGACTGAAAAGTTAGTATCTACATTTCCCCAAATCCTGCAATTCTGGATCTGATTTGGGTTTTGACAATTAGATGCTTTTCTATAAGACTTAGAATTTGGAGGTTAGACAGAAGCTATTTTTCATCTACTTCTGTTTTTTTTTGTTGCTGGCAATTATGATTATGGAGATACAGGGATTTGAAATAGCAGCCTTCCGCTATCTATTCACAAGATTTACGGCTGTTTGAAAGGTGGCCATTGTCCATATTTTTGCCAGGGGGGTACTGAAAAGGTGGCACTGGTCTGGAACTAAGAGCTGTGGCAACAGGGATTCCCTAATCCTCGCTCTTCACAGCATGTGGGAAGCTAGTCCCCAAGGTTTAGTAAGGAAACAGATGCCCCAACAGAGGATTTAACCCACCTCCAAGGCCCAGGGATAAGAAAGCCCTCTTGTGGCAGGAAGGCATTTTATAATTTCACCAACACTCAAAAATCCTTTCTAAAATTCATCAGGGGACTTCTCTGGTGGTCCAGTGGTTAGGAATTCACTTTCCAGTGCAGGAGATGTGAGTTCAATCCCTAGCTGGGGAGCTAAGATGCCACATGCCAAAAAACTAAAATGTAAAACAGAAGCAATATTGTTTAACAGATTTAATAAAGACTTTAAAAAAAAAAAGGTGCACATTTTAACAAAAATAAAATTCATCAAGACTTTAGAAATTAGATATGCCTTGCCCTGGAAGTCCTCTTGACTGTATATTTGCAAATGACACACACCACATGTCACTCTGATATTCTATTACACACCAAAAGAGCATGCCTATTTGCCTCTATTTGACTATTCAATTCAATTTCCTTCAATAAACAGGGTCATGTCTGAAGTGTTCCTAGGAGCTGAATAGACTCCAGCCCCAGAGAAGGCACAGCCGGTGGGGAATCCAGGTGCAGGAACACTTCACGGCTCATTTCAGTAAGAGCCGTCAGAGAAGCAGGAATCTGGTCCTATGGGGATACCAGAAGTGACCCAGAGGAGGGGTGGGACAGTGAGGTCTGATGGTCCCTGTCCCTCAGTCACACCAGGACATTTATTTCAAGTAAGTCTCTCAATAATTTCGTGGAGGGAGTTGGATTATGGCCAATTTAACAGATAAGAAAACCAAGGGAGCTACAGTCTTTGCCCAAGCTTGTACAGTCAATAAGGTGCAAAACTGGAACTTAAACCAAGTCTTTCTGAGTCTCAGTGTTGATTAAGTCACGTGTGAACACAGTAGGAGCCGTCCAAGAAACAAATTTTCCAGTGAAATTCTAACACTGAAAAAGTAGAAATCACAGAGAGGCTCGTCTTTGGAGAACTCTAGGTGACATTTCCCTCGATTTTGATAAACTCTTTTCAGACCACGGTCACTTCACAATCTGTTATAATAACATGCTATCATAGGTGCTGAGAAGCAACGGTATAAAAGCTACCAAATGTTGCTTCAATTAACTGGCTACAGAAACATATACCTTTTGGGCAACTGCAAATCCTCACGTGGAAAAAGCTTTTAGTGGTATGGGGGTGTTTTTTTGGGGGTTTTGTTTTCCAAGAATATTTGGATGGATGTGGCAGAGCACACACATTTCCAAACTAGCATCCATGTCCTTGGATGGGAGCCACTTGGGTATTTGCAAAGTGAAGACTTCAGCCTTGAAGGTGTGGTGAGGAGAGAATTTCCCATCGATTCCAAGTGGGCTGGTCCAGACTTGTGGGTCCTGAGACTCCAATAAATTGAAGGGATCCTATTTAACAAAAACATCAAAAGGCCTTCCCTGGTGGCTCAACGGTCAAGAATCCGTTTGCCAACGCAGGAGACATGGGTTCTATCCCCAATCCAGGAAGATCCCACATACCCCGGAGCAACTAAGCCCATGCACCACAAATACTGAGCCTGTGCTTTAAAGCCCGGGAGCCACAACGACTAAAACCCTTGTACCCTAGAGCCCCAAATTCACGACAAGAGAAGTTACTGCAATGAGAAGCCGCCACACCACAGAGTAGCCCCCTCGCTGCAACTAGAGGAAAGTTCGTGCAGCGACAAAGATCCAGCACAGCCAATAGTAAAATGAATACAATTATTTTTTAGAAAAATGGCTGACATTTACCCAATACATTAAAAAAAAAGAAAAACATCACAAATTGTAACCGCAAACTTCAGAGGACCCCTTGGAGGGCCTTAGAACAGCCTTATAAAAGAGGAGCCCTAAAGCTTAAACTTTATCATTGTCACCAAATGTCTGCTTCTGAGCAGGCAAACCATCTTTATTATAAATGTTGGAAGATGCCAACACTTTGGAGCCTGCGGCTGTGTGTGAACAAATAAAACACAGTATCGCCTAGCTCAAGTATTAATATGCAGCTGTTTCCATAGATACCTGGTTAAAACTGTGCCACACATGTATTTTGGAAGGTTATTTGAATACTGTCTCTGATGTAGTAAATTCTTAGTTTCTAATTCAATTGTTATGATTATGGTACCTTTTTTAGATTATTACAGATGTTTTATAACACCCATCCACTGAAATTTTAAAAACCTTGAATTTGTGTTTTATCTTGATAGAGAGCGGAGCTTTTCATGTTTATTCAAGAACGTGAGTGCATGCTCAGTTGCTCAGTTGCGTCCAACTCTTTGTGACCCTATGGACTGTTGTCCACCAGAATCCTCTATCCATGGGATTCTCCAGGCAAGAACACTGGCGTAGGTTGCCATGCCCTCCACTAGGGGATATTCCCAACCCAGGGATCAAACCCCTGTCTCCTAAGTCACCTGCATTGGCAGGTGGATTTTTTTTACCCCGAGCCACCAGGGAAGCCTCTTACTCAAGAACATCATACTTTAATAGCAATTGGGACAGAAAGCTTTGGAAGTTGAAAGATGGATAAAAATTCAAATAAGGAGCCCCTTGCTGGCATCATTATCAGGAGCTTGTATATCCTCTTCAATGACAGTTTAAAAAATAATAAAAAAGAATAACTCACGTCTGTAGTGTGTGTATAGTTAAAAATTACTTTCGCATGTACTTGCCCACTGAATGGTCAGAAGAATCCTGAAGGTAGAAGTTAGTAAAATGATTTTACCAGTGAGGAAACCGAGGCTAAGAGAATTTGTTCAAGGCTAGCTTATCTATTAATGCAGGGCATCAAGTCACATATACTCTTTCTGCTGTATCTCAAAAACCCATGACTGTCAAGGCCAGAGCTCCAGAAAAGGAACCAAATCAAAGGTTGGAGGGTGTGACGTGACAGAGGCCATAGGGCTGGTGGTCCTTGCGCGTCCACACCCCCACAAACATGAAACTGCCTGGGTCAGATGCGGGCACATGGTCTCTATAACCCAGTCTGCGGACCCCATAAAACCAGCTGGCTAAAGAGTTCAGTCATCGCTTTTCACTTTGATATTTAATTCTGAGCTCATGTCAATTTTCTGCTCCCGAGAAGCGCAATTATCAAACATTTCTCATTTACATTTGAAAAGCAGGAAATATCATAACCATCAGAGCTCGCCTGAAAAATACATGCAATACTCATTCATTCATTAGTTCTCCCTTTTATTATTTCAATAGAAAAATATAGGCAGGCACTCCCTACAACATAAGGTGTAATTCAATTGTCTTTAGTTTCCTTGGGGCTTCCCTAGTGGCTCAGAGGATAAAGCATCTGCCTGCAATGCAGGAGACCTGGGTTCGATCCCTGGGTTGGGAAGATCCCCTGGAGAAGGAAATGGCAACCCACTCCAGTATTCTTGCCTGGAGAATCCCATGGACAGAGGAGCTTGGCGGACTACAGTCCACGGGGTCGCAAAGAGTCAGACACGACTGAGCGACTTCACTTTCTTTTCTTTCTTTAGTTTCCTTAACTTCTCACACTCTAAGCATCTCAATCAGTTTCTCCCTATACTTATTTAAAATCAATTCAGTCCCTAGTAGACTGGGGACTTTATTTTCTGTGGAATGGATTAGTTCAATGAATAAAGCACATGCCTAAGAAAGAGTAGCAATTATATCAACCTTACAACGAACAATAGATCTTACTGGGCACTTATGAAGTGTCAAGCTCTGTATATGAATCATTTTATTTGATCCTCACAACTCAGGAAGTATAATCATTTCTTCCTGCCATTACACAGATGTGAAAACTGAGGCACAGAAATGTTACGTAGTTGTCCCAAGGGCACAGAGCTAGTAAGTGGCAGTGCCTGGATGTGAACCTGGGCATGTGGATGTAACTGGGTTTATCCTTTTCATGAGTGCAATGGACCACCTGGGCTGACTCTCATGTCACAATCTTTTTCTCACTTTGTATGATCTCTTGTGGAGTATCATCCACTACCCATTCATGCATCTGACAAGCTGTTATTTAGCAAATATGCACTAAGGAATGAGTTAGAGGCAGGCAATGCGCTCTGCACTGGGCAGAGCAGTGGATAAGCTTCACTTCTGCCTTTTCCATGCATGTAGTCCAGTTGACAGAGAGACTGAAAATGACTGCAATAAAATATTAATGACATTATGATAAAAGTCAGCACAGGGCACCACCTGTCACCTGCCTGTTCCAAAGCAATATCAGGATAGCAGATGCGAAAAATGAAATGCTTTGAGCTGTTGGAGAGGTGTAAAGATGAAGTATTTACATCCTGGTGATTAACAGACAAACGATGAGGCTCCAGTTTGTGAGCTAAACCACAAACTCTTCTGGACAATGGGGATGAAGAAAGAAGAGTTGATCAAGTGTAGGCTTCAACAGGAACACCCACTGTGGGATGTGAAAACCCCTGCAGAATCTAGCTCCCAACTGACTAGAGGGGAAGGGAAATTATTCTTCGATATTTGTCAACAATATGCTCCTATTTGGGGAAGGGGCCTCATGGGAAATGCTCCTTAATTCAATCATGATTTTATTCATTTGATACAATGTTACTTACTGAATGTCTAATATCAAGTAAGATATTATGGGGGGGGGAAGGGAATGAAATATGAGTTTTCCTGGATCAAGAAGCTTGTAATCCAGTATCAAGATGTAAGATATGTCATATAAGAGAAGATGTAAAGTGCCAAACTTACCAAATTCCAGTGTATTCTGAAAAATTGTATCTAAAGATTTTACTTTTATTTCTGGCACCTAACTGGGAGATTGGTCTACATTTCATAATGCACTAACTTGATTACTATTGTTAATACATTTGTTACCATTATGAAAATTCTGAAGAGGGTGCTGAAAAAAAAGTGATCAAAGTTCAAGTGGAACTTTGATTGGATTTTGATAACCAAAGTCCTAAACAGTGAAAGGAAATCAGCCAAGTGTACCAAATAGCCCCTGGATCAAGCTGTTCCTGAAGCCTAATGCTGGTTTCCTCCCTAATGCTGGGAGGAGTGCACACATTGTAAAATAATCTTTTGCAGCTGTTATTGGTTTCTTGCACTCAGTGGGCAGATTGGTATGAAGTTGGGGCGTTTGGAATAGTTAACAGGAGAAAGGAGAGCATAAAAAACCCATATGAGAAAAGCAAAGGGAACTGCCCCCAAACCCTACACTACTCTTGGTCCTCCTGGAGTCCATCATGGGCACCAGGAGCTCTCATTGAGGTTTCATTGGAAACCTCCACTAGACCCTTCTTTGAGTAGAACCACTATTTCTTTTCCCCACTTGATTCATTTGATTTTCCCAAGTCTCTCTGTTTATTCCCACTGATTATACCATAGTCTTGGTGAGACATTAGTGCATCTGCGCCTAGGTAATCAGTAACACGAGGCAATGCATTCTCCTTACTGCCAAGGCTGAAAATAGTCGGAGAATCTCTAGTGAGGAAGAGAGGGCAAGAGAGCAAGGGCGGGGCCTGGGCTCATGCTGGGCTGAGATGGGGAGGATTGAATGTGTTAACTCTTAGCATCACTATTGCACAAAAGTGCATTATGGTTGAATGGTTGGGCGGAGGAGAGAGACAGGGAACAGGGAAGTGCTGGATGAGCCAGGATGATGAATACAGACGTTTTCCTGACCATGACGGAAAGCAAGTGAAGGGTTTTAAGCATGGGAATGATACCTTTCGGTTCTTCCTGTGTGAGGCTTCCTCTGCAAGCGTCACCACACTGCTACGGTCCTCTACAGTTTTCTGGTGGTATAGCCTCTGGTCATGTGCATAGGATTTGTGTCTAGACAGACTGGGGTTCAAATCCCAGCTCAACCACTTATGAACACTATGAACTTCTCCAATCCTTTGCCTACTGGTGATCATTTTAGTACCTACTTCATTGGCAGGTAGTGAGTGTTTAGCACAGTGTCTGGATAATACACTGATTATGAATAGAGGTAGCATGTCCAGGAGACTTCACTAAATACCTGGTATAATAGTTGGTATATGTGCTCTGGAGTAAGACTGTCTAGGTTGTAATACCAGCTCTGCAACTTATTAGATATTGTATGTATGTATGTGTGTGTGTGTGTGTGTATGTGTGTGTGTGTGTGCTTACAGTGACTCAGTCATGCTCAACTCTTTGGAACCCCATGGGGGACAAACCCCTGGAGGACTGTAGCCCTCCAGGCTCCTCTGTCCATGGATTCTCTAGGCAAGAATACTGGAGTGAGTTGTCATTCCCTTCTCCAGGGGATCTTCCCAACCTGGGGACTGAACCCAGGTCTCCCGCACTGCAGGCAGATTCTTTACCATCAAAGCCACCAGGGGAGCCCAAGAATACTGGAGTGGGTAGCCTATCCCTTCTCCAGGGGAACTTCCCAACCAGGGTCTCCTGCATTGCAGGCAGATTCTTTACCACCTGAGCTACCCCGGAAGGCCCATCCTGCTGGTGCTGCTGCTGTGTCGCTTCAGCCGTGTCCGACTCTGTGCGACCCCATAGACAGCAGCCCACCAGGCTCCTCCGTCCCTGGGATTCTCCAGGCAAGGATACTGAAGTGGGTTGCCGTTTCCCTCCCCAATGCATGCATGCATCCTCAGTCGCTTCAGTCGTGTCTGACTCTGTGCGACCCTATGGACAGCAACCCACTAGGCTCCTCTGTCCGCAGGATTCTCCAGGCAAGAATACTGGAGTGAGCTGCCATTTCCTTCTCCAAGGCCCATCCTAATGCAGTGTAAATTCATCTTTGATCACATTAATGCAGTGTAAATTCATCTTTGATCACATTTGCAAAGACCCTCCTCCCAAATAAAGAGGTCTTGTCTAGTCTGACCTTCCATGTCTGCCTCATCAGTTATGATGTATCTTTACCTAGAGGCAGTAGCATGCTTTTCCAAATTTATGTCAGCTGTATTTGCAATTGCTAAAACTGTAATTAAATATAGCACAAACAACAGAATATGAATATAAAAAGAAAGCGAGCTTTTGTTTCTGTGAAAAGTTGAATGCTTCAGAATTCCTTAGTGCTCTTCTTAAAAATGCTTTTGAATTAGGTGTGGGTATGAAATTGCAAAAGACTGGAAATAAAGAACATTTGAGAATGGTTCTGTCCTCAAGATTGCTCTAAAAGTATTTTTTAACTATTTCCCCTCTTTTATTGTCAATATATTTTGAGTGCAGTTTGTATAAAATAGAGGGTATAGAATTCCTGTCAGTGGACATATACTCACATCCAGATGAAATAAATTATTTTAGGCATGGATCTTTTTATTCTTAAATATATATATATATATATTTTTTTCTTTTCCCCTCATCTAGTTTACTACTATTTTTGAAAAGTGCTTTTAACTATAACCAGGCTACAAAATCCTACCTTCCTTCTAGCATTGTACAATTAGGTTGTGTGAAGTTTCCAATTCCAATTTTCTGTAGCCAAAATTCCCCCCAAAGTTTTATGAGCTAAAAGGGCCCCACAGGGCTGTTGGAGTCGCTCTTCAGCCTCTCCCAGCTAGATCAGAGGCGTTGAGGTCAAGGATGGTGAGGGATTTCTTCTACATGAACTACCTCTGGAAATGTTAACTGTATGCAAATGAGTGCAGGATTATGGCCTCTCTTTGAATCAGGGGAAGTATTTAAAATCTGTACCCACACAGGGATGACAGATAGAAGAACACAAACAAGAAGAAGAAAAACTGTAGGTACTACAATCAGAGTGTGCTCTGCTCATAATAGGTCCAACTATGATGCCCAACTGCCATCTCTATTACTTGATTTCTTCACAGCAACCTTGAGATAACAGGGATTATCATTTTTGACAGATAAAGGATCCAATATTAGGAGAGTTTAAGTGGTGTCCCCAAGGTCACCCAGGCATAGAGTTGGAAAATGTGAAAGTGAAGTCACTCAGTGGTGTCTGATTCTTTGCGACCCCATGGACTGTAGCCTACCAGGCTCCCCGATCCATGAGATTTTCCAGGCAAGAGTACTGGAGTTGGAATTAGCAATCAAATCTAGGTTTGTCCTTCTTCAAAGCTGTTCCTCTTTTTGCTGTGCCAGAAGATGCAAACAATGTGCTAGGAAGATGGCAAAGAACTAGGCAGCCAGGTGGTTGCCAGAGGTGCAAAGGGGTAAACACAAGACCGACCCTTGAGTGAAGTCAGCTGTTACAGGAGGGTCAACGGTCATGAACACTGAGCTTCTGCTCACTGCGCCAAATCTTACTGACAGAGGCAATCACAGTGCTGACCCCAATACTGGGCAGAGTGGCAAGAACTCATGTTAAATAAAAATATCTAAGCCAAGGAGAAAGTAGTTCATGACTGCAAACAGTAAAGGAGGATTTCTAAAGGGAAGACATCTCAGCATCGGTTTGAGGCGTTGGTGAGACTTTCACAAAAATAGCCCTAACATTTGTAGAGTTCTTTACAGTTGAAATAACGCTTTTTCAGGCATTATGTTATTTGTCTCTGGGAAAACACCCTGTGGGTTAGAGTAGGCATTATCATTTCCGATTGAGAGATGAGGAAATTCATGCATATGGTATTCTCCAGGCAAGAATACTGGAGTGGGTTGCCACGTCCTCCTCTGAGAGATCTTCTTGACTCAGGAATCGAACCCACATCTCTTATGTCTCTTGCAGGGAGGTTGTTTAACACTAGCACCACCTGCAAAGCCCAGGATAGCACATGGGTGGTCTTAATGTAAGAGCTGGAGAACAGCATAAAGGGTTTTTCTGGAGCATAATAAGAGTCATCTAACTGGAGAAACAAACAAACAAACATACATTCTGAGATTCCAGGTCCATTTTGATTCTTCTTTGAATGAATGAAAGAATGTCAAGGCTCTGCCTTACTAGTTAGCAGTTCTCTACAGCTTCAAAAATACTCTCTTAGATTCCACTGGGCACCAACATGCACCCAAACAACCAACTCAAAACTCAATAAGAAACCCAAATTTCTCACCCAATCTATCATCCAAACCATTTGCTTATACCAATATTATCTAACAAAGATGTTTCAGTTAAACAGAATTGTTTTAAAACAGCTAAAACACCTGCATTTTATAATAACCTCCCTGCTATTGCAACATATGGCAGCATCAGACTACTTTATTCCAGGGCCCTCAGCGCTTCTGAGACACTTCAAAATGCCGTATCATCATAAGCAGGTTTTGGCAACTCTCAAAGCTGAAAGAAAAACAATTAATTCATTTTAATATTTAAAATAAACATGGGCCATTTGGATCATTTGGGAAGAGAGAGAGGAGATTACAAAAATTACAATAATTAGAATCTGACTCCCCAAAGAGACATTTCCTAAAATGTAGATTCCAGATGGAAAATTCTATAGCAGGTCCAAACAAGACACGTTCTCAGCCTGTCCCAGTCTCTTCTGAATTGGAAAAGAGTCCTCCTCCTACTTGATCACCTGATGTGAAGATCCAACTCATTGGAAAAGACCCTTGATGCTGGGAAAGATTGATGGCAGGAGGAGAAGGGAGTGGCCCAGGATGAGATGGTTGGATAGAATCACAGACTCAGTAGGCATGAATTTGAGCAAACTCCAGGAGATACTGGAGGACAGAGGAGGCTGATGTCCTGTGGTCCTTGGAGTCTCAAAGAGTCAGACAGGGCTTAGTGATTGAACAACAACAACCACCTCTTCCTACCAAGTTTTTTTAATGGGGGTCACAATGAGCACCATCCCTTTACTTTTATACAGCAGAATTATGACAACATGACTCTCACGTAGGTAGAAATGAAGCCAGGAGCTGAAGTGAGAGTTCAGTATAACTCAGTGAAATAAATGTGAATCAGAAGATCTCATATTCCAGCCATTATGCTGGATAAATACCAGAGAATCAGATGAATGAGGACAGCTGCCTTTAATCGGTCCTTACTGGCCATGGAAAGAAAGAAATGGAGACTCGTAAATGTTACAGAGTGTGACAGATTCTATGAGAGAGTTGACTTTAAGACATGTTAGAAGCATAAGGAGAGCATTTCACCTCAACGTGGGGAGGTGAAAGCAAGCTTCACTGAAGGAGGGATGCTGGAATAGAATATTCAGGGTAGAGACATTACACTGAAATCAACGAGAGGAAGGTGACCTTCCTGGGCTGAAAGAACCAAATGGTGTAGAGTAGGGAAACAGCCATTCAGGGAGCTGATGGCCATTTGGTTTCAGGTGTGAAGCAAGGAGGTGGAGAAGAATCCAAGGAGAGAGGAAAAGGGTTAGATCCTGGAGGAACTGTCGGGCCACGTATGGGTCTGGGTTTCATCTTGGAGGGAATGCTACCACTGAAGGGTTTTCCTGCACAGAAGGGTAATGCCAATGTCATTATCATTACAGCATTCTTTGTAATAGGCCTTGAGTGCATCCTCTGCCTTGGACTGAGAACTGTTCCTCCTTCATCTCACCACAACCCTGGAGAAAGGTAGAATCATTACGACCATCTTGAACCAGTGAAATTGCTCAGTCATGCCCGACTCTTTGTGATCCCTTGGACTGTAGCCTACCAGGCTCATCCATCCATGGAATTTTCATCTTACATGGAATGACCATCTTACACCCACAAAAATCAAGGTCTTTAGAGGAGGGTGGTTTGTCTGATTTCTCACGGTCAGGAAACACAGGAAGTAGGATTGGAATCCAGATCTCGCAGACATTGACGACCATGCTTTTGATCCCTACAGTGTACTGGTCCTGAACAAAACTGGGCTTTGGGGATGGAGAACAATTTAGAGAAAGAAAAGTTAGAGCCTGAGAAACCAGACAGGTAAGGGATGCTTAGTATGCTCTGTGCTTGTTACAGTTGATGACAAAAATTGTTAAAAAAAAAAAAAGACAAAGTCCTGTCACCCAGAAAACAGAGCCAATATGAGCTCAACTTTTTCACGCCAATCATCTAAAATAAAAATGTCAGCATTTGGGCCCATGCAGTAGTTCCTTCCTGGAATTCTGCCAGCTTCTATGGAAAGGAACAGGGGTGCTGTAAAGCTGAGAACCAACATCAAGGAACTTTGTTAAAAAACTAGTTTAGAAGAGACCTTGAGCAAAGAGCTTTAGCATTTGCTGGTTTCTCCTGCCTGCTTGCTCTTGACCTTAAGAACAGTGCCTGCAACCTCAGGTTATCCAAGGAAAAGGCCTGATTTTCAGGACTCCGAGTCTCAAGGCTCAGAGCTCTTTCAAGTTCACCAAGATAGGAAGAAAGTTAAGGAAACATTTCAAATTCTGGGCCATCTCATTTGAAAACCTTGCCTTCTCTGCCCATCTACCATTGAGGAAGTTCTCAGGGATAAAGGAAACCTGAGTGAGAGATCAATATCAGTGGAAAGAAATAGCATTGAATGATTCAGAGCCAGTTAGCTTAGACACTACCATGCTGAGGGCAGGGGGTGGGGTGGTGTGATGGGTGGAGAGGGGTGGAGTGGAGGGTTGGAGGGGGAAGGGGATGGTTAATATACCAGAAATACTTTATCAGAACTGTACACACAGGACTATAACAAACTCAGAGCATATTTTATTTAATCCTCAGAACAAAGAACCTTCCACCAAAAGAGCCTCTTCTCATGCTTCATCATAAAATAATGAAGCTGACTTACAGTTTTCTATCGTTTCATATGCGTCCTCTTATTGGAAGCAAACACAATGCTGAAGAAATATATTGCACCAAATAAGGATGAGGAACCTAAGACTGAGAGTTAAGCGGTTAAGGTGGCCCACTAGGAGGTGATATGGCAGAGGTATGAATTCTACGGGGCTCTCATGGTCCCTTAGACGGTGAAGAATCTGCCTGCAATGCAAGAGACCTGAGTTCCATCCCTGGATCAGGAAGATCCCCTAGAGAAGGGAATACCTACCCACCCCAGTATTCTAGTGAACTTTCCACTGCATTTGATTTGTCGCTTATTCTCCCCTTTGGGTATTATTTTCTTCCTCCTATTATCAACTTAAGAAAAAATAAAGATTAGAGAGGATGGAGGAAGGTCTGTGCAGCATGTCAAATTGTTACGTCACCAGAGACTCCAAGACAATGAGCTTGAAGAATGAAAAAGAAGAAAAGTCTTATGACTACGATGAGGCAGTCATTTTCAGTGTCTCCAATATTTCATAAACATTAAATAAAAGACTAAGTTTCCCAGACAACTTCTCCACAATTGCAGTTCTGGCTGTGACAGTGCATCAGGAACAGTTGATAAATTATTAATCTGCAGCACTGTCTGAATTGGCATAGATCCCATGGAAAGAGTGATGTGCCAGTCTAGCAACTGCCCTGTTTTACAGAGCAACATAATGTATATGTGCATAGAACCTGGGAGATAGCGTGTTTATTGCACAAAGTGATTTCTTTCTTAAAGGTATTTTTCTAAATTATTTTACAGTGATGCTCAGGGCAACTGCAATAAACCTGTTATGAGGTTCCATAGGTGCTTTAGACATCAACTTACAATTGTTCTAATTCTAAATCCTATGAAATCCATGTAGGAGCTGGAAATTCAATAATTTTTTCTGTACCCCTAGCAATAACATATAGCACTGGGAGTTGCATTTTGTCAAGTTGCACCTTATCTGTCTGCCTCATCCATTATGAAACACACCTGGCTTTGCTCACTTCAAAGATCCATGTTTTACTGATGATTCAATGAGATTAAGATAAAAAATGTTCCATTTTTGAAGTTATTTTCTTTATAATTTCCCAAACCACTATTGCACAAAGTTTAAAATAACAAGCATGTATCCACAGATGTAGCTTTTTTTTAAAAAAAGCCTTGTATGGTAGAACTAATATATCTATTGAGCCTAGGATTCCCAAGAGTATATAAAAAGTTTGAGTATAAAATATGTTCATTCTATAACCAACTTTAACATATTCCTGTTATTTCTATTTGAACTTTACTTTCAGAGGCAGAGATACCCATTAATTTTTGTATATGAATAATTTAAATAGGAGAAAAATCTTTATTTTTTGAGAGCTTATTTTATCTTTGAGAAACATATCATTTGAGGTCAAAGCTATTTTTTAAATCCTTATAACACCCACTGGATGTCCAAGAAATTCCTTTATTTTAACCTCTTCCAGCTAAAACTCATGGTCTCCACTTTGGACCAAGCTGCTTTTCCTATTGCATCTCCTATCTTGGGACTGGTATCACATTCCATAAAATTTATTGTGTTCAGTGATCTCTTCTGAAAATCAGGATGAGGCATTAAGAACTACACATGTGCAAGATTTCTCTCTGGGCTTCCTATAATTTGAATTGCTATGTAGTGAAAATTTTATTTGAAATAACAATTTACAGTTTGAGAAAAGAAGAATTAAAGATGAGAATATGAATGGTTTTCAGAAACCATGGCCTTTTCCACAAACACAGATGTCAGTGAAAAGCGTCAGGAAATCACTTTATATTTAGGCTCATTTTATTTCTTATGGAGAACAACTGAGTGTGCAAACTAAGATCAATTCATTTTGACCTGAGAGTCGAACAGAACTATTTCCGTGTCTGTAATCCCATGACACAGACTTTGAGGCAACACTTTCTAGGCAGGATGTGTTTGGGGAGACAGAATCTCTATGGAATTCAGAGACTGGTGAAATGATCGCTAAGGCACAAGGTCTTTTCAGTTGGTACCTGTCTTTGGTTTTCCGTCTCCAGGCGCAGCCTGGCCTCCACACACCTCCGTGTCTCCAGGAAGGCTTGGCGCTGGGCCCGGTCTGACAGGTAACTGATGAAGATTCCAGCTGTGTTCATACACATGAATAACACTGCCTGGGCCACAACCTAGAACAGAATTACAAACATAGCCTGGTCAAGTGGTTAAAAGAAGAGCTGCCTGCAGGCAAAGAGAATAACTAAAGAAACAAAAACTTCCAAGGTAGGGCTTCCCTGGAGGCTCAGTGATAAAGAATTCACCTGCCAACACAGGAGACATGGATTCGATCCCTGGGTCGGGAATCTCCCACATGTCTCGGGGCAGCTAAGCCTGTGGGCCACAACTGTTGAGCCTGTGCTCTAGAGCTGGGGAGCCGCAGCTCCTGACGCCCGCATGCCTAGAGTCTGTACTCTGCACCCAGAGAAGCCACCGCAATGAGAAACCCACACTCTGCAATGAAGAGTGGCCCCAGAGCTCGCAGCAACTATAAAAAACCCAGGCAGCCACGAAGACCCATGACAGCCCAAAATAAACAAATATATATTTAAAAAATTTCCAAGCTAGATCTTAAGGTAATAATCCAAATGTTTAGTAGCAGTCGAATAGAACCTTGCCCCTCATTCAGTTCTCAGGTCAACTTATTCCTACAGGCCTTCCAGTTTAAAGCTTCTCCCTCCCTAAATCCAGATTTGAACTCAAATTTGAAACCTCAAGCAAAGCTTCCTTCCTCACTCTATCTCACTTAACCCTTCACTAGCTGAAATTTTTAATTATTTAAAGGGTTGGGGAAGCAGGTGAAAAGATGAGAAAGATTAGTAAGAAACAGGAAACATGTTAGTTGAAAGGTACTATTGTATTTGACTTTGGTACCCAGGTTTTCTTGGGGGAGCATCCAAGGCCTGATGTTCCTAACTCAAGAGAAAATACATATTTGTCTACTGCTTTCTATCTCCATTGCCATTACCCATCTCCCAGGTGCCAAAGTCTCTTTAACTCTTAAGTTAAACTTTGTATTTTCACATTTGAAATTGAAAGTGTTAGTCGCTCAGTCATGCCTGACTCTTTGTGATCCCATGGATTATAGTCCATATGCTCTGTCCATGGAATTCTCCAGGCTGGAATACTGGAGTGGGTTGCCATTTCCTTCTCCAGGGAAATTTGCAGACCCGAGGATTGAACCCGTGTTTTCTGCGTTACAGGCAGACTCTTTACCATCTGAGCCACCTAGGAAGCACATCTGCCCCGTTCCAAACTTCTCTCTGGTGCAGAAAAGCAGGAGATTCTGGAAAGGATCAATACATGGAAGAAAAAAAACAGCATACTAAGGCTTTCTTGATTTTTATGGCTTTAGCTTGAGGGCAGATAACATAAGGTATAGTTTGAGGGTGAAAAATTGCAGTGGGAAACCCAGTTGGTCTGAAGAAGCAAAAAATAAGGCTCAGTACCTATGGCTGATTCACACTGATGGGTGGCAGAAACCAACAAATATTATAAAGCCATTATCCTATAATTAAAAATCAATGAATAAAAACTAGTAAGGTTCAGAACAACTATAGTTGCTGAAAAGTGATGGAAAAGCCCCCAAAGAAGAGAACCAGTGAGGAACAATTAAATTCCTATATAAACTCTTCTCTGACCCACATATGCACAGGGCAAACAGCAAATGATCAAGTTAATGGTAAAAGAATTGAATTGAGATTTGAATTGTCATAAATAAATAAAATTTAAAAAAAGAATACATAAAATATTCCTAAAGGAAACAGCATAGGAGACTTGCAGTACCACGTAACAGAATTGTTATAAAACCATAATAATTAAGACATCCTGGTATTTTCAGTGGATGTGAATGGAGAGCCCAGAAACATAAACACACAAGCTTGATAATAATGCATTGTATTTCTAAGGAGAAAATAAGGCCTTTTCAACAAAGGGTATTAGAACAATTTGTTATTCACTTGGAAAATAAAGTAAAAGTAAATTCCTGCTTAATCCAATATATAGGAATACATTGCAAGTGGATTAACATCTTAAATATGAAAGGCACAAATATTTTACTATTTTGATAAATTTTAAAAATTAAATGCAAAGAATACAAACCATAAAAATAGATTGATACATTTGACAAAATTAAAATTAAGCAATTCTATTCATTGAAAGACAGCTTTAATTAAATGGAAAACACTATAAGTAGAGATATTTGCAACATTTACAACTGGTAAAAATTAATTTAAGTTCACATGAAGAACTTGTATGAATCTACAAAAATAAAAGCAATGTTATAGAATATAAAGGCAAAAGAGAAGTGGGGTATTTCAAAAACAAGAGACTATCAACATGAAAATAAGTGTAACAATTTAAGAACTATAAGTTAAAAATCCACACCCATTCTACATCTACCAGGTTGGCACCAAAAAGGAAAAAAAAATAGTGGGGCATCATCAGATCAGTAAGGATGCTGTTGGCAACGTGAACTGACATTGCTGCTTGGACTCTGCACACTAATCTTGAATTTGCACATCACTAGAACTGAACCTTTTCCCTTCATACCCAGAGCCATCTTTGCACAAACAGCCCAGGAAACATGCCCAAGAATGTTAAGAACAGCGTTTTCTACAAGGGTTTGAAAGTGGAAATAATCTGAATGGATATTTTAGGATGTATTAAAATACTTAAATACTACTCAGTGGTGTTGATAAATCTAATTATTATTGTATGAATCAAAAATGTTTGTAGAGACTTCCCTGGCAGTCCAGTGGTTAAGAATCTGCACTTTCATTGTGAGGGGCACAGATCTGGTTCCTGGTCAGGGAACTAAAATCCTGCATACTGTGTGATGCAGCCAAAGAATAAATAAATAAAAATAAATTTAATTAAGCATCTTAAAAAAGTAGGCTTGCCCTACCATTCTTTATCCTTGCACACTGTGCACTTATCACAATTTATATTTATTTGCAGGTTTGTTTGTCTGACACCTATTTTATCACACTGGATTATTACTTCTGATGCTATAGGATAATGTTTGTTTTACCATGTACTGATACCTAGTACCTAGCACAGTGGCTGATAAGTGCTTAAGCACAGTGCCTGTTACCTGGCACCTAATGTGTGCAGGATATTTGCTGAATGAGTGAATAAATGTATGAATAGCTCTCCCCTGTACCACTCATCATTATGTACAAGATATGATGGACCAATGATCTTAAAATACTAATAATAATGTAAAACACCCCCCAAAAAATCCTTGACAAAATTAAAAAATGTGTGGGAATTGGAAAAAACCTAAAATACCTGACTTTACAAGAGATAAAGGAGGGGGAAGCATTTCTGATAAAGGGATGCTAGCTATTAACTATGTAAATAGACTACTCAAATTGCTTTATGGCTTTAATGTTAGCAATCAAAATCCCAAGTGGAATTTTCATTTGGAACTTGGAAGATGACTTAAACGTGTATCTGAAAAAATATATGAGTTCGAATACTGGAGACATTTTTACAAAAGTGATTACAGAGGGTCGCTGCACAGGCCAGAAGATAATATACACTATCAGGCAACAATAATTAAAATTCTGACAATAGTGAAAAACTCAACTGAAAATTTAGTGAAATAAAATAGAAAACATAATGAGTTTGTATGCAACACATATAGCTCAACGATTCAGTGGAAAAATAATTGTCAGTAACAGGATAATTTTTCATCTATTGAAAAAATGGATGATAGCCACCTCATAATATATATCAAAATAAGTGCCAATGAAATAAAGACTTAAATATGAAAAAGAGACTACCCAAAAATGAAAATAACAGAGAATATTGCTCTAATCTAAGCTGAAAAGCTTAAGTCTCAAAAATAAGTAGGTTTTTTATAAAAAATGAAATTATTCTGACATATTGCTGGTGTAGGTGGTAAAGATTACTCATTTCTTTCCACCCAGTGACCTAACTTCTAGCCATCTATCTTAAGGAAACAATCATATATAGGATCAGAAGTTTCTGTTAAGGGATATTCATTTATTAATAAAAAAAATGGAAATTGCGTATTTAGGAGTAGGGGAAACAGCTGAATGACTGAAGCATGCATATATGAGATAATATAAAGTTGCATTAAAATATTTAATGACATGAGCAAACCTGTATGGTACATTAAAATATAATATTTAAAACTGTATTACAGCACTAATCTTTGAATTCAATGTGATCTTAATGCCCAGTACAAAAGAAAAAAAATATATATGTACTTGCATGTATATGTCCATGCATGTGTGTAAGTGTGTGTGTGTGTTAAAATAGGAGGAATAGGTTATTCAGACAAAGTCACTTGTGATGATATAACAAGGCAGTAAAAATAGGGAAAAAACAAAACCACGAGGAATCAAGATTGAGAAGAATTACACCCAAAAAGGTGAGCCTAGCATTTGGGGCTTCTTTCTTCCTAAGGGCATCTGCAAATTTCAAAGGAGGTGTCTGAGAGCTTCAGAAGCAGAGCTGAGTGTTCAAGACTCAGGAACCAGGGGAACAAAAGCTGAGAGGAAGCAAAGGTGGAGATGTTGGAGGAGAAAAGAGTCCCCAGACAACCACTTGTATATGGACTTGATCCTTGATCAGTAGTTGACCTCCCAAATATCTTTACTGTTGCATTTTAGTATCAAATAAGTATCTAACAATACTTAAAATGTTGAATTACTTTTTAAAGCAAATTTTATGTAGGTGCTATTCCATTATAGAAGCTGCAGATCTGTATTTCCATGAAAGGGAGGGGTACATATTGCTATGATGTCTCAGGTTGGTTATCTTATACAATCCCTCCAACTTACAGCTCTCTCTAGATCCCTGTAAGCCCCACTTGTAAGCCACCTCTGCCCCAGAGCTGACATACTGAACGTGAGATGCTTAAGAAACATCTGTTGATCAATGCTTTGTTTTTCTACCCTTACATATCTGTAAACTGCCAGTAAGAAGTCTTCCTAACCCTTCACTACTAAATAATTTATCTGTTCAAAATTATTTATGGAGCAAGTTCTGTGTGTCAGGTACAGTTTTATAAGCTGGCAGTGTGCAAAGCAGATAAAGCTCAGTTCTCATTCTAGTGGTAGGAAACAGGTAATGAACAAATAAACCAAGGAATATTTAACACATAGGGGCTTCCCTGTTGGCTCAGTGGTAAAGAATCTGCCTGCAATGCAGGAGACATAGGTGACATGGTTTTGATCCTGGGTCAGGAAGATCCCCTGGAGGAAGAAATGGCAGCCCACTCCAGTATTCTTGCCTGGAGAATCCCATGGACAGAGGAGCCTGGTGGGCTACAGTCTGTGGGGTCGCAAAGAGTCAGACATGACTGAACACGTCAAGCACATCATTTATCACATGGTGATGCTGTGTGTGAGATAAATGCTAAGAAGAAAAATATAGCAGCATAAGGAGGATAGACAGTGATGAGTAAGGTTGGGACTGTGCATTTAAACAGAGTTCAGAGAAAACTCTCTGATAAGAAATATTTAAGCAAGATCTAAAAAAAATGAAGAGTCATGGACTATCTGGGCAGAGCGGTTCAGGAGGAGGAAACAGAAAGCACAAAGGCTCTGAGATGGAGAAGCAAGAAGCCCGCTCAAGCCCATCATGAAGTCCACCATGGTTGGACAGAGAGGATGGAGGCGCTTTTAGGAGACGAGCCCTGAAAGGTACTAAAGTGTCAGACTGTGCATGGCCTTGCACATGATAAGAATATTGACTTTAGGGACTTCCCTGGGGGGTCCAGTGGCTAACACTCTGCACTTCCACTGCAGGGGACTCAGGTTTGATCCCTGGTCGGGAACTGAGATCCCACATGTTGAACAGCGTGGCCAAAAAATTAAAAGAATACTGGCTTTTCTCTCTGTGATACAGGAAGGCACTGGAGAGTCCTCAGTCCTGGGAGACATGACCCACCTTCCATGTTTTAAGGGTCATGCACTGGCTGCTGTGAAGAAAACAGACTCTACAAGGGGCCAAGATGAAGTTATGGAGAAAAGTTACAAGGCTCTTAGAAAGGTCCAATGAAGAGAGATCGTGGGCTTGGACCAGGGTGGCAATTGTGCAGCTGGTGAGATTGGGCCAGGCCCTGAATACATGTCAAAGGTAGAGACAAGATTCACTGATAAATTTTGTGTAGATGATGAAAAGAAGAGAGGAGATGAGAGTGACCTCTAGGAAATTACTTATTCTCACCACACATGCAAATCATTTAGGGGCTTAAAAAGATGCAGATCCCCTTGGTCCTCCTCAGACCTACTGAATAAACATATACAGGAATGAGGCCTGGGAATCTTCATTTTTTAGGAATCTCCCAAAATCACTTTCTGCAGTGGGTCCATGGGTTGCCATAGGGAATCACTGCTTCATGAAAATGGTCTGAAGATCATTAATAACACTGCCTCTGACCTCCTATATATAGGTCCATCAGTCATGCTGTAATAGGGAAGAACAAAGTTGACTCCATATAGATCTATTTATTTTACTTTAACCTTTATATTCTCTTGCTTTTGCTTAAGAGTTAGGAATGTTGCCTATAGTTTAAAGTACACAGGATAGCCTATTCTCAAGGCTCTGACTTTCAAAGGTATGATGCTTTTCCACTCAAACAAGGGATAAAAAGTAAACAGAGAGGAACATTTGGTTAGCTGGAGATTTACAGGAACATAGTGACGTGACCTATGTGGACAAAGTGTTTCTGCATCAAGAAGTTTGCTACAATCAACCTCACCCTTCCCTCACTTTGCCTTTAAAAATGCTTTGCTGAGACCATTTCGGGGAGTTTGTGTTGGTCTGGGGCGCAAGTCATCCATTTCCTGGCATAGCCCAGCAATAAGCCTTTCTCTGCTCCAAACTCTGGTGTTTTGGTATTATTTGGCTTCATTGTATGTCGGGCACTGAACTTGCGTTCACTAACATCACTAAATTCTGGACTCCCACAGGGCAGAGACCATTTCATTGTATCTCATCTCTTAACACAGGGTCTGGCATTGTAATACTCAGCAAACACTTGTCAAATCTAATTAACTTGACAGAGTCACATGAGTGAATTTCAATGACCCACCTCTTGGGTGCAGTTTTGTGATGCCTGGGAAGAGGGATGTTATCACTGTGAGTGGGAAGCCCTCGACAAATTCATCCAGATAGGATGAGACCCTCCTCACCTTCCCCATCGTCTCTTCCTCCAAGCCCTGGAGATGGAAGCTTCTCCGTGTGGGCCAGGCTGGCCCCTTCCTCCCTGGGGTGGTGTCCACAGCGTGGGCACTGCTATTTGAGGCCAGGCAGTCGAGAGCTGGAAAGGCTCGCAGAGTCAGCTGCCCCATTTGACACAGGATTTGCGCTTTTATCATGGCAGCAAGATCTGTGCCATTCATTGCCAACTGGCCAGACCGGAGGAGGGAGAGAGGACTGACTCCCTGGGGATCCCCCCACCCTTCTGCATTCAAAGTTATGCCACAGGGATGTGCATCTCATTTTCTCTGCAGTTCGCTTTGTACAGGGAGCATTGCCACAGTCTGCAGTCCAAGCTGTTGAAGGCTAGAAGAGACGCACTTTATTATAAGAACAGGAGAAAGACTGCCCTTCCATTCATTTCTGCATTTCCAAAAGCATCCTTTCAAGTGCTACTGTGTGTATGGAAAGACTAACTCTGGGAAAGTGACTATGGGACCTGTCCCTGTGGACAGGTTTACTTTTTTAATTTAGTAAGCAGGAATTCCCTGGTGGTACAGTGGATAAGAATCTGTCTGCCAGTGCAGGGGACATGGGTTCGATCTCTGGTCAGGGAAGATTCCACACACCGCTGGGGGCAACTAAGCCCGTGTGCCACAGCTGCTGAGCCTGCGTGCTGCGGCTGCTGAAGCCCTTGGACCTAGAGCCCACATTGTGCAACAAGAGAAGCCACTGCCCCAACACTAGAGAACAGTCCCTGCTCAACTAGAGAAAGCCTGCGTACAAGCAAAGAAGACCTGGTTCTGGGGGCCCTGACAAAGCGAGTGGGGCAGCCACACACCAAGGGCCTTCACATCTGCCCGGTGCTGTAGCTTCTGCAACCAGAGACCTGGGTTTGCACTTCCTGTCGCCCCCATTTACTAGGCATACGACCACAGGCATACGACCACTTTTTGCCTTTTGAACGTTCTCCTCTGAACAATGGGAATGAAACTTCACCACACAGAAGTATATACATGTATAGCTATATATTTATGTCTAAGAGATGGTAAAGGATAGGGAAGCCTGGCGTGCTACAGTCCATGAAGTTGTAAAGAGTCAGACACAACTTAGCCACAGAACAATGAACAATATATATTTATATTATATATATATATATGAATATGCATAGCAGGTAACAGATATCCAATAAGTATTGTATATATAAACATGAGGTTATTTCCCCCCAAATTCTAGTGTACAGTGCAATATATATTTTTTATCTCTGAATAAATGATGCATTACAAATTACTATTCTAGCTGATTTCTCTTCCTGTTTTCTTGAGAAAGAAGCTACCTCCTAAATCAAGCACTGAAAGTCATTCTGTGAGGATGCAGTATGCTATGATGCCAAAAATGAAAAGGTCATAGGTATAATCCCGAATGTTCCTAGCTCTCTTTAGTTTGACTTTGAGGATGTTGTCTCTTTGAGTTTATATGAATGGGTTTGAGAACAACATTTCTTGAGTTAACCAGTCCTACATCATATTTCTTATTCAAGCTTCAGGGATGTTCTGAGCACAGGAGAAAAAGATCTTCTCCCTTCAGGTTCAGAAATAACCCAGAGGACCATGAAGTATTAACATCTCTTGTATTTACGCTAATTTACAAAGAATGTTTCCGCTCATTGTTTACTATGTAGAGAAGGTAGTAGGGGGAATTATGGAGTCATTCAATCCCATCTCCACCTTTCACCCCTGGATGACCCAGGCAAATCATTCCCCTCACTAAGGGAGTGGATATTAAATGGTTTGGTTTGCTCTGCTCTGTAGCACTTAGCAGTTTAGCCCAGTGGTTGAGGATCTGGATTCCCAATGAGTGAGTGAAAGTGAAAGTTGCTCAGTCATGTCTGACTCCTTGTGACCCCACAGGCTGCAGCCCACCAGGCCCCTCTGTCCATGGAATTCTTCAGGCAAGAGTATTTACCATCTGAGCCATCCAAGTTTCCAATAATGGCAATTATTTGTTATGTAATCTTGGCCCAGTTAGTTAATACAGCCCTCATTTATAACAGAGGAATGCCCTCCTAAAGATGCTGTTGTATAAGTAATGATAGCAACCAGCAAAAGGCTTATAAGACAGTCATTGCTTACTATGTGTTGACTGAGGTCATGGTTATTATTATTATTGCTTTCCTTGTATGTTATATCACAAGAATGACTCATGGAGGGTCTGAGCAGGTAAGCAACCTGGGAAGCTTTGTGTTTGAGAAAGATGTTCAGCAATACATCAGGAGGAAGAGTTATCACCCTCTGTGAGTTAAGGACTCAGAGAAGACTGGGATGGGGGTGATTAGGAGGCTCCATGGGCTCAGCTGAGCCAACTGGAGGCACAAAGGTACCACTGCCAGCATCCTCTGCCAGGGTCGTAGGTTCTTCTTACAGCTGTCAACCTGAGACCAAGCTTCCTACTTGTCCTTTATAATAATACACACTGAATTAGGAGAAGAAATTACAGGTAGTACATAATGAAGTTTAAAAAAATAACAGAGCATTAAAGTAGTAAAATTAAGAGCATATCTAAGGGGAAAAAATGATGCTGGCATGTTGAATTCAGAGGGCATATGATAGCATGATGAATTAAATGATGAAAAAAGTACATAAAAAACTCTGAGTTCAGTGAGAAATGACAAAATAATGAGGGGAAAAGGCAGTCTTTTCAGATGAGAACAAGAAGAGAGAATTATCCTGAAAAACAATTAAAAAATAAGAGGAGTATAAGATTTTTTTTAAAAAATGGATTAAACAAAACTCTGACATTAAGGAGAAAGTAAAAATGTTAAAGGCTAAAAATAGGAAGGGCTGGAGGTGAGGAAAAATAAATGATTAAACCCTTCAAAAATAGATACAGTAAGATGATGAAGTTAAATTTTTAAAAAATATCAGAAGCATAACAAACAGTAGCTCAAAATTTAAAATAAATTATGCTCATGCAGAGCAACTTAAGATACTAGCCCATTTACAATGTTTATTCCACAGTATTCAGAGAAAGGGACAAACCAAGTGGCCAGTAATTGTTCCAACAGTGTTTTCCAGGCTCAGGTAACTCTACCCTTAGCCTCTCCTGCTTCTTTGCAAGGGAGGGAATGTGAGGAGAGCTTACTTTTACACACTCCAATTGTGTATCAGATACTGAGCTTTGGCCTTTATGTATGCTATTTTATAGCAACCCAAAGGAGCTTCTGTGGTGGCTCAGATGGCAAAGAATCTGCCTGCAATGCAGAAGACCCTGTGTTGGGAAGAGTCCCTAGAGAACGGAATGGCAACCCACTCCAGTATTCTTTCCTGGAGGATTCCATCGATAGAGGAGCCTGGTGGGCTACACTCCATTGGGTCGCAAAGAGTTGGACATGACTGAGCAACTAACAGACTTGGTCTTATTAGCTCCATTTCATGGAAATGAAAAATAAAACTCAGAGAGGTTAAGTAATTACCCAAGGCCACAGAGCTAGGAAGTGGTCCTAGCATGACCAATTGGTCTTGGTTTTCTTGGAACATAGAACTTTGCTTTAAAACCTGGATGGTCCTGGGAAAACCAGAAGGAGTTTTCCTAGCATACTTTTTATACAGCCTCCTTGCCATCTACTCCAGTGGTCCCCAACCTTTTTGGCACCAGGGACAGGTTTAACAGAAGACAATTTTTTCACGGTTGATGGGGAGTTGGTTTGGGGATGATTCAAGCACATTACATTTATTGTGCACTTTATTTCTATTATTACCACATCAGCTCCATCTAGGATTATCAAGCATTAGATCCCAAAGTTTGGGGATCCATGATCTATTCAATTCACAGAGCTCAAGACTCAGCCTGGTCCTCACCCCATGTAGAAGCAACTCTCCTCTTTGTTTTCTGCTCTGTGGGACTGTATCTCATACAGTCATCTATCATTGCTCATATGGTGGTGATCAGTCTCATCTGCTGTCAACTCTACATCCCCAGGGCCTTGCCTAGTGCTTACACTTAACCTGTGTGTATGTGGGTGTGTGTGTGTGTTAGCCTCTCAGTGCTGTCTGACTCTTTGTGATTCCCTGGACTGTAGCCCACCAGGCTCCTCTGTCCATGGGATTCTACAGGCAAGAATACTGGAATGGGTAGCCATTCCCTTCTCCAAGGGATCTTCCCCACCCAGGGATCAAACCTGGGTCTCCAGCATTGCAGGCAGATTCTTTACTGTTTGAGCCACCAGGGAAGCCTGCTCCTCATTCATTCTTAGAGGCAACAAATATTTACTGAGTGCCTCCAATAGGTGAGGCAGCACACTAGGACTACATAAAGATGGACCAAAGAAACATAGGCCCTGCCCACATGAAATGTATAGACTGTTAACACTTCAGGCCTTTGGGATATGTTTGTTGAATGAATGAATGAGCTTGGTGGTGGACAGACTAAGGGGATGTGAGCTGTTCAGCTTCCTGTCTTCCCTTAGGGGATGCCTCAGTTAAAGATTCTCAAGACCTTTTTTTTCTGGCCATGCGCTGTGTGGTTTGCAGGCTTTTAGTTCCCCAACCAGGGATGGAAAAAATGCCCCCTACAGTGGAAGCGTGGAGTCCTAACACTGAACTGCCAGTTCATGAGGCAAATTTTCATGGATATCCAAGGGAAGAAAGAAAGTGTCTGCTCTCAGTTGTCCCCCTTCAATTATCCAGGAAGCTTCTATGGTTTAGGATTTTAGAGTTTGGGAGTCAGAATTTAACCCCAACACTCTACCTCTGAGAGCCTCTGAGTCTATTTTGGTTTTTAATAGAAATGACTATTGATGACCTATTATACTTGTTCTAGGCACTATCCTGGGCTCTGGGGATACAGAACAAGTCTCTTCTGCCTGAAGCTTATATTCCAGTGAACTTACTATTCACATGCAAAAGAATAAAGGAATCCCTATGATCTAGGGTTATTGAAAAGATAAAATAACACACAAAACTTACTCTCAATGTTATTATAGCTTATCATAGGTGATGATTCTTTGTGAGTAGTTATAAAGATTGAGGGAGGCAACTGTCTGACTTCCCAGGTGGTCCAGTGGTTAAGACTCTGTGCTTCCACTGCAGAGGGTGTGGCCAAAATATTTTTTAGAAAAGGGGGCTGGGGAGGCAGTTGCTATACATAAAGAACTACTTAGCATTTACACAGTCAGTTCAGTTCAATTCGGTAGCTTAGATGTGTCCGACTGTTTGCAACCCCATGGACTGTAGCACATCAGGCTTCCCTGTCCATCACCAACTCCTGGAGCTTACTCAAACTCATGCCCATCAAGTTGGTGATGCCATCGAACCATCTCATCCTCTGTCATCCCCTTACCCTCCCGCCTTCAATATTTCCCAGCATCAGGGTCTTTTCTAGAGAGTCAGTTCTTCACATCAGGTGGCCAAAGTGTTGGAGTTTCAGCTTCAGCATCAGTCCTTCTAATGAATATTCAGGACTGATTTCCTTTAGGATGGACTGGTTGGATCTCCTTGCAATACAAGGCACTCTCAAGAGTCTTCTACAATGCCACAGTTCAAAAGCATCAATTCTTCAGTGCTCAGCTTTCTTTATAGTTCAATTCTCACATCCATACATGACTACTGGAAAAACCACAGCTTTGACTAGATGGACCTTTGTTGGCAAAGTAATGTCTCTGATTTTCAATATGCTGTCTAGGTTGATCATAGTTTTTCTTCCACGGAGCAAGCGTCTTTTAATTTCATGGCTGCAGTCACCATCTGCAGTGATTTCGGAGCCCCCCCCAAAATAAAGTCTTTCACTGTTTCCATTGTTTCCCCATCTATTTGCCATGAAGTGATGAGGGACTGGATGCCATGATCTTAGTTTTCTGAATGTTGAGTTTTAAGCCAACTTTGTTTTACACAATAAACACCCCAAAATTGCAGCCACTAGTATAGAAGTTTTCACATAGGCTGCCTCCAGAAAAAGGCAGTGGGCTGAGACTAAGGAGGAGCCACTGGGCTTTGGGTCTCTGTCTCTCTCTTCTTTCTCCCATATGCGCTCTTTGGCTCGTAGTCACAGAGGATACCCTGGGGTTCTCTAGATCAGCTTTTTGCCCCTAAAGAGCTGCCCTTTTGTGCCCCTCTCTATGCTGATATCTCTGGGTGGTCTCTTCATCTTCAGTTTCCATTTGGGTTCTTCCACAGCTAGTTCAGGAAGGAGCCAGAAAGACAGGAAGAGAGAGAGAGACTGGGGCAAGCCCTCATTCTGCAGCAGCCTGGGCAAAGACTGTGTTCCTGTGTAACTAACATGACAGCTCTCACCAGGTTTTGATAACATCACCCCTCTCCTTGCCCCATCAGATCTCTGGGGGTGGAAACAGCGTTCTCTGTGTCTTATCATGCTTTGTAGCTCCCTCAATCTGATCCTGGGGCTTCCCAAGTGGCCCAGTGGTAAAGAATTTGCCTGCCAATGCAGGAGACCCAAGAGATGTGAGTTCAATCCCTGGCTTGGGAAGAACCCCTGGAGGAGGACATGGCAACTCACTCCAGTGTTCTTGCCTGGGAAATCCCATGGACAGAGGAGCCTGGCGGGCTACAGTCCATAGAGTTGCAAAGAGTCAGAAATGACTGACTGACTGAGCTGGCATGCACGAAATCCTATCCCAAACATTTGCTTGATTGACAGTGGAATCAAGAATATGTCTGATGCCAAAATCCATTCCATATCACCATGCTCAATCCTCTCCTGCAGAATATTCAGCCCTCCTAACTTTAGGACTCACAAACACTTCCTTGAATATTTCAGTTAAAGATGGCATCATCAAGGAATCCTTATTAATATTAATATCAATTAATATCAATATTAATGGATTTTTTTTTAGGAGGAGATGCTTTTTCTGGAGGCTTGACCACATCAACCAACTCAACTGTTACTTTGCAAGGAAAATCAGGAGCCAAGTCCAGGTGCAGAGTTTTGTCATATCTGCCCAGAGTATTGGAGGAAGCTTCTCCACTGGACTCTGAGTTTTATATGGAGTTTTAAATTATAACCTAGCAGAGTTTTCTCACTTGTACATTTAGCTTTTCTGTATTGCAATTACAAGTTGGGGGTAAGAAAGAAGAACAGAGAGAGGGAGAGAGGTCGGGAAAGAAAAGGTAAGGGAAAGGAAGGGATGGGGAGAAGAAGAGAGAGAAGAAAAAAACCTAGGTCGCATATTAAAAAGCAGAGACATCACTTTCTCAACAAAGAGAAAGTTAAAGCTATGGTTTTCCCAGTAGTCACATACGGATATGAGAGCTGGACCATAAAGAGGGCTGAGTGCTAAAGAATTGATGCTTTTAGCAGTGGTGCTGGAGAAGACTCTTGAGAGTCCCTTGGACTGCAAGGAGATTAAACCAGTCAGTCCTAAAGAAAATCAACCCTGGATATTCATTGGAAGGACTGATGCTAAAGCTGAAGCTCTAATACTTTGGCCACCTGATGTGAAGAACTGACTCATTGAAAAAGACCCTGATGCTGGGCAAGATTGAGGGCAAGAGAAGAAGGGGGTTGCAGAGGATGAGATGGCTGGATGGCATCACTGACTCAATAGACATGAATCTGAACAAACTCTGGGAGACAGTGAAGGACAGGGAAGCCTGGCATGCTGATGCTCATGGGGTCTCAAAGAGCTGGGCACGACTGAGCAACTGGTTTGACCATGGTGTCTGTTCATGAGCATGTGGTATGAGAGGACAAGGATTTAGTCTGTTTCAGTCTGTGGCCTCCAGCAAGGTGCCACTCCATCTGACTGGATGTGCCAGTAGGTTTAAAGTTACATCTCTGTCACACATCATAGCTCTAAACACAAGCCAGCTGGTTCATCTGGCCTCGACCATTCCAGAGTAAAACTTGCCTATGTTGGCTTATGGAGGTAGGATACATCCATTTTCACTTCTTTTGGCATTTAACAGATTTTTTTTTTTTTTTTTACAGCCTGACTTTTGACTACGTTTTTCACTTTAAAACCAAACCTCAGTGTAAGCTGTGATTCCAGAGTAGGTTTCATCCAAGTAGTATATGTTGCATTGTGACACGTGTAGCAGAAAATACGGAAGTTAGCAAAACAAGTAGAGATGGTAAAAGTCAGAGTCTGGATGTCCACAACTCCTGGAGCTGGCAGGTGAATAATAAACATTTCTTTGAATGAAAAAAAGGAATGAATGACTCATCTGCTGCTGGCAGTCAGGAGAGGACTCAGGTGTCCTTTTTGAAAAGACTCTTGATGCAAAAGACACAGGGCATTATGCAGCACTGTGTTAGAAATGAAGCCTATAAATATTCACAGGCAGGCAAATCAGATATGTTTTGAAGACCCAAGTGGACACTGATTCAATTCTCTTCTCTCTCCATCTAGGGCCTGTCAGGCATCGCATCTCAAGTGCTTTATGGATGTGGCTAGGAGGAGGCAAAGGGTCAGCTGAGGAATGTGAGACTCAAATGAATTGCTCCCTTGCTGGATGGCCCCTCCTGGTCATGTCACTGGCAGGTCACTGATGAAATGTCGCCCTTTGTCATATTCTTCATTCCTGACACACAGGACATGGAAGAGCTGGGAATCTCCTTTAGCTACCTTTAAGAGTGCTTTCTCTCAGGACTTCCCTGGTGGTCCAGTGGTTAAGAATCTGCCTTGCAATTCAGGAGGTGAAGGTTCAATCCCTGGTCGGGGAACTAAGATCCCACACTCTGAAGAACAACTAGAGAGTCTGTACTCTGCAACGAAAGATCCCATATAATGCAACTAAGACCTGACACAGGCCAGACAAAAAAAAAGGGGGGGGTTCTTCTTCCAGAGTTAGCTTCAAAAATTTAAAAAATGGAGGTGATGGTATGAGCCTGGGTGGTTTTGCTTAGCTTGGAGATAGATGCATGTGCGGGAGTCTGGCCTGGGGAGAATATTAAACATGTCTCCAGTGGTGTTGTGTCAGACCCCGGGATGTCCTTTGTGACAGAAGGGGTGTGAGAATGGGCACAGTGGTTGCATCACTTCCAGGATCTGAGGGAGCCCTGGATTGAATAAGGGAGCACCTTGGTGTCATTTGGTAGTCAACCTCTCCAAAGATGGGACGCCACTCTCCAGGATGCAGTGGACACTTCAAAGGCATGATGCTAAGCCCTGGTAGGTGGGGTGCATGAGTCTGAGAAATAAAGAGGGAAAGCAGGAGTGACCCCACTTACCGTCTCTCCCAGTGACCCACCTGGGGAGCCTGAAACCGGGAGTGCTATAGCTTTAGAGTCCCAGCTCTCCACAGGGTGAAAACTTCCACCAGGTGACAGAGTAACAGTCCTGCAAACTATAAAATCTGGCATGTTGGGTTCATTAGGCCAAGTAACCAGCAGACAAGCAGAGTCATCATTCAGGCAGGAATCATATCCTGGCCTAGGAAAGGCATGGTGACCAGAGGCTCAGAGGCCTGAGGGGTTAGAAACTGGACCATGCCATCAGGTAAACCACCAAAAGATGCTAAACCACCAAGAGATGTAAACCACTGCCAGAGATGCTAGCTGGCGGAGAGGGGAATCTAGAACACAGACAAGAGGAGGGACACCATGTGTATCGGTTGGGCCCCCAAGACCGGCTGCAACAGTGGAAACTGATTTGTCTCAGGCACTGCCCTCTTCTAAGCTTGCCCAGGAAAGACAGGCTCACCAGGGTCATAAAGACACTGCTCTCAGAATTTACACAAAGATGAAGATCCCAGTGGCACAAGGAGCGAACTGTGGTGGGTCTTGGGATGAGCCATGAGTCTCCCCCTAGGAACCAGGGACATATTCTCCTAGGATTCCTGCCAAGGGCTGGCATAGTTCTTTGAGACTCAACTCAGCTGAGAGGGCCTCCTCACCCAAGGTCACTCTCTAAGACCAATGATCTTGGAGGTATAAATGCTCATAACTTCAGCTCAGAAACATCATCCTGGCTTCAGAATTCCCCATGGTCTTCTCAGGTTAAGACTCTGCACTTCCATCACAGGGTGCACAGGTTCAATGCCTGGTTGGGGAACTAAGATCCTGAATGCCACATGAATCAGCTGAAAACAAACAAACTCCCCATGGAATTACTGAGGCTACTGTTGAAATTGATTCACAGCTCAATTTGTCCCTTTGTCTAGTTTTACTTTCTTCTCTTCCCTTCCATGGGAGCTGATTCCTAAAACACCCCTTAATAAACTCCCAACGTTCATCCACCTCTCAGTCTGGGACCCAACTGGTAATAACCAGAAAGTACTCAGAACCCTCACGAATGTTGTCAGCCTCCTATATCGGTTGAACAAATAAATTTGTTCAATGAGTGATTTAAATAATGAGTGTATTTTGCCATCCAGACCACTAGATGGATGATGATTTGATCATGTCATAGAAAGTTCTCTTCTTCCTTCCCCTATTTTATATTTACTGAGCCCCAACAATGACCTGTGAAGTGAAGTGAAAGTTGCTCAGTTGTGTTCGACTCTTTGTGACCCCTGGGCTATTCCGTCCATGGAATTCTCCAGGCCAGAATACTGGAGTGGGTAGCCTTTCCCTTCTCCAGGGGATCTTCCCAACCCAGGGATAGGTCTTCCCAACCCAGGTCTCTCACTTTGCAGGCGAATTCTTTACCCGCTGAGACTTAAGGGAATCCCAAGAATACTGGAGTGGGTAGCCTATCCCTTCTCCAGTGGATCTTTCTGATCCAGGAATCGAACCGGGGTCTCCTGCACTGTAGGCGGATTCTTTACCAACTGAGATATCAGACAATGATCTAGACACTGTTTTATTTTATTAAAAAAATTCTTATTGGAGTATGGTTGATTCACAACGCTGTGTTAGCCTCAGGTATACAGCAAAGTGAACCAGCTCCCCCCACCACAAATATATATATATGCATGCATTCTTTTTCAGATTCTTTTCCCATATAGGCCACCTCAGAATATTGAGTAGAGTTCCCTGTGTTATACAATAGGTCCTTATTAGTTATCCACTTTCTACATGGTAGTGCGCACATGCCAAGCCAATCCCCATTTCCCAATCCACCATGTCCCCCCATTTTCCTTCTGGTAACCAAAAGCTTGATTTCAAAAGCTGTGAGTCTGTTTCTGTCTTGAAAGCAAGTTCATTTGTACTCTTTTGTTAAAAAAAAAAAAATCCACATATAAGTGACATCACATGCTATCTGTCCCTGTCTGTCTGGCCCACTTCACCGAGGATGATAATATTTATGTCCACCCATGTTGCTGCAAATGGCATCATTTCACTCTTTTCCATGGCTGAGTAACATTCTGTCATATATACGTACCACACCTTTCCCATCCATTCCTCTGTTGATCAGCATCTAGGTTGCCTCCACATCTGTTTTAGATTCTCATGGCAAATAAGACCTTCTCTCAGGGCCCTCCCTTATGGAACACTCCATAGGAACTTTAATTTAGATCAAATAGTTCAGGGAAAACCTCTCTGGGGGTGGAAAGTTTAAAGGAAACCTAAAGACTGAGGAGGACTTGGCCAATAAAAGAGGCAGGCAACAACTACCCCAGGCAGAGGACAAGCAGAGAGGGTGACCCAATAGTAAGTGAGGTAGGGGGAGAGCAAGGGCAGAGGGCTTCTTGCCGATGCTCTATAGCTTGTTTCAGCCTGGCGCTCTGGGGCTGAGCCACTTCTAGGTCACGGTGAAAACCACAGAAGATGGTTTTCCTACCCAATATATCTCTGCCCTGAGACTCTCTCTTCCTGCGATTTGAGATCAGAACTACCCTATCTTCTCCAGCCTCCCCCACCGTCTCCTCCTTCCCCTCCCTCCAGAGCAGATGGCGCTGTCAAGGAGCCGGTGGTAGCAGTTCCCAGGGAAGTTTTCGGTGCGAGCATGAAGGAGGTGTTGTGTAACGTGATGGTTACTATGGCAAGTTTTATTGGGTAATTGAAAAAACATTTTGATTCACCATTAACTACTGAGCTAAAATTAGTGCCTCACCAAGAGCCTGTTTTCTCTTGAAATGTGTCTGCTGTTCTGATAAAGTGCAGTATGCACCAAAAATTGGAGCATCAAGTCACCTGAATCTTGATCTTGACTCCTCCAAAGAAGGCCCAATTATCATCTGCATTACTTCACAAAAAGGCATGTTTGTTGTTATGGATGAATATAGTATTGACTTAGATGAAAAAAAAAAAAAAGAGTCCATTATGTCCAAGTTGAATAGCCCAACTCAGAGAGAAGATAACTTTATAGGGAATAACTTTATAAAGTTCCTCAACTACACAATTTTACAGGCAGGGGATAAAGCCAGTCTCCCAGCATTTCTTTTATCAGATGAGTATACAGAATAGAGTGGTTGAAATATGGCAATCTACCAAAGGACAAACACTGGTCAACCTCTGTAGCAGAGAATAGACATTGGCTAATCTGTGGCCCTAGTGGTAAAGAACATGCCTGCTAATGCAGGAGACATAAGAGACGTCGGTTTGATCCCTGCGTCAGGAAGATCCCCAGGAAGAGCAGATGACAACTCACTCCAGTATTCTTGCCTAGAGACTCCCATGGACAAGGAGCCTGGCAGGCTACACTCCATAGGGTCGCAAAAGAGTCAAACACGACTAAAGTGACTTACCACAAGCACAGAATCTGTTGCCAAGAGTTTCGTTTACTCTCACTTTTCCAAGTTTACCCATTTAATGTTTGAATCAAATAAAATATTCTTCAAACATTTAAGTCCATGGTGGTTATGAGTAAGTGCCGTGTGTTTGGGTCTATAGGGTTGAGTTATATACCTTGTGACACATTAGGTAGTAAAAATATAACAGAAGCCAAGAACATGAAGTGTCTCTAGCCCATGGTGACTCATACCTAACGCCATCCTGTTTGCAATTTTTTTTCATATTATTCTATGTTTGTCTCTTAATTCTGCTACTGAGCACAGCTAAGCCTATTTTGCCAGCTTTAAAAAGTGGGACAACTAACTTTCCAGGATCGCCACAAGATAAAAAGAGGTCACCTAAGGACAAACCCCACCATGCTGTCGGCTACACTAACCTAGGAGTACAAAGATCTGCCTCTGGGATTTGAATTCTCAACTTTGCCCCTTACCTAAATGTGGGGAGATGGAGCTTTAAAAATGCCTCTAAGCTTCAGGCTCCTCACATGTCAAGTGGGGACAATAACTGTGCCTACTTCACAGGTTTCTGTGATGCAGAGAAATGATTACATGGATCCCTTGGCATACAATGATCAGTTAGTACGCGTCAGCTGTTTCTATCGCCATTTCTTTTTCTCAGCTAGACTGTATGTTCCTTTGCGTGCGTGCTGAGTTGTTTCAGTAGTGTCTGACTTTTTGCAACCCTATAGATTGTAACCCTCCAGGCTCCTCTGTCCATGGCATTCTCCAGACAAGAATACTGGAGTGGGTCACCCTGCCCTCCTCCAGGGGACTCTTCCCAACCCAGGAACTGAACCCACATCTCTTATGTCTCCTGCACTGGCAAGCGCGTTCTTTAGCACTAGTGCCACCTGGGAAGCCCGCATGTTCCTTTAATGAGTAACAACAGTCATGCCTAATTCTTTTGGATGCTATAACTATTATGACAATGTATCTATTTTGAAAACTCGGATACTTTTGAGAGTGAGAGGAGGCAGACACCAATCTGGGGTGTCCTGGGCACTCTGTAACATATAGTGATCCTACCTGTGGCACATGCTCCTGGCTTAGGCACAGGCCAATTATATAAACCTTCAAGCTACACTCTTGGGAAATAGCTTAAGAAAAGGCAATGTCTTCAATTCTGTAAGTGCAGGCACCGCTCTAGGGTCTGGGGATATGTCAATCAACAAAAGAGACCAAACCCCTTCTACTTATGAGGATGCAGACAATAAACAAAGGAATACAAAAAGACAGACGCACCCCGCAGTGTTCATTGCAGCACTACTTAAAATGGTTAAGTAGTACTTAAACTACATAAAGCAACCTAAATGTCCATGGACAGATGAATAGATAAAGAAGATGTTATACATGTATACAATGAAATATGACTCAGTCATAAAAAGGAACGAAATCGGGTCATCTGTAGTGACACAGAGTTTGTCACACAGAGTGAAGTAAGTCAGAAAGAGAAAAACAAATACTGTATATTAACACCAGAGAAGGCAATGGCACCCCACTCCAGTACTCTTGGCTGGAAAATCCCATGGATGGAGGAGCCTGGTGGGCTGCAGTCCACGGGGTCGTGAAGAGTTGGACACGACTGAGTGACTTCCCTTGCACTTTTCACTTTCATGCATTGGAGAAGGAAATGGCAACCCACTCCAGTGTTCTTGCCTGGAGAATCCCAGGGGGAGCCTGGTGGGCTGCCGTCTATGGGGTCGCACAGAGTTGGACACAACTGATGTGACTTAGCAGCAGCAGCAGCAACAGCAGCAGTATATTAACACATATATGTGGAAAGTAGAAGAATGGTGCTGATGATCCTAGTTGCAGAGGCGCAGATGGAGAGAACGAGCTTGTGGACACAAGGGGGAAAAGGAGAGAGCAGGACAAACTGAGAGAGCAGCAAGAGCACATGCACACCACCACGTGCGAAAGAGACAGCTAGCAGGAAGCTGCCACACAGCACAGGGGGCTCAGCGTGCTGCTGCTGCGATGATGGGCTGGGATGGGAGAGAAGGTCTGAGAGGGAGGGCATACATGCGCACATGTAGCTGAGGTACGTTGCCGTACAGCAGAAACTAACACAGCATTGTAGAACAATTATGCTCCAATAAAAACATAAGACACCAAAGCTGTTGGCCCATAAGAAAAATGCTAAAGGAATACAAAATTATAGTATTTCCTGTGCATTGGTGAAGAGTGCTATGGAGAAAAATATAGCTATCTCTGATCAAGTTGTATTTGAGCAGAGAGCTCCCCAAAAGGTGAGCAAACCATGCAGATATCCAAAGGGATAATGTGGAGTATATACTCCATTATCGACAAACATTCATAACAATAAATGGAAATCAGAAGACAAAATATAATCTAAGCAATTTTATGGAGACTTTAAAAACTCATTTCAGTTATGCCTGTTGTTTGCCTTATAATTTTGGCAATTTGATCTTTAAATAATTTATAACATAACAGCTTTAACCAGCTGTCACCATTATAAAAATAGTAGTTAAATTTATTATGTATCTCCTACGTGTGTGGTACTTTACCACAATAGGTCAGCATGGGGGTTATGACACCTGCTTTTCTAATGAAAGACACGAGGCTCAGAGAGGTGAAAATCCTTGTGTGTATCCATGGCCAGGTAGAGGAACCAGGCCTGAAACACAGACCCCAGTTTGCAGATTTCAAATGTCTTGCCTTTTGTCTGATGACTTTGCTTGTAATCCTAACACTTAGATAAGAAGCCTGTGTCCATCTGAGAACAAGAGCAAACATCAAGACATGGTTAATGATGGAAATTCCTTTCTTCCTTTATCATTCAACAAATGCTTTCCAAGGGCCTACTACATGCCAGGTACTGTTCTAGACTTTGAGGAGACATTAGTGAGAAGTGGACATCATTTTCTATCTGTGGGCCTGCACTGTTGGCAGAAACAAATAATACAATTACATAAATTATTTGAAGTGGTAGAAGGTGAAAAAGCTGGCTTAAAACTCAACATTCAAAACATTAAGATCATGGCATCTAGTCCCATCAGTTCATGGCAAACAGAAAGGTAAAAAGTGGAAGCAGTGACAGATTTTATCTTCTTGGGCTCCAAAATCACTGCAGACAGGAATGTAGCCATAAGATTGAAAGACGATTTTTCTTTGCCAAAACCAATACAGAATTGTAAAGTAAAAATTAAAAATAAATAAATAAATTAAAAAAAAAAAAAAAAGAAAAGCTATGACAAACCTAGACAACATGTTAAAAAGCAGAGACACTGCTTTACTGACAAAGGACTGTAGAGTCAAAGCTATGGTTTTCTCAGTAGTCATGTACGGATGTGAGAGTTGGACTATAAGGAAGGATGGGCACTGAAGAAATGATGCTTTTGAATTGTGATGCTGGAGGAGACTCTTGAGAGTCCCTTGGACAGCAAGGAGATCAAACCAGTCAAATGTAAAGGAAATCAACCCTGAATGTTCATTGGAAGGACAGATGCTGAAGCTCCAATACTTTGGCCACCTGATGTGAAGAACTGACTCACTAGAAAAGACCCTGATGCTGGGAAAGATGGAAGGTAAAAGGAGAAGGGGTGACAGAGGACAAGATGGTGAGATAGCATAACCAACTCAATGGAGATGAATGTCCGCAAACTCCAGGAGATAGTGAAGGAGAAAGAGCCTAATGTGTCCATGGGGTCACAAAGAGTTGGACATGACTTAGTGACTGAACAACAACAAAAAGAAGGTAAAAACCATGCTTTTAAATAGAGCAATGGGGACTTCCCTGGCGGTCCAGTGGCTAAGACTCCATGCTCCCACTGTGGGGGCCCAGGTTCAATCCCTGGTTGGGGAACTAGATCCTGCATGCCACAACTAACGATCTTGCATGTCTGGATTGAAGCAAAGATTCCATGTGCTGCAATTAAGACCTGGCACAGCCAAATAAGTCAATAAAAACAAAATACTGCAACGTAAAATACAGTGGAATGTAGGTTGGGGTGGAGTGAGGTGGGATAGGGATGCTGTGTGAAAGAGGTTACAAATTTAAATGAGAACATCAGGGTAGATGCTGCCACCGAAAGGGTGGCTTTCCTGCCAAAATGTGAAAGAGGAGGTTGACGTGGGGATCTCTGGGTTAAGGATATCCCCAGCAGATGGTAAAGCCAGGAGGGTGTACTCAAGAATTTCTAGGAGAGTTGAGACTGGAGCAGAGTGAACAAGGGAGAGAGCAGTAGGAACCTGGGCAGCAGGTGGAGGGCCAGAGTGGACCCCAGCTTGACCAGCATGAAATGGGGAGTCGTGCTCGGTTTGCAGCAGAGGAGGGGCTCTGTTGATGACACATTCATTTCAGGTGATATCCTCTGAAAAGCCATTGGTCCATCTGCTAGAATCTGCAGAATACACAATGGCTTCCTGACCCCTCCTAAATTTTCTTCAGCTCAAAGTTCTTCTCCCGACCCATCCAAGAAGCTGGAAGAAGGACTCCTGCTTTGATCAGAAGGAACCTTTGGGAGCATGAGCATCCCCTCAAACTTGGAATGCCTGAGATTCTGAAGTGCAGTAGAAAGCCAAGCTAGAGGATTGGAAGCACTCAGATTGGTGTTCCTTGCTCCCATCCTTCTGTAGACAAAGGCCATGGCTTTGAATTCAAGTACAGGACATATGTTTGCAAAGTCGTTCTTTAGGGTATGGGATGAGAAGCTCCGGGAAACCAGATGCTAGAAGACCTGCCCCATGTCCTGGAGTCTCTGAGGGCAGCTGCCAGAGGACGCTGCTCTCACTTGTGACCAATAGCAAATCTGACCCCATTGCCCATTGGAGGCAGGCACTGGAACCAGTTAGCAATAACAGCCTTGTAATGTAAAATAATGCATGCAGGTTCAGTCATGTCTGACTCTTCGTCACTCCATGGACTGTAGCCCACCAGGCCCCTCTGTCCATGGAATTTTCCAGGCAAGAATACTGGAGTGGGTTGCCATTTCCTACTCCAGGGGATCTTCCCAACCCAGGGATCAAACCCACGTCTCCTGAGTCTCCTGCATTGGCAGGTGGATTCTTTACCACTGTGCCACCTGGCAAGTTATAATCACAATCTATTAACAGTTAATTTCCTTTGCCCATCAGAGTTTTAGAAATGGTGACAGAGAAGTACCCCAAGTTAGAGAAAAAGAAATCCCACTAGTAAATGAACAGTCCAGGATAGTACCCTGCTCAGTTTCAGGATACTAAGAAACATTTCAGGTGCAAGCTTCCAGGTCTGATAAGCAACAGGGCTAGTAACTTGCCCTCCATAACCAAGTTGTTATACCATCTGATACACTGAATATCAGAAAGCTTTAAAATATAAACTGTATTAACAACTGCCAAGTGTATTTTTTGGTATGAGTGCTTTGAGTGAGTGGATCATTTAGAGAAAGCGTTGGTTCGATGGAAAGAAGTGGGCTTTGAAATACATATCCTCCTTCAATATTTAACCAAAGTAGTGACTCAATAGAGTTCCAATACTGTCTCTTTTAGCTATTATCTTTTAAAGGTCAAAGAGAATACTCAGAGAAAGAGACGCGACTCTTTTACTTTTTTCTTTTTAGTAAAACACACCATGCTGGAGAAATGATGTTTGATTACATTCTTTCAGCCTTCCATCAAATGATTTGGAAGTAGCAGTTTAAAAATATCAAAGGCATACATTTTTATTAATCAGGCTATTCGCTAGTGCTTTGGCCCGAGCCTTTTGCCAGTTGTTTCATTTTGGCCTTGTCACTCTCCCCAACAGCTCTGTTCATTCATTCAATAATTACTTACAGATTATCAGTTATGTGCTAGGCAATGTTGTAGGGGCTGGAAAGATGACAGTGAATTAAAGGATCAAGGTCTCGGGACTTCCCTGGTGGCCCAGCGGCTGAGATTCTGAGCTCCCAATGCAGGGGGCTCAGGTTCAATCCCTAGTTGGGGAACTAGATCCCACATGCCAAAACTAAGAGCTGGCATGCCACAGCTAAATATCCCGCAAGCCACAGGTAAGACCAGGTGCAGCCAAATAGATAAATTAAAAAGAAATAAATATTAAAAAAAGAACCAAGGTCTTTGCCCTTATGAAGCTTCCACTGCAAACTGTATAGTAACAGGTAACACAAGACTTCCCTGGTGGTTAAGTGATAAAGAACCCACCTGCCAATGCAGGAGACGCGGGTTCAATCCCTGAGCTGGGAAGATTCCCTGTAGAAGGAAATGGCAATCCACTCCAGTAAGCTTCCCTGAGAAATCCCATGAACAGAGGAGCCTGGTGAGCTTTAGTCCATGGGGTCACGACTCAGGGACTGAGCACACACACACACACACACACACACAGACAACACGCAGGGCCTAAGCAGTTTAAAGTCCCAAGACTTTACCCACATTACCTCTGTTAATGCTCACACTGGCCTTATAAGATACATACTATAACTATCCCCATTTTATAGACAAGGGAACTGAGGCTTAAAGAAGTTAAATAACTTGCCAGATCACAAGTTAGTGAGTGGTGGTGTCAGGATTCAAACCCAAGTACTCTAGTTCCAAAGCATGTCTTATCACTCATTTTGCCAAAACATCTTCTTTAATTTGAGAAGAAATGCACAAGTGACATTTCCTGAAAACAAAAATATAGTGGAGGGTATGGATATGGGCATCTCATTTTTCAGCAGTGGAGGGCTCACTGTCTAGCCATGCCATTTTGTTGGTACCTCTAAATCTTACCTTTGAATTCCCAGCTCACCTGCTACAGTGAAATTTTCCTGTGTCCCCAGTCAGAATTAATGACACCACCTTCTTTCTGGCTCAAAATACTACCCCAATGTCAGGGACTCTCGTGGAGATGACAAAAAGGGAGGAGAAAAGGAATGATCATGGTGCTGATGGAAATAACGGTAATGTTGGAATTAATGGAAATGATGATCTGAGATGTTGTAGGCAGTACTGGCTTTTTGCGGCACAAAAGTATGGCAGCTGCTTATGCCATGTGACAAGCAGCATTTTCTACGAGTAGGTGTGTCACAAAAGGCCAACAGCTTCTTGGGGTGGAGTGAGTTTCCTGTCATTGGCGTATTCAAGCAGAATTGGTATAAAAATTTAATAGAAAAAATATAGATTAAGTCGCTTCCTTGATAGCTCAGTTGGTAAAGAGTCTGCTTGAAATGCAGGAGACCCTGGTTCAATTCCTGGGTCGGGAAGATCCCCTGGAGAAGCGAACAGCTACCCACTCCAGTATTTTGGCCTGGAGAATTCCATGGATTGCATAATCCATGGGGTCACAAAGAGTCCAGCACAACTGAGCAACTTTCACTTTCATATATAGATTAAGCATATTAATCTATATTCTACTTTTTTTATGATGTTCATTACTCTTCCCAGACTCAGTCCCAAAACTGAGAGGACAAATGAATGTCAGTATGGCTCAAAAGTTCTCCCTAGTATTAGGTAAGTTTTCCTTTTATCTACCTATCTATTTATCTAGCTAGTTAGCTATTTAGCCACCCAATCCAGTATTTGTGTCAACTTCCTCATCGTAAGGTCAACAGATCTTATAAATTTATTTGATAACTCAAGCTTACTGAAAGCCACCATAAGAAATAAGCAGTAAGATAAGAGAAATTATGTTTAATAAAATTGGTGGTTATCTCTTTAATGACACCATCTATTTAAAGACTATGGAGGTCATGAGTATTTTCACCAGAATGTGGACTATTAAAAGAAAAGCATCACATTGGCATAATGATTTTGTGGTAGGATCACTGGAATTATTACTTAAAGGCAAATTCATCTTCCCTTGGTATGATTCCTATTCATCTATTGGTACCAAAAATATTTTGTTTGCAATTTTTAGCCTTATCCAGGATTTGAGCCAGAAAGAAAGAGGCCAGAAGCTTGGTAGAAGCACTAATCTGAACCCTAGTCCAACCTACAATTATCTCACCTTCTTGGACTTTAAAATCTATTGTAATATATCCTCTAGAGAAGCCAGAATTACCACCGGACCCTGAATATCAGCGTTGGGTATTCCCATTCATTTTTTCATTCTTATATAAATATTTATCAAACATGGAGTGCTAAGAGTATTCAGGCTTGCAAGCAAATTTGACCCACTTTTTATTTCATCATACCTACTCTCTGGTGGAAAAACAGACATGGAACAAATACTCTCACCACACACACACACACACACACACAGTGTTATATGTTATCTAAGAAGAGTACAAAAAGAAGAAGACATGTGCTTACTCATGTCCGACTCTTTCCAACGGGATGGACTGTAGCCCTCCAGGCTCCTCTGTCCATGGGATTCTCCAGGCAAGAAGACTGGAGTGGGTTGCCATTTCCTTCTCCAGGGGATCCTCCCGATCCAGGGACTGAACTTGGCATCTCTTGCATCTCCTGCATTGGTGGGTGGATTTATTATCACTAAGCTGCAAGTTGGGATCTAAGAGAGGGCAGAAGAAGCCTCCCTGAGAAAGTTCCTTGGGTTGAGAATGAGAAAAGTGCTTCTTGGGAAAAGGAGGAACAGAAACTTGGGCAGCTCAGAGGCAGAAAGAGACATGGGTCTTTGGAGGAACTGAACGGAAGTCAGTTTCTCAAACTGAATGAGAGGGAGATGAAGAATGGAATTATTGGAGGAAGACAGAAGCTAGACCTTAAACGTGGATCCCAGGGGGAAGTTCTGCCTTTGCCTCAAGAGCAATGGGAAGCTACTCAGCTTTGCTGAAGGATTCTAAGCAATAATCCCCAAGAGAAGAACTCCACCCTATGACACTGTGGACAGAAGACTGGAAAGGGTCGAAAGTGGGTGCAGGGTGCCTGCTGTGATTCAGGAGAGGAACAGGATCTACTGCACTGAAGTGAAAGGATGGAGATGAGGGGGAGGAAATGAGCCTATTTGGATGGCAAACTGGGCAGGAACTTGCAGTAGCCCGGCCATGGGAACTGAGAGACGGAGAAGTGACAGAGATGGGCTTTCTGGTTTGGGCAACTGCAAGGATGGACCAGAGAATCCTGGATCCATTCAGATCAAGATCTGGGCAGAAGGCAAGCTTAGGGGAACTGCAGGATGTAAATAGCCCCATTCCTTTATGATATTAGAAGGTATTTTTTGATTTCCTTTTAGAATCCAATTATTTTACATGTAGCCAATTATTTATAACATTAAGAGTCAGAGTTATAAGCTTCAAATTAAAGGGGATCTTAAAGATCATTTAGTTCAACCCTTTGCCTTTTGCCCCAAATTCCTGATGATGGCATCTGGCTTCTCCTGAACACTTCCAGGGATGCCTTTTAATCTCACAAAGCCCGGTGTGATTTCAAAGAGTTATAAATAGGAAGGCATCCGTTTCTTCCCTTGGGACATAGTCCTACAAGTCTTCTCCAGCCATAATTATTGCCTGGTATTTATTCTAGTGCTGTAAATTATGTATCAGATGACATGACATCTGATCTGAATCTTTCTTTATGTTCCCAAAACCTAAAGTATGAAGCAAAAAAAAAAAAAAATCACAAAATGAAACTGTCTCTGTTTTTCCTAAATGAACAGATAATCAACAGAAGAGTTGCAATCAAGGAGTGGTCAATGATTATGTATTGGTCAATGTACCATAGATATATTTTGCAGTCAGCATTGATTAGTAATCGCATTTGAGATGTTGGTAATGGAGACGTGTGTTCATGGGGCTCCTTGGAAGAAAAGCTATGACAATCTAGACAGTATATTAAAAAGCAGAGACATTACTTTGCTGACAAAAGTCCATATAGTCAAGTGAGTGAAAAGTGAAAGTCACTCAGTCATGTGGGACTCTTTGTGACCCCATGGAATATAGAGTCCATGGAATTCTCTAGGCCAGAATACTGGAGTGGGTAGCCTTTCCCTTCTCCAGGGGATCTTCCCGACCCAGGAATCGAACCGGGGTCTCCTGCATTGAAGGCGGATTCTTTACCAACTGAGCTATCAGAGCTATGGCTTTTCCAGTAGTCATACATGGATGTGAGAGTTGGACCACAAGGAAGGCTGAACGCTGAAGAATTCATGCTTTTGAGGTGTGGTGCTGGAGAAGACTCTTGAGAGTCCCTTGAACAGCAAGGAGATCAAACCAGTCAATTCCAAAGGAAATCAGTTCTGAATATTCATTGGAAGGACTGATAATGAAGCTCAAACTCCAAAACTTTGGCCACCTAATGCGAAGGACTGACTCTTTGGAAAAGACCCTGATGCTGGGAAAGATGGAAGGTGGGAGGTTAAGGGGAAGACAGAGGATGAGATGGCATCACTGACTTGATGGACATGAGTTTGAGTAGGCTCTGGGAGTTGGTGATGGACAGGGAGGCCTGGCGTGCTGCAGTAAATGGGGTCGCAAAGAGTCGGACACGACTGAGAGACTGAACTGAACTGAGAATGCTTATTTCTTTTTTAAAGCTTTTTTTTTTTTTACTTTTTGGCAGCACCCCATGGCTTGTGGGATCTTAGTTCTCTGACCAGCAATCGAACCCTTGACCCCTCCAGTGAAAACGCTGGCATCTTAACCACTGAACCACCAGGGAAGTCCCCGTATCATTTTTTAAAAAGTTTCCACATACTGGACGAGTGATCGGGTATTTGACCAGTTCCAGCCCCGTCTCAGAGCAAGAGCGCCTGACAATGTGTAACCAAATGCATGAGGTCCATGTGTGTGATAGAAATACCGCGATTGCCACTGCAGTCCAGGGCGTGGTGCCTCCTGTTTCGCAGCTCAACACCTGTTCTTATTCATCAGCTCCTTTCATGCCTATAAACTATGAGGTTCTGACAGCAGGGATCCTACATCCTCATCTTGTTCCCTATCATGTGACTAACGTATGACAGGATAAAGTGAGTCCCTCAGGGCCCTGCTGTTTGTGTCCTGGAGCCTGCAGATGATGAAGAAGAAACCACAGAAGCCAAACTCCAAGCTGTAGGATATTCAGGCTGCATAAATGCTCAGTTCAATCACTTCTATGCAACATTGACATAAAATGGCTTGTTGATAACGGCTGACACGCACATTTTAGAAAAGCTAGATAGGCAATTCTGACAAGTGCCACGGATCACTAATTAAATATTCAAAGTAAACATTTGTCTGTTATTTAAATATCTCAGTTACTATCCCCTTTGAAACAAATCGAATGACTAAAACCACATACAGTTTTACAAGTCGCGGAGTCAATGTAATTAAACTACTAGGAGGAACTAAATATTAAATACCATCTAATAAGTAATTCTCTTAGCATTTGCTATAATCTTACTTGTATTTCTTTTCCTTCTCAGAGATCACAGACCTCAGCCAGCTCTATTTTCTGTAATGACTGTCATAATCTGATCTTGGAAGCCAAATAAACCAAGAAAACATACAAATCCTCACCTCCACACTCATTATAACTTGTTGTGGTTCAGTTGCTCAGTCGTGTCTAACTCTTTGCGACCCCATGGACTGCAGCACGCCAAGCTTCCCTGTCTTTCACTATCTCCTGGAGTTTATTCAAACCCCATTGTGGCCTTCTCCTCCTGCCCTCAATCTTTCCCAGCATCAGGGTCTTTTCCAGTGAGTCAGCTCTTCACACCAGCTGTCCAAACTATTGGATCTTTAGTTTCAGCATCTGTCCTTCCAATGAATATTCAGGGTTGATTTCCTTTAGGATGGACTGGTTTGATCTCCCTGCAGTCCAAGGGACTCTCAAGAGTCTTCTCCAGCCCCACAGTTCAAAATTGTAGAGCATGAGCCATCTCAAAAACCATTTCATAGTGATAGACTTTTAGAGCTGTGAGGAATTCATTTCAAGGCCAAGACAGGTGGAGTGGTCTGTACAAAGCTGCACGGTACTGGATATAAAATCCGAGGTCCATCTTTTGCTGACTGTTAGCTGCTATTTTCAATGCAATGTGCTATACCCTTGGCTCCATAAAGCAATAATATCATTATGTGCATTGCTACCATTTGGAATACAAATTTCATTTTTCTTCCCTTTTATGACTTTTAACGAATCGCTTCTGAAACTAGCAGAGTTAATTGAGATAAAATGGTCTTAAAAGACCATCAAATCGAGGGGTAGCTTTGAAATGAGACAGATGTGGTTAAAATCCTTTATTAGCTGTCTGACCAAAGGGATATGATGTAATACGCTGAGCTTAGCATCCTCAGCTATAAAAAGGAAACAGCAGCACTGATGCTAAGATGATTCCTCAGGCCTTGACTCAATAAGCCTCTGCTACGAGCTGTTCCCGTGATGTGCCAGTGTCCATTCCAGGGATATGTAAAAGGTCCGTTAAATGTCCTCAAAGAGTGTATGGTTTAGCAGTAGAAACAAGGAAACAATAGCTTCAGTCTCACCTACCAACCCCTGGTCCTTCTTCAGGTCTTAATTAGGAATACTTTTCTCATCTCAGTTCAAGTCAGGTGTTTTCTTTTAAATAGAAACCAGGACCAGAACTAAGGTGAGACTAGCTGAGTTCCTGGGGTGTACAGTTTAGAAATTGATTCATTTATTTGGCTATATATTGCCTGTAAAATGGAGGGATGTAAAGGGCATGAGGAGACCCAAGGGGACAGGGACCTACATCCACCTGGTCGATTGTCAGAAAGCCCATTGCAGGGAAGGTGGGGTCTCTGCTAATTTCAAGCAGATGGGCTGTAAAAGGTACCGAGGTCAGAGGAGAAGGAATATCTAATTCATTCTGTGTGTGTGTTAGTCGTGTAGCTGTGTCCAACTCTTTGCTATAACTATAACCTACCAAGCTTCTCTGTCCGTGGAATTCTCCTGGCCATGGAATTCTCCAGGCAAGAATACCAGGGTGGGTAGCCATTCTTTTCTCCAGGGAATCTTCCTGACCCAGGGGTCAAATCTGGGTCTCCAGCATTGCAAGCAGATTCTTTACCATCTGAGGTACCAGGGAAGCCCCTAACTCTAGCTGTTGAGAAAACTTCAGAATTCTGGCATTTTTTCACTACTCACAAAACCCTTCTAAGCGTCAAGAAAACAAAGTCACCTGGCCAATGTCACTGAGAAAATTCAGGGTAAAAATAGGATGACAATTGGTGGTTCCTATGTTTTTAAGGAAATATATATACATAGCTTCAAAAATATCTCTCACTGTCCATTGGCACAGTTCACAGATCGTCTCTGGCTGCAATGTCTTGGGCAGGACCCCAACAGCACGTGATGTCATTGTTCACTTGATAAGAGACAAAGGTTGTGTCTTTCTCATAAACAGAGAAGAAAGCCTTCTATTCACTGGGTGCTGACTGTCTGGTCCCATGAACCCACCCTCAAATGAGCTGCCCATCACCAGTAGGCTAGGAAGACTCACGTAAGTAATGGGAGAAGTTTGATGTTGACTTAGAAGAAAATAAGTTGGTTCTTACTGATTTTGATTTTGTTTCTTTAACTAATTGACAGCAGAAAAGGGAATTGATGGGGATGATGCCTCACAGAACTGAAAATAGGAGACTGACTCGTAGTCTTTTTGGACCTTTTTGTGAAGAATGTTTTAATTATTTGAATTGGGTTCCAATATCTAAAATCAGGCTCTGCTGCTGCTGCTGCTAAGTTGCTTCAGTTGTGTTCGACTCTGTGCGACCCCATAGACGGCAGCCCACAAGGCTCCCCCGTCCCTGGGATTCTCCAGGCAAGAACACTGGAGTGGGTTTGCCATTTCCTTCTCCAGCGCATGAAAGTGAAAGTGAAGTCGTGTCCAACTCTTAGCGACCCCATGGACTGCAGCCCACCACGCTTCTCCGTCCATGGGATTTTCCAGGCAAGGCTACTGGAGTGGGGTGCCATTACCTTCTCCAAAAATCAGGCTCTATATTGCCTTTACTATTGTCTTACTAAATAATTAATTTATTTTTGGCTGCGCTGGGTCTTCATTGTTGCATGTGGGCTTTCTCTAGTTGCTGCGACCAGGGGCTATTCTCTTGTTGTGGTGCACAGGTTTCTGATTGCAGTGGCTTCTTGAGTTGTGGAGCACAGGCTTTCTTTAGGGCACAGGCTTTACTTTGCTCAGCAGTTGAGGCTCTCAGGTCCTAGAGCGTGCAGGCTTCAGTAGTTGCAGCATGCAAGCTCAGCCTGGATCATGGGCTTACTTGCCCCACAGCATGGGAAAACTTCCCGGACCAAGGATTGAACCCATGTCCTCTGCATTGGCTGGTGGATTCTTAATTACCGGACCACCAGGGAAATCCATATGTTGGCTTTAGGTAGTCTTCAGATAAAATTGGTCCAGTTGGTGTACAAATTGGTCTTTATATGATAGGTTTTACACTGTAAAAGTGGGAGACTAAGTATTATTCAGTTATTAAACTCAGCAAGGTCAACTGGTTCTGTTCAATGGCCTTCTCTTAGGAGTGAGGCACACCAGTCTGGCTGGTGAGGGGCACCAGGAAGCAGGTAGGAAAGTAGAGACACTGCTTGTCCACAGCTACACCTGGATGAAGCTAGAGAGTGAACATCCATAGTTGACCAAAAGCGGAGACCACTGAGGGGTCTGGCCAAAGAATTGATTTGGGGTAGAATACCACGAAGCAGTATACCACAAAGCACCTGATGCGGAGAGCCAACTCATTAGGAAAGACTCTGATGCTGGGAAAGATTGAAGGCAGGAGGAGACAGGGACGACAGAGGATGAGATGGTTGGATGGCATCACCAACTTGATGGACATGAGTTTGAGCGAGCTCTGGGAGATAGTGAAGGACAGGGAAGCCTGGAGTGCTGCAGTCCATGGGGCTGCAAAGAGTCAAACATGACTGAGCAACTGAACAATGATACCACAAAGCAAGGGGCTTCTTCCCAGGCGGCAAAGTGGTAAAGAATCTGCTTCCAAAGCAGGAGACACAAACGATGTGGGTTTGATCCCTGGGTCAAGAAGATCCCCTGGAGAAGGAAATGGCGACCTGCTCCAGTAATCTGGCCTGGAAAATTCCACGGACAGAGGAGCCTGAAGGGCTGTAGTCCATGGGTCCCAGTCAGACAGGACTGAGCACATACACAATGGATACATGCGTGCACAAAGACAAAAGATGATGGACCACAAAGCAGAGGGAGCCTGAGCGAGGTGTCGGTGTCGGGATTCAGAGCCAAGGTGCTGAAGAATAAAGAAGGAAGCCAAGGAACGGGCAAGACTCTCATTAATACCTGGACTCTATTTTGTGTCGGTGGACTGGATCCATTTAAAATTTTCAGGAATGGACAAACAGGTATGGATAATTTAGGTCCATCATATTTAATCTCGTTTTCCTATTTTGACTGAAGAGATCTGGATAATGAGTTAAATTTTTCTTCATGTTATCTAATATAACTTCCTTAACACAGGTCTAGCAAGCACTCAGCTTGAAACTTTCTGCCCAAAGGACTTCTTGGGATAACATTTGGTGTTCTTTTGCCTGTATTGATCAAGAGAAATGGGTTTTTTTTTTTTTCCCCTCTCACTGGTTTCTCACTGATTGTGTGTGTTGAGGGGTAGCCAGGGAGGGGACAGGGGAAGGAGTTGATCATATAATATTCATTCATTCACTTCACTTGTAACTGTGCTGTTTAGTACTGTTAATGTGCCAGAAACAATGCTAGGAGCTAGGGACACAAAGACACAATCCTTGACCTCAAGGGGCTCACAGCCTGGTAGGCACATGAAATGTTATAAGTTGCTCTGATAGTTGAAAAAGCAGAGTGTGGCAATGTACCAAGGAGAGGGAACTGAACCTTGCTTAAGCTCCTTGTCTGCCCACTCTTGTGTGAAATGGGCTGCCTGGAGCTCCAAGGCATCTGCTCCGTTTCTAGCTGGAGTTACTGCGTACATGTGCTTCCCACCTGGCCCTAGTGATAATGAACACGCCTGCCGATGCTGGAGACACAAGAGACACGGGTTTGATCCCTGGGTCGGGACGAACCCCTAGGGAGGAAATGTCAACTCACTCCAGCATTCTTGATTGAAAAACCCCACGGACAGAGGAGCCTGGTGGGCTACAGTCCATGGGGTCGCAAAGAGTCAAACGTGACTGAGAACACACAGAGCAGCTAGGACAACCTGGAGCTGCTGCCAAGCCCGACCTTCTCAACACAAGGCAGATGCTCTCATGCATCTGCTGGTCACCAGGCCTGGGATGAGCTCGGTCTGTGATAAGGTGATGCTTTATAACTGACCTCCTGGCCCTTCCCAGGGTCTCTTTACCCTCTTCGCCAGGAAGATCCACACCCTTTTACAATTTCGTCTAAAGTCTGACCTTTCCTTTCACACAACTCCTAAAAGAAATCCACTGTAGCTTTGATTTTTTTCTTGCTTTAGAGATTGTAGTAACAAGAGCCCAAGACCTGCATGAAACACTTACCCAATGCTGTGTGTTTCAGACAAGTTCCAAGAGTCAGTTACAACCTCCCTACTCCTGTACCAGATTCACAAACTTCCCCCGCACCCTCACCTCCCCAGATCCATTCAGGTATCACCTTCCTTAAAGTGACAACCTTGACAGTGTAGCACACAGCTGTCTCAGAATCTAGAACCAAACAGTCAGTCAACAAGTATTTACTGAACAGTTTTCCTACTCAATCCTTATTCTCCTCGTCTTCCTAATTCACTCTTGATTTTTTGAGAAGCAGTAAACTTGTATCTGATTTTGCCATCTTTTCATGATGATGGAGGTGAGGCCATGTGTCAGAATTCAAGTCCCCAAAATAGAGGCAGATGGCATTGGGTATGGCTCCCAGAGAACCATGCAGGGGTCCCTTCCTGAAAGGGCTACAGACTCTTGGGCAGATGCACTTTGGTTGAGGAAGGAAAGGAACAGGCCGAGCTGACTCCACTTTGACAAAGAAGGAAACTCCATCTCACACTTTCAGTGAGCTTTGGACTATATGCCCGGTAGCCATGGGGATAATATACCCATAGCCAAACTGGCCTCCCGGACTGATAAACACCAGATTCCATACCAAGATTTCCCGTCACCAAAAAGAATATAATAATCCCCTATGTAGTCAATCACCTTTGTAATCTTTATGGTACCCATTGGTGTAGGCTACAATGTATAACCAGCTGACTCTTCTGATTGTGAATCATGGCTGTAACCTGATTGTATCTCCCTTTAACACTTTCCAGGCTAGATTTAAGGAATTTGGGGATGTGGGCTTGAGCAGTACACGTAAGGTATTAAGGTTTTCACAAAAGTTGGTTGGGGTCCTTGGCTGAGAGGAGACTCTCTGCCTCGGGCTCCCCGGTGTAATAAACTGCACTCCACTGTCTGCATTGTCCTGAGTGTTTCCCAGAATGCATGGCTACAACATGATCATCTTGACCTCTGACCCTCTGCCCTTTGTCCTCTCCTTTTTTCTTGCCTGCAAAGTGGCTGTGATGGCTTAGAGATGCAACCAATTGTTTTCAAATGACCTTGAGGAAAAGATCTTCCCTGTGGAATTTTCTGTTAGAGCATCTGGATAGATTTCTGTACAGCTTTCTCTTGATGAATCCCCTGACAGGGAGCTCATCACTTAAAAAAACATCCCCCTGGGCAGGTCTAGTTGTTACAAAGCCTTATGAGGTTTAAGTGAACCAAAATCTCTCATGGTATAGAGACCACCCACTGGTCATTATTCTGTCTTAAATAATACACCTAAAATAAACAGTCTCTGTTTGTCATGAAGTACCCCCAATATTTGAAAACACTGACCATATATCTTCTATCTTTAGGCCTTGCAGGAGTGTTTCTTTTTATTTGTTTGTTTTTCTAGTTCTGTTCTATTTTGCTGCAATTTTTTCCATGTTCTGAGTGAAAGGAATACATTATATTTTGACTATACATTCCCCAATCCTTAGTCATCTTGGTTTTATAAGCAATCATGTGTATTCAACACATAATCACACATAAAAAAAAGGAGAAAAGATTCTGAAACGGTTTACTCCAGTCAACTGGAAAACCAGCTGACACAGGATAAAGACATAGTTTATAAGAAAGTTCAACAAAATAATTCTTGTTTCACGTGAAAATTTTATGCTGGTATGCTTTCTATAGAGAGATAGCAGTTTTAAAAATGTACTTGTTAAAAAAAACATTAATATGATTTAATTTCACACTTAGCTCTTGTCTTCACCATGTAAGTTTTTACCATGTTCTGATTTAGGAGAATTTTGTGTTTCAAACATACTTTGCAATTCCTAACACCTGAGCTTGGAGGCATGTAAGTCAGGAAGTGGGGTGGAAGAGATAGAAAACCTCACTTGACTAATGAATATGCAAGGCATTATACATATTAAGCCACATGATGTAGCTAAAAATAAAATTCAGATACAAAACCACAGACACGCCCAATCAGAGTCCGAAGCAGAGATACCAAGGAAACACCGAATCATAGGTTTATCTGACAACACAGAGTTATAATACCAGTTCACTGATTGTGAGGGCGGGCACTCATTTGCATTCACAGGTAGAATGGCTTTTATTCCTCCTGGGAGGTGGCCTGGCCTCCCTGGGAATGTCTGGAGCCTCAACAGTTAATTCATCTACCCAGCATTCTTCTATACCCTGCAGAGAGCGAACTGTGAAAAATCTTGCAGTGAGAAAAGCTGGCTTCCGAAGTGCTGCTTAAGTGACCTGACTTCTCAAAATAGTCCTTCATAAACAAAACTCACATGATCTAATTTGAGTGTGTAAATCCAATTATGTTCCCTGGGGAAGCACAGGGAAGATGATACTGGCTCTCACTGCTCTGTGATGGCTGGTTGAGCAGAGTAGCAGTCTTCTACTTCAGCCCCAAGAAAATGCTGGGGGAGAAATTATTTATGGAACCCATTTTCTTGCTAACTGAGGGTCAGACCTATACACTCCAGAAATTTGCCTATTTTTTGTTCTCGGTACCTTGTGTTATAGAGAAAGTAAAGAATGTGCCATATGTCTAGAGAACTGATACAACATCAACTGCATATTCTAGACTTCCTGGTTGATCACAGCATCAGTGTTGTGCCCATTCGTTGGGGAGAGGAAGGGTATGGGATGAGTATTGTAAGTGTCTCCCATGTTCTGAAAACAAACACATGTAGGATCAACTCAAATAGACACACTTGGGAAATGAATAAATTATCATCCTAAGAAATATTTAAACATCAGTGAAATGTCACATCAGCATGATTGTAGTAGTGTCCTTTGATTACATGTTGCCGGCAGCACTGAAGTTGGAATCAACTTTTTTTTTTTTAATCTTTCCTTTTAATGCTTGGTTTCACTTATTTTTGATGAGCTTTTAAAATGCCATCAATCATCAAGGTGTAAATATGACTAATGCACTGTCCTACTTAGCATGATACTGCAGCAGCTGCTCCAGAAATAAAGTCCTCCCAGTCTTCCCAGTTCCCATCTAATTATGCTCCGACACACTGAAACCAGTCAGGTGACATTACTGGCTGGGCAGAAACACAAACTGATAATTCAGTCTTGCAAAGACCACACCACACATCATTTTACAACTCAGTCTAAATACACAGATGTCAAGCTTATTGGCAACTCCAGGGCAAATGTGTCTACAGATAAAAGCTGAAGGGACTTGGTTGCTCATTTCAGATGTCATTAAAAATATCCTTTGCAAAGCCTACTCTGCATCAAAAAAAAAAAAAAAAAAAGGAAAGGAAAGAAGGAATAGATAGAGCCAAAAAGGACAGTCTCTGGGTATTTTTCAGAAGTAAGAGAGGATAATATTTCCATTTCCTAGTGTTCAGAGGACCCTCTTGGGAATGCTAACACTCAAATCTGCTTTTGAAAGTGATTTTCTAAGACAGGTTGGAACGCTGCAATTACTTTTTTTTAAAGCCTACATGAATTTGCCAACCGAAAATGCACAGAAATGGAGGTACTTGGGCTTTTAAAAAATGCACATCATAACTAGTGAGGTGCTTGAAATAGGACTCCAGTTACCCTCATTTAATGGATATTTGTGTTTTCTGAAGTATCTGTCTTGATATCAAATACCAAAATGAGATAATTTAAATGACATGTCATTTGCCGTGCATTAAGTAGTCATAAGATTCCCTTTATCTGACTTGGATTAGCAGACTTAGACAAGGAACATATAATATATGCTTATATTTAAATTTTATAAATGGAGAGAAAGATGGTAATTCCATTACGCTCACTTTGTCTTTATTGTGAAGTCAACCCCTCATTTAAATGATCAGAAATGTGCGAAGGCTACTTCTCTCCTGACCCCCACCTTCTCATACCAGACACCACTATCTCACCTAATATAAACGAAAGATACTCCCCAAAAGGATTTTTTAAAGGCCAAATGGTAAGCTCTAAGTCCCTTTTTCTTAGTCAAGTGTAATGATTGTGCCTTAATTAGCATTCTTCTGGCACTGTTTCATCGGATGTATGTAAGATTGGGAAGCAAAGGTTGCTTTCCAAATTCAACTCTGACAGCATGACCTTGAGCACTAACTTACCTGGATTTGCATACTTGGCTGCATTTGTTCTAGAGTTATCTTGGAGAAATCACCTCCTCTCTGACACTTCTGCTTATCTGCCTCACCAAGAGGTTCAAAGGGCTAATTAGCCACTAGCTGCAGCACTTTAGAATCCCCCAGAGGGAAGCATAATGCAGCAATCTTTCTGGTTAAATACTGCTGTCTCTCAGGGTTCCAATAACTAAATGATTTTCACCGTCTTATCACTAATGGACTGAAGAATGAGAACGAGACAAATTTCAAATGTTAGGTAGCCCATATTATTGTCACCAGCAATTAAAATAGAGTAAAATGCTAATTACAGCAACAGAGCTTAGGCTGCATCTACTGGGTGGAAGAACTTAACAAATATGACCTTATCATTCACAAGTTATTTATACATATAATGCCATTCTGTAATGAATTTTTAGATGGGTGAATTGAACTGGCAGGATAAACAATTTGTTTAACATGTGGGAGAATTCTGTGTCGTAGAGGAAATCTGGACAGAAGTGCTACTGTCTTTGGCTTGAATCACATAGTGAAGCTGTTTGTTTCTTCAGCCGCTGAGTTGTTTCTGACTCTTTGTGACCCCGTGGACTGGAGCACACCAGGCTACTCTGTCCACGGGGTCCCCCAGGCAAGAACACTGAAGTGGGTTGCCATTTCCTTCTCCAGGGGGATCTTCTCAGATCAGGGATCAAAACCGTGCTCCTGTGTTGACAGGCGGATACTTTACACTGAGCCACCAGTCGCTCAGTCATGTCTGACTCTTTGCAATCCCATGGACTATAAAGTCGATGGAATTCTCCAGGCCAGAATACTGGAGTGGATAGCCTTTCCTTTCTCCAGAGGATCTTCCCAACCCAGGGATCGAACCCAGGTCTCCCGCATTGCAGGTGGATTCTTTATCAGCTGAGCCACAAGGGAAGCCCACAATGAAACTTATTTAACTTAAAATGGATGAGACTCCCAAAGGAAGGAATAACTGCAGTCCTAGTACTACCAGTAGCTGAACTATCTTAGGGGGAGATTTCAAAAGAAAGGAATCCTTTGAATTGGGCTTTGTACCTTCTAAGGGTTCCTCAATATTTCCAATGCTGCTTTAGACATACAAAATATGCAGGGATCATATCTGTGTATTTAAACAGAACCTCCTTGGGTGGGAAGTTCACGACTTTTCTCCAACGGTTCACCAAGTGGAGAAAACAGAAACCATTTCCTTGCTGATAGTAAGGAACCTCCTGGTTGGCCCTTTTTATTGGGCTGGCCAAAAAGTTTGTCCGGGTTTTTCTGTACGGTATTACAAAAACGGGAACAAACTTTGTGGTCAACCTGATAGGCTCCATCTTGGATCCACAGTGGAAAGCACATGAGAGCTGAATGAACACAGGACTCTCCCTCTTTATACAGGGTATCTGCAGAGATCTGCAGCTTGGTTGTTACCCCATCAAGCCACAGATACCACGTTCTTCCAGAGGAAAAGAGAAGCCGACTCTCAAGCCCGGATTAGAGAAGGCAATCACCAGCTCATTTGTTCCTTTTGAAAATGGCCTTTTCGGTGAAGGGAAATAGCTGAGAGGTGTGTTCACTATATCCTCAGCTTCCTGCTTCTTGAAAATGCTAAGTTCAACATGAGCCATCAGCTTAATGGGAATCGAGATTAATATAGGGAAAGAAGATATGCCAGTGTTTATGCCCTTCAGTTGACAAATTTATATCCGCTGAGTTAGATGATGAGATGAGCTAGCTACAAAGAGCCTGTTCCCCGCAATTCAATCATTTTCCCCTCCTGATTGCCCTTTGGCTGTTTGTTATATGTTAATTCTTGGGCTATATGGGATATTACTCCCTTGAGTGGTGAAACACCGGTGAAACTCTCGCTCTGAAGCCATTTCAAATGCTTACGTTTTTAGAAGGATGCTCTCTGAAAAGTTTCTGAAATATGATTAGCATTGAGCTAGGATCTGAATCCAGCCCTCACCACTTGTTATTCTTATCATCTTCCGGATGTCCCTTTAAAGTTTCTAAGAACCTGTCATTTCTTCTCTGAAAGAAAAGTGATGGATGTTACCATCTGTTTGGCATTACTAGATGAGATCACGTATGCAAAGGCTCATGCAAAGGTTACATGCGAAACAGGGTACAAATGTAAAGAGTTGCTACCGTGCTTTAATTTCCCCAAAGGTGTTTATGTGTAAGACTGCCTTGCATACATTGTGTGTGTGTGTGTGTGTGTGTGTGTGTGTGTGTGTGTGTAGAAAGCTTTCACCAACACAAACGTCGGGGGACTTGGCTATTTCATAATATTACTTATGCAATGAGTAGTCTTGCTCATTCAGTAATTGAAGGGCCTACCAGGTGCCTGGCATTTTCCTAGGTGATGAGGATAAAATGATAAACACGATAGACAACGTCTTGCCTCTTACATGGTGTTTACATTCTTGTGAGGGTACAGGGTTGGGAGAAGAAACACAGGAAATACAAACAAATCAGATCATTTCAGATGATGCACGTGCTCTGGAGAAAACAAGGCACGTCATGTACCAGGGACTGGCATCTGAACTGAGTCTGGAATCACGAGGATGTGCCAGTCATGGAAAACCTGGCAAAAATTGCTCCAGGCAGCAGGCATAAAGCCTAAGAAGTAGGAAAGAGTTCGGGATATTTGAAAGGCAGGAAAACAGTGATTTGGAGGCTGAGGAGTAGAAGAGAAAGAAAGGAAGAGAGAAGGAAAAGGAAAGAGGAGAGAAGAGAAATCTAATTAGCAAGAAAAGCAGCATCAAATAATAGGGGATCCAGTAGCCCATGGTAAGGAGTTAGGATTTTATTCAGGTTTCTATGCAAGGTTGTTAGCAGGTATTAAGTATGCCCTGTATATCATCAAATGGTATACCAAACATCATCAATACAAAAACCACAGGTTATTTTTTTTTTAAGCGATTAATGCTTCACTTCATCCACCTGCAAGATCCAGGAAAGACACTTGAACCTCTAGAGGGCGCCAAAGGAAAATGTTTTGTAGCCACCAAGGTTCTTTTCAGCACCTACAATCAGAGGAAAGCGCTCTACTTGTGCCTTCAGTCTGGTAAAAGGTGACAAGTTATGAGAGGACGGTTCATCTACAGGTCCTACCCAAACAGAAAGCTGGATGAGCTTGGTGTGCAGGTACCAGGACCCTAGTTTTCACACCGAAGGGTTGTTTATGATGGGGTGGGAGTAGGAAGACATTTTGGGGTTATTTTTAATCTCCCATCTGGTAGTATTTGAGTGGAGTATAAAACAAATATGGATCCAAACTTTACTTTCTGGATTCGTTTGGCAAAAAAAGTATCTCTATACTTAGGGCTTTGAAAATATTCATCATTTGCCACTTAGGATGTGTTATTCTAAATACTCTTCCAAACTGACTAGATGAAGTTTTTCAGTAACACATACCAAGAAAGGCTACTGCATGAGAAGTAGTGGATTATGATAAATGGAATTTTCCGCAAATGGCTGGATAGTTATATTATGAAAACAACTCATAGTGGAAAAAAAGAAGAGAAGGGGAAGGAAAGAGGAGGAGACAGAAAAACTGAGAAGGGGAAGAAGGGGAAAGGAGCAAGAGGGGTCAGGAGAGGTCAGCTGATGTCTAGGCAGGTAATAAAGGAAATGCAAAGCCGGAGAGAACTTGGGAGAAAGGGAGAGAATCAGAGGACACTGGGGCTCAAATCACTGGGTCAACGAGATTCAGAAACACAGTTAACATATACTTTCCTATAATCTCCAAACCAAGACTCTTATCATATGTGGATATTACAGGTTCACGGTGATTTTGAGGAAACATTCACTATTATCTTTAATAAGAAAAAATTCAGCTGGTCAGACCTTACTCAGAGAGGCCCTCACGTCCTCATTTCACGCCTGATGATCACAGCCAAGTACTTCTTATGCTCTTTGCTCTACCTAGGGAGACTTCAAAAAGCATCGTAAAAGCAGTCAACCAGATAAGTAACCTGAGCAAATGGATACAGAGCCAGCAGAGAAGAGAGAGAATCCCAAATCAGCTGGAAGTCCAGAAGGTCAGTGATGGGGAAAGAACTCTGACAGTACCAGAACTCTAAAAGTCATGAGCAGTTTTCATAGGTGTTGTACCTGTTTATTCTAAGAAGCATTATTCAAACCAGACCTCAAGAGGAGCCTCTAAACTTCCAATAGAGCAAAAGTACCCCAGAGGCTGAAGCTAAAGCAGGAACGTACAAAGCATGCCCCTCTTCAAGCACCTCTCATCAGCTTTTTATTTAAAAACACTTCCGCTGATACTCTTCCTTACCTACAGACATTTGGCCAAGGAAGTGCCAGGGCATTAATTACTTATTGATTTCAATGAATTTAAACAATAGTCATCGTCTACCTCCTCCTTCACAGATGAAGAGAACTCTGTTCACAAAACCACATCCATATTTAATGGGGAAAGATAGGAAGAAAGTGGGAGAAAGGGACATAAAGAGTCAGGTTCCACCTAAATATTTCAAACCATCTACATCAAAATTTCCCTTTCCAATGAAGAAAAACTTGCCTTCTTTGCTAATGGCATGCTCCCCCTCCCCACGAACCTCAAGTTCTGAATTTGATTTATTCAAAGCATTGGGGCTGGATCCTGTAATAAGAGAAGATAACTTTGTAGACTCAGAAGACAAAAAAGAATTCCCACATAAAACATGTATCACAGGCTTGACTGAAGGACTGCTTGAGAAAACTTAAGTAGGGTACCCAGCACCAGAAATTAGTACAGGGTTAACTAATGTTGATTCCTTTGCGGTACAGAGATTCAGAGAAACCCAACACTGAATCCCACAGTCCCTTACAACCCCCTGCTGTGACGCTTATGAGTAAAGCTGCTAGGAATGGGTCACCTTCTAAATTGGGGTGCTTCTCCTCCCCCTTCCATCTCCTGCTCCAGAGCCTCACTGCAGCCCTTGGGGGATGTGTGAGGAGCAGAAAGGAGACTGTACATCAGCTAAGAAGCTAAGAAAAGAGGAATTACTCACAGAATCAGAGTGGAATGGTCGAGTCGGTAGAAACTTTAGAGGTCATTTAATTCCAGTTCCCTCTAAGAAGAAAGAAATACCATCCCAGGGGGACCCAGGACCTCCTAGGTGCAAGGCACTGTGCCAGGCTGGGGGAGGAGACTCGAAGGGAGCCAGGTAACCCTGCTTCTTAGAAAAGCGATTTCTAAAGAACCCCCAGGGGAGTCAGGGGAAGAGCAAGGCAGGCAGGAGTTACCTGATTGATGGAAATGACCGCCAGCCTGGGGATGACCGCTTGGAGGACCACCTGCATCAAAGAGGTGCCTAGGCCGGCCAGGATGGCCCAGGTGAGCGGCAGCGGCAGCATGCTGTAGGTGGCAAAAAGGGTGAAGAGCACGTAGCCGATGCCGTCTCCCAGGAGCCCATAGCCGAGCCCTGCTGCTAAGATCTGGGTGGTCATGGCTACCCAAGTGACCACACCGCTGTACTGCAGGTATGTGTGCGAGGTGGTGTCCTTCCTGACCACCACCAGGGCGCAGATCACCACCTCTATGCCGGTGAAGAAGCCCAGCAGGATGCCCTTGAGCGGGTCCATGGGGGCCGAGGCCAGGCTCAAGTGGAGAACCAGGAGGGTGAGTTTGGTCAGCACGTCCAGCACGTTCATCACCACCTCCGATTTGCGCCTCTGGCCCAGGAAATAGCGCTGGTAGAGGCGCTCCAGATCCCGGGACTTGAAGGAGTTGCGCAGGGTGGGGAAAATGACCCCTCGGTAGCTGTAGCCCCCATTGAGGAAGAAATCCGAGTTGCTGGGGGCGCAGTCGAGGTGCAGGAAGCCCAGGTCGCCCCCGCCGCCGCTGCCGCTGGCGCTGCCGCTCCCGCTGCGTTCCGGGAAGACTTTGGGGCCGCCGGTGCCGTGCGCTCGCTCCCCAGGGCCCAGCGCGTAGAGGGGCAGCGCCGAGTCGCCGGACAGCTGCGACGCGTAGTGGTGGTTGGGGCCGCCGCCTCCGGGGTCCGAGGCTTTGCTGGAGCTTCCGTTCCCGCCGCCGCCGCCGCGGTGCCCGTGGATGAAGCGCTGCTCGGTGATGTGCCGCACCGCCGTCTGCCACAGCAGCCGCTGCGGCCGGGAGCCGCTCCCGCCGTCGCCGGCCGGGGGCGTCGGGTGGATGGTGTAGAGTTCCTCGCTGCCGCTCAGGCAGCGCACATCGGAGAGCTCCATGGCGCCGGGCCGCGGGGAGGGAGGCGCAGGACCGGCGGGAGGCCGCCGGGAGAGGAGGTCCCTAAAGACCCAGAGGCTGGCCTGGTCGGAGCTGGGCGGCGAGCCCTTCTCTCCCCAGCCGCCCCGGGCAGGAGGGCCCCCGCGCGTCAGGTCATAGTGTGCCCCGGGGCAAAGGGCGTCTGGTAGGTGGCCGCAGACCCCTGCGTCCTTGCTCGGCGCCCTCCCGCCAGCCCCGCGCAGCTTGGGTGCGTGGCAGCCGGTGCTCGGTGTCCGCAGCAGCCGCGGCGCTCGGAGCCACGCAGCCTCCTTCCCGGGCTCGGGCTTCCCGGCTGGTTCTCGGCTCAGCGTCTCGGCGTAGCCTTTGCTCTCCAAGAGGCGCCCAGGCGCCTGGGGCTCCGGGCTTGAGCTGCGCGCCGGGCGGGTCCTGGCTGCGGCACTGGGCTCGGGACGCCCACGGCGCGGCGGCTGCAGGGGGGTTGGTCGGGGGGTGACCGGCGGCGCAGATGGGTACGAAGTTAGCAGCTGGGGCTGGAACAGAGCCCTTCGGAGAACTCCATTGCGCCGGGATGGGGAGCCGGGGCGGAGCTGGGGGCGGGGGATTTGAAGGGGGAGGAGTGGGGGACCGTGAGGTGGCGGGTTGCCCCCAGGAGGCGTGGAGGGGCGCTAGCCTCAGCGCTAACGAGTCACCAAACAGTTAATTTGGAAGTGGGGGTGTGCTAAGCCTCCCCCCCTGGGTTCGTTTCTGGCTGTCTCCACTTGCTGAGCGAAGACTAGCCGCGCTGAGCTGGCTCTAGCCCGACGCATCCCTCGGGGAGAGGGGAGGATCTCAGGGTCCCAGTCGCGGCTGCCTAAGGGTCGCCGCCCAAGCTTCTCAACCCCCCTCACTTTGCTCGTTGGAATCCATTTTGCCCGGAGCTGGGAGCAGCGGGAGGCGGGGGCAGGAAAAAGTGGGGACGGCTCCCAAGCCAACAATTCGAACTGAGAGAAGCCGCCGGTGCAGACTCCTGAGGCTAAGATCCGAAGCGGGGTGGCTGCGGCGGGTGTAAGGTTGGAGCCAGAAGGGAGCCCGAGGCCGCGGGGGAGTCGCCTGGAGTCGCCGCCGGATCCAGGGAAGCGCCGCGTGTCGCCCTGGCGCTCTGAAGCGCGCTGCGGTCACCGGGCGACGGGGAAGAATTTTGGAGACCTGTCAGAGCAGCCGGACACCCGCGGCCACTTAAGCCCGCCCCCACGCCAGGCCACACCCCCCCGGAGCGGGGCGGGGAGCAGGGGGCTGTGGCGGCGAGGACCTGGCACCCAGATCTGGCCAGGGCGCCCCGGGTCTTGGAAGCGGCAGAGCGCGCAGTTCCGCGCTGGAGAGGACGGTGGGGCTGCGGCCAATGCCCCCGGCCGGCCCCGGACGCCCGGCTGCAGCGCTCCAGCTGGCGGCGCGGGCCGGTTCCTCCGCGGTTCTTTTTTAGGTACTGGCTCGGGTCCTGGGCAGGTGCGCAGCCGGGACTCGTAGGCCGCTGTGCCCACGGAATCCGAGGGCCCAACGCCAAGGAATAGAGGGTCTCCTTTACGCGCTCTTCAATGGGGTGTCTTTTGACAAAGCCAACTTTCGGGCTAAAAGCAAAATGTCCCCAAGAAGCCGCAGTTGTAGAGACAGGCAGCTTCCCCAAAGAGTCTCTTAACCACGCCAGTCCAGGGGGTGGAGGGCGCGAGGTATTAGCATACAAGGGCCCCCGGGGTGCCTCGCACGCCGAGTTTCTCCCGGCTTACAGGCGGGGTGGAGTACGAGGCCGCGGGGAAGGCATCTCCAGCCTCCCGATGAAGCCCGGTTTCCCGCCCGCCGAGCTCCGGTTGCGAGCAGTAGCGGACACAGCGCTTGGTGGCGCTCGGGGCAGAGCCAGGCGCCACCCTGAGGCGCGTGGTGTCTGCGCCCGCGCCGGCCCAAGCACGGGCCCCGGGCGCCGCAGTCCCGAGCCCGGCTGCAGGTGGCGGAGCCACCGTGGCCTCCACCTCCGCCCCTGGGACTGCGGCTGCCGCGGGTGGAACCCGGGCCCTGAGCACGGTCAGCTGATGGCCAATGACGTCAGGCCCCGGGCGCTTTCGCGGCTCTCCATGGCGTCCCCTGAAAGCCCCAGAGACTGCCTCGCAACCCCCTTCAGACCCTCTCCAGCGGACGGTCCCCCCTTGATTTTTCTGGGAGAAACTCCCCTCCCTTCGCCTGCCCTGGGCAAGAATAGCTGTGCCTACCTCCCTTCTCAACCGCTTACACCATGTCCAGGGTTATTTGTGTCCACCGTGTCCCAGAAACACAAGATTTCATTATATCAAGCCTTTCTTTTCCACACACATGGGTTTCAGTTGAAGCCCAGAACTGGTCAACTGTCTTGCACATAGAATCGCCCCCACCCCCGCCCCAAAGCAGGAAGAAGACTCAGCATTTTCCCCTAAGAGTAGATTTCTGAGATGTTATGTCCATCCTGGAAAAGACTCCTTTAATCCGAGTCCTTTCGAGTTGTCTTCTACCACTGCACCCCTCAAGAAAGAGAACTAAATTAAAGGCTCAATTTTAAATGGAAAGAAGGTCGGTTCTATTTTTAACCCAGTTGTAGATGTATTAATTCCTTAGCTGTAAAGAGGTCCCAGAATAGCTGGTCTCTTCGGCGAGGCTGGAACTTAAGGGCAAAGCCCTTCCCCCTGCTCCCAACCCACTTTTGCAGTTATCTAGACCTTAATGAATCCCAGGGACGGGGGAGCCTGACGGGCTGCCCTCTATGGGATCACACAGTCGGACACGACTGAAGTGACTTAGCAGCAGCAGCAGACCTTAATGAAACCATCCTGGGCATTACATTCCTGAGAGAGAAATGCTACTTGCTTTCTCCCTTCTTAAATTCCTTGGACTCTGCCTGGGCAGCTCTCCTGAAACTCTGGGTTGGGTAGTAAGTATCTTGACTTGAGGCGGGTGAGCCCAAATAGGGCAGAGGGCTGGGTGGGGGAGGGAGGGGGTTCCTGTGGACCCCATGCCAGGATGTGTGGGGAGCTGTGTCCTCAGGCTGCAGGCACAGTCCCAAGTCATCTGTGCTAATGACCATATTAGTAAGCTTGGCAGTGGAAGACACCTCTTTATTTTCTCAATTCTTTCTCCTTGGGAGCCTGAGAACTCAGCCTGAATAAATGAGGGGTTGAATGCAGATGGAACTTTCCTATGAAAATCTTCCTCCTGGACATATCCCAGGATGATTTATTCAGCAGCAAAAGGAGGCGTGCCAAGGAGGGGGAGATTGGACCCAATCAGATAAAATGACTCAGGCTGATGAATGAGCATAGCATGCTAACAGAAAGCAGCTCAAACAATTTCATGAACTTAGAGGTCGAAACTAGTATGTCAGGGAGAAAACATTGCATCTGGTCAATGGACTCTTCTGAAAGTTCCTTTGCTGTAGGAGGTGTTAGGACATGTTGTTTGAAAATAAGAGCGTGGATGACAGAATAAGATAAAACGTTATTCTTCTTCTTGGAATGACACAGTGCCATTCAGCACCCCCAAAATTCTGTTTTTGGATGACGGCACTGGCTCAGCACACATATTGGGAGGCTTTTGGGAACATGCAAACCACCATATGTTTATCACTTAAAACAAGAAAAGTCAACACATTGCTTTGAGGCTATACTGGACCTCTCATAGTGCTTTCATTTAATTCCCTGCATGTTTATTATGGCTGGGTCTCCACTGTAGAGGGAAAGGATTTTGCAGACTCAATGTCTTTTTGTACACAGCTTCTTCTTCTTCTTCTTGGAATTTCCCTCTATTCCTTTCATAACCTTCCTTCAAAGCCCTACTCATCTCATTCCTTCAAAGCCCAAGCAATGTCGTTGCTGCTTTCCTGGTATTTCCAATGAGAATTAGTGGATTCTTGTCTGTTGTTCTGGTTTTCTTTTCTGTCGTTCTGTTGTACTCAGCCACTCAGTTGTGTCCGACTCTTTGCGACCCCATGGACTGTATCCCACCAGTCTCCTCTCTCCCTGGAATTTTCCAGGCAAGAATACTGGAGTGGGTTGCCATTTCCTCCTCCTGGGGAGCTTCCCAACCCAGAGATTGAACGCTTTATCTCTTGTGTCTCCTGCATTAGCAGGCAGATTCTTTACCACTGAGCCACCTGGCAAATTTTTCTGTCCGGCCCTTCAATATGGTTCTTACTTACTCATTTTCCCTCCATGAACTGGTGAGCTCATTGAAGGGCAAAACTGATTTTCCTTGAGTCCATGTCCCCCTGTTTCTAACAACTCTAGTATACATACAGATGATAAAATTAGCAATAGTAGATGGCACACTTCACCGTTTACAATGATCTTTATAACCATCAATTCTCTGAGTTAGAGCCTTCTCTATTTTTTATTATTCCTATTTTACTGACTAAGATATTGAGGCTCCATTCAACTAAGAAACTTGCCCAAGATCTCATCTATAGCAAAATTCCAGCAGTTAAATTTAAATTGTATAAATCTAGCCTCCATGTGCTCAATAAAAATATTGTGACAAGCAGGTCACACATTTTTGACCTAATTTAAATAGGATTGATAGGCCAGAAAATGTCAAATATATTTTGACTTTCCAAATGCAAATTAAATAAGACACTTCTGAGATGTTTGGGCTTTGAGAAGTCTAGTGGGATGACTCCAAATGGATGAGGTAGCAGAACGGATTCTTGTTTCTATAGAGGGTCTGCTAGGTTTTGCTCAGTGTGAGCTATGGACACTATTCCTAATTTGTGAAAAAGCAGATTTTTCACATATTGGATTTACCAAAATAATTAATTATCGCACCGTACTCATTGGTTAAGAGTAGTAGTGGCAAAAGAGCCTCTTGCCCCATTGGAAAAAAAAGTATTTGCTTTATGATGTTGCTGCCTACTGCTGGCCACATGTATAGTAGATATGGCAAATTTGTTCCTCTCAAATGCTTCTTTGACTTTCTAGGCTAACTAACATATGATTTAAATTTGATAAGAGCTGTGCTCTTTGCAAAATACCCTTAGAAACTCTAACACTCACTGAAAACATAAAATATTCACATGTAAAAGAAAAGATGGACTCAGTTCAGGAAGGAGACCTGAAACCAGAGAGATCCTGTTTCCAAAGGGAAGGAGGGTGTTGATGACAAGGCAGCTTCCAAAGCTGGAAGTCCTTAAAGGAAAAGAGCAGGAAATTTTCTGAGGATAGATCTTAAATGGCCACACACACACACACACACACACACACACACACGAAGGGAAAAAAAAAGACTGTAAGAGGTAATGCATATGTTAATTATTTGATTGTGATGAACTGATATTGTATCTCAAAATATCAAGTTGTAACCTTAAATATATACAGTTTTGGGGCTTCTTGGTGGTTCAGTGGTAAAGAATCCACCTACCAATGCAGGAGATGCTGGTTTGATCCCTGGTTGGGAAAGACCTCATATGTCAAGGAGCAACTGAGCTTGTGTGCCACAACTACTGAGCCTGTGCTCTAGAGCCTGGGAGCTGCAACTGCAGAAGCCCCTGCACCCTAGAGCCTGTCCTCAACAAGAGAAACCGCTGCAGTGGGAAGCCCGTGGACCGCAACTAGAGGGCAGCCCCTACTTGCCGCAACTGGAGAAAAGCCCTCACAGCAACAGAGAGCCAGCACAGCCAAAACTAAGTTGATAAACAAATACTAAAAGAAGAAATGAAATAGACGCAGTTTTTAATTTCAGTTATACCGCAATAAAGCTGGGGGGCAGGGTGATGAAAAGGATATGACTGTCTTGACTGGAAGCACTGCTCTTAGGAAATATCAGAGCATGGACTACTTTGACAGAACTCCAGGAAAAGTCAATGTCTAAATTAAATAAGGCTCATCCATGGAAAGGGTCTATGAATGACCAAATTTAAACTCACGTTTCATCTGCAATGCAGCACAAATATACAATAGAAAGATTGAAATGTCCATTTTACTCCTTTCGTGTGTTTTCTTTGCATTGTAAAATGTAAGAAAGGGAAAATTTTGTGTACATTTTAGATCTTCATGGGAACTAGGTTCAATTAGATTTCAGTGCCTGAGAGAAGAAATCTCATCAGTGGGAAAGTGATTGTGAGACAGAGTATTTATACACAGAATTCATCAGTTAGGCAAGTCAGAGAAAGATCTGTCCAAGGGAGACAGACATAAGCACCATTTTCTTCTTAAAAGATGATTCCTTTGTCTCTGGTTTCACTAGGGTGTGAGCTTGCTGTGGCAGCACTTATGAAGCCTTCAGGTACTGAAATGATAATAAGAACACACACACATCCTCATACAGCCCATTGGACAAGCTGTTAAGATGCTCCCTAAAAGAAGTAGTTGTAAAAGAAAAAATAAGAGTTTGCAGGTAGTTCACCCATATCACCAAACCTTCTTTTGAAAGTGAAAGTGTTAGTCGCTCAGTACTGTCCGACTCTGTGACCCCATGGACTGTAGCCCACTAGACTCCTATGTCCATGGAGTGCTCCAGGCAAGAATACGGGAGTGGGTTGCCATTTCCTTCTCTAGGTGATCTTCCTGACCTAGGGATCAAACTTGGGTCTCCTGCATTGCAGGTAGATTCTTTATTGTCTGAGTCAACAGGGAAGCCCCAACCTTCCTTTGGCAATGGTTTAATATCTGCTTTTTAATCTGGTGCACTGAAGAAGTCTTAGGGCAAAGTGATCAGACTCAATGGGAAACAAAGTAGATCATTTTCCCCTACTCTATCTTTTAAAAATCTACCTGATTCTTAATTTAATACCACAGACATTTTCTTTTTCTTTTGGCTGCACTGTGAACCATGTGGGATCTTAATCCCGGACCAGGGATTCAATCCAGCACCCCCTGCATTGGAAGAGCAGAGCCTTGAGAGTAGGAAAGACCCCACTCTTCTTATTTCTTGAAATGTTTCACCTTATTACTGTTTCCCTCTTGGAGATCTTTGGGATCTATGTAGAATGTTTAGGGTAAAGGCTCATAGATGGTAATATAACACATTTAATGTAGTTAAATTTATTGATGTAGTTGTGTATATGGATCTCGGTCCACTGATTAAGTGTGAAAGGAACATTTCTCTTCATCTTTTAAAAATCAATGTATTTCTGTTTTCATTTCATTTCAGACATTTAACTTGCATCCTTCTTGAGGCTTTCATCTATACCCTCCTAATCCCAAGAGGATACCACAGTTCCTGGCTCTTATGTAGTGCCCAGGTGTGTGTGGGAGGGGGTGAGGAAGAGGGTGAACATGCATGCCCTCTGGTCTTTGGCTCTCTTATTTGTAAAAGTCATGACGGAGGCAGTTGGTCTTTGGTCCTAATCACATGGTTCTTGTGGGGCCAGCAGCATCTGCATTGCTTCCGTCAAGGTCTGCTTAAGGGCCATATCACCCCTCCTCTTTAGGGTTCTGGGCCCTCTCTAGGGCACCCCTGGGAAGTCATCGTGTAGTATACAATAGCTCCCCCTCTCTCTGTCTCTGTCTGTCTGTCTGTCTCTTCCTTTCTCTTCTTCTGCCCCATTGTGGGAATATCTCCTTTAGTCTGGTCAGAACCCTCGCTTTATGTTTCTTACAAGCCCACCTGATTTTTCCTGTTCTCTTTGGGATTTTTTTTTTTATAAAAATAAAAGATGGAAAGACTACTTGTGCTTTCTATTCATTCTTTCTGGAAGCGATTTTTAGAAGGCTTGTATGAAGGAAAGGGGAAAAGGGACTACACAAAAGCAAATCTCATAAATTAATATCTCAAAATAATTCACATATATAAAATGGGTGAGACTCATTTCTCCTGATCAGTTTTTTTTTTTTCACTGTGGGTTCCAACCAAATCATGGGGTGTGAAATCTACTTGGTGGGTCATAATTAGCACTTAAAGAACAAATTAGTAAAACAGTAGAACACAATCATAAGGATAATTATATCTTGCTACTCTTTATAAAGGTTTTCTTTTTTATCCAAATTCTTCCTCTCTGATGTTAAAAACAGAAGAAAGATTGATAAAATCTCAGAAAAATACCTTATCAAACTCTTGGCATGACATTATCTGAAATTCACAAAACAAAATTTAGTACAGTACAGCATTTCTCACTATCCAGCATGATATTTAAACTCACGTGATACAGTTAGGAATCATGTAGATTTGGCCATCGTAAGGTACATACACGCATATTCACATACTCTATATGTACTGGGTACCATTTAACATAGATTTTGTAATGTGAATTAAAGTAAAAAACAGTTGGAAGAGATTGGCCCTCAGATCGTTATTGGAATTATTAAATACTATGTTTCATAGCTCAGTTGGTATAGAATCCGTCTGCAATTCGGGAGACCCTGGTTCAATTCCTATGTCGGGAGGATCCCCTGGAGAAGGGAAAGGCTTCCCTCTCCAGTATTCTGGCCTGAAGAATTCCATGGACTGTATAGTCCATGGATTTGCAAAGAGTCAGACATGACTGAGCGACTTTCACTTTCATGTTTACTGAAATGAGGTGCTGTGGCAGTTAGGAAGACTCATTCTTGAGTTGTGACTTTACAAGATGACAGGTCTGTGATCTTGCTCAATTACTTGGTATTTTTGAACTTTCATAACATGGGGGGAGGGAAGTGACAACTTCACCAGGTTTTGTGAGGACTGAAGGGAACTTGTATAAAGCGCCTGGTAGGTACAGTGTATCACACACTGCAAATGCTCAACACAGAAGACTACACCCTACCCCTCAAATGAGTCAGCTTCCCCGAGAAATCTAGCTCTGTCTTCTCGCTGAATCCATGGACTTCCTATTCCCTTTGCCTAGAGCCCTCTTTCTCCGCATCCTTCTGCTCTTCCCGTGGATGTCCTCTTCTTCAAGAAGAGGCTTTCCCTGGCTTTCTAGGTCTAGGTTAGATGCCTCTACAAATGAGAAATGCTTTTGGCTACAAATAATCGCAAAACCCAAATAAAGACAACTTAATTAAGCAAGTAGGGGTTAGTTTTTCTTTCATGGCAAGAATCAAGAATGTAGAGATTTGCTGCTTCGGTTCAGGAAGTTAATTATATTAGGGACTTCGTGCTGACTCTCTAGAATTCCTTTGGCCTTTTCCTTATGGTCACAAGATGATTGTAGCATCTCTAAACATTCAGTTTCCCATTCCACATAGAAAGGTAGAAGCAGAGGCAGGAGTGATGCTCAGAGTTTCTCCTCAGTACCTTCTTCTTTTTTTTTTTTTTAAAGAAAAAAGTTTGTGTATTTGACTGCACCAGCTCTTGTTTGCGGCATGTGGGATCGAGTTTCCTAACCATGGGTCGAACGCCTGCACTGGAGGTGGAGTCTTAGCCATTGGACCACCAGGGAAGTCCCTCCTCATCACTTTCTTTTTATCAGAGATGAAAAAGTCTTTCTCCCCTCCAGACTCCACCATCGTAATAAGAGAAAACCACTTAGGATTATGATTCAGGCAGATAATAGATTGCTCCCCAGGTAGCTATGGTAGGTTTTCAAAAATAAATGAATAAATAACCCAAACAAACAAACAACAACCATTTAGATTTGCTGCAGTTCAGTCAAGATTGTATATGTCACTGAAAACTATTCTCATGTGCTCGAATATTTGAAACTTTCCAAGTCTACAGTTAGTCATATCTGTTTCTCTGCAGTGACCTTGAATAAATACAAGGTACAAAACAGGAGGCATCAGCTAGGAGAAACTGCCCCTTTCTCTGGTTCTGACCTCCCCAATCTCTTGTTTTTTTGTGTATCCCTCATTAACCAAGACAGTGAGAGAAAGACAGACTTGTCCTAATAACACAACAGACACCTTTATCTGCTTTGCCACTTCGAGTGCTATTCCTGTGTTTCAGTCTTTTACAAATTCACCAGCCTTGCCAGACATCCAGAGAAGTCTCAGACCTCCTGTGCCTGTGATGACTTCAGGTGGGAGAAGGAGAGGATGAGCAAAAAGAGGAAGTCTGGGAAGGGAGAGGAAAGGAGGGAGCAAGGGAACAACAGAAGGAAGAAAGAAAGGAGGAAGGAGGGAGGAGCATGGGACAGAAGGTGGAAAAGGTTTTGAAAAGAGCAAGATGTAAAAGGGAAGAGGACAGAAGAGAAGGAAGGAGAGTAAGCTGCACCTGTTCACTGTGAACCCAGCACTTTCACACACTTCACTGTATCAAATCCACACAGGACCCAGTGAGGTAGACACCGTTCCCCCCATAGTACAGATGAGCAAACTGAGGCCTCATCAAGCCTACACAGGGATTCCTCTATATGGTTCAGGAATGGGACTCAGTATCAGTGGAAGCTTTCAAGTTCTTGTGCTTACTACTACATCATAGGAGAAAAGACCTAGGGAGGTAGGAGAGAATATGAGTGGGGACCAGCAGCAGCCAGGAGAGGAGAGGAGAGAACAGGGACAGGCAAGACAACCTGGCCCTGGTTACGATCAAAAGGTACATCTGGTGCTCTTTTTTCATTAAAGCTGTGCTTACTCTTTAACGATGGTGCACACTATTAGATTAATTAATTAGACTTGAGTGTACTCCTTACAAACCCCAGGGAGTTCACCAATAAATAGTATCTAGACATGGTGGCTATGGAACCCAGAAGGAGGTCATCACAAATAGAGTTTCACTCTTTGGCTTCAACTCTGGGGTGAGGCTGATGGTTGGAAGGCGAGGATTTGGTTATGAGTTCTCCATGTGCCCAGAGCCTAAGACCCCACTGCGCCCAAATTTATCTGAAAGTTCCCTCATGTTGGGATGACTTGGAGTGGAGAGATGGCCCTCAGTGGGGCTCCCAACACAGCAGGCTTCACAGTCACTCAAATTGACAAAGGACCACAAATCTACCCTTTGAAGCTATATCTCCATGAAGTAGTCTACAAAATCTTCTGTTGATAACATCTGATAAAATCCAGAGAGTGCCTGAATTAAAGCTGGAGAAATGAAGATAAGCAGCTTGGAAGAAAATCCAGGAGACAATAGACAGTCCCAATCACAGGCATTTATTCTGTTGTGCTTCAAAACTTACATTTATGTTGTATAATTGCATATTATAAATACTACATATTTTATAAGAAGAAAATATTTACAGGACTTTTTGAAAAACTGAGAAATAGCACTGGGAAGAAACTGTAAAGCGAAATAAACTTAGCACTATGTATTTGAAAAAAAAAAAAGAAATGAAATGATGCAACACCAATGCTCTTGATGGCATAGAACACTGATGACTTTGAGACGAAAAGCCATTTAGAATGGTACCACTTTGAAAGTTTTAGGAATACAGTTCCCAATTTATATCAGTTATATTTTCATATATATATATATATACTATATCTACAAGTGTGGTATCTGTTAAAATCTTTATTTATCTGTTTAAATGCTCTTTCAGTAAGTATACACTTAAAATTCTAAGTGGTAAAAAGTGTTGTTTTATACTTTAATTAGCAGCATTTGTTTTTCTTTTTTAGTGCTACGTGAAATAATGAAGTATATAAGAGTTAATCCAAGTACTGCATTTCGGACTCTTTTGTTGACCATGATGGCTACTCCATTTCTCCTAAGGGATTCCTTCCCGCAGTGGTAGATACAATGGTCATCTGAGTTAAATTCACCCATTCCAGTCCATTTTAGTTTGCTGATTCCTGGAATGTCGATGTTCACTCTTGCCATCTCCTGTTTGACCACTTCCAATTTGCCTTGATTCATGGACCTGACATTCCAGGTTCCTATGCAATATTGCTCTTTACAGCATCGGATCACCAGTCACATCCACAACTGGATACTGTTTTTGCTTTGGCTCCATCCCTTCATTCTTTCTGGAGTTATTTCTCCACTGATCTCCAGTAGCATATTGGGCACCTACTGACCTGGGGAGTTCCTCTTTCAGTATCCTATCATTTTGCCTTTTCATACTGTTCATGGGGTTCTCAAGGCAAGAATACTGAAGTGGCTTGCCATTCCCTTCTCCAGTGGACCACCTTCTGTCAGACCTCTCCACCATGACCCGCCCGTCTTGGGTGGCCCCACGGGCTCGGCTTAGCTTCATTGAGTTAGACAAGGCTGTGGTCCTAGTGTGATTAGATTGACTAGTGTTCTGTGAGTATGGTTTCAGTGTGTCTGCCCTCTGATGCCCTCTTGCAACACCTACCATCTTACTTGGGTTTCTCTTACCTTGGATGTGGGGTATCTCTTCACGGCTGCTCCAGCAAAGTGCAGCTGCTGCTCCTTACCTTGGACGAGGGGTATCTCCTCACTGCCGCCCCTCCTGACCTTGAACGTGGAATCACTCGTCTAGGTCTCCTGCGCCAGCGCAGCCACCGACCTTGGACATGGAGTTGCTCCTCCTGGCTGCCACCCCTGACCTCGGACGTGGGGTAGCTCCTCTTGGCCACCGCCCCTCAGGCATGGGGTCCTCCTGGCTTCTGCCCCTGACCTCGGACGTCGGATAGCTCCTCTCGGCCGCACTCTGTGCACCATCGCAGCTGCCCACGCTCAGAATGATCTCTGTTCTTTCCAAGGCAAACCATTCAATATCACAGTTATCCAAGTCTATGCCCCAACAAGTAATGCTGAAGAAGCTGAAGTTGAACGGTTTTATGAAGACCTACAAGACCTTTTAGAACTAACACCCCAAAAAGATATCCTTTTCACTTTAGGGGACTGGAATGTAAAAGTAGGAAGTCAAGAAACACCTGGGGTAACAGGCAAATTTGGCCTTGGAATACGGAATGAAGCAGGGCAAAGACTAATAGAGTTTTGCCAAGAAAATGCACTGGTCATAGCAAACACCCTCTTCCAACAACACAAGAGAAGACTCTACACATGGACATCACCAGATGGTCAACACCAAAATCAGATTGATTATATTCTTTGCAGCCGAAGATGGAGAAGCTCTATACAGTCAGCGAAAACAAGACCAGAAGCTGACTGTGGCTCAGATCATGAACTCCTTATTGCCAAATTCAGACTTAAATTGAAGAAAGTAGGGAAAACTGCTAGACCATTCAGGTATGACTTAAATCAAATCCTTTATGATTATACAGTGGAAGTAAGAAATAGATTTAAGGGCCTAGATCTGATAGATAGAGTGCCTCATGAATTATGGACGGAGGTTCTTGACATTGTACAGGAGACAGGGATCAAGACCATTCCCATGAAAAAGAAATGCAAAAAAGCAAAATGGCTGTCTGGGGAGGCCTTACATATAGCTGTGAAAAGAAGAGAGGCAAAAAGCAAAGGAGAAAAGGAAAGATATAAGCATCTTAATGCAGAGTTCCAAAGAATAGCAAGAAGAGATAAGAAAGCCTTCTTCAGCGATCAATGCAAAGACATAGAGGAAAACAACAGATTGGGAAAGACTAGAGATCTCTTCAAGAAAATTAGAGATACCAAGGGAACATTTCATGCAAAGATGGGCTCAATAAAGGACAGAAATGGTATGGACCTAACAGAAGCACACGATATTAAGAAGAGGTGGCAAGAATACACAGAACTGTACAAAAAAGATCTTCATGACCAAGATAATCACGATGGTGTGATCACTGACCTAGAGCCAGACATCCTGGAATGTGAAGTCAAGTGGGCCTTGGGAAGCATCACTATGAACAAAGCTAGTGGAGGTGATGGAATTCTAGTTGAGCTACTTCAAATCCTGAATGATGATGCTGTGAAAGTGCTACAATATGCCAGCAAATTTGGAAAACTCAGCAGTGGCCAGAGGACTGGAAAAGGTCAATTTTCATTCCAATCCCAAAGAAAGGCAATGCCAAAGAATGCTCAAACTACTGCACAATTGCACTCATCTCACATGCTAGTAAAGTAATGCTCAAAACTCTGCAAGCCAGGCTTCAGCAATACATGAACCGTGAACTCCCTGATGTTCACGCTGGATTTAGAAAAGGCAGAGGAACCAGAGATCAAATTGCCAATATCTGCTGGATCATGGAAAAAGCAAGAGAGTTCCAGAAAAACATCTATTTCTGCTTTATTGACTATGCCAAAGCCTTTGACTGTATGGATCACAATAAACTGTGGAACATTCTGAAAGAGATGGGAATACTAGACCACCTGACCTTCCTCTTGAGAAACCTGTATGCATGTCAGGAAGCAACAGTTAGAACTGGACATGGAACAACAGACTGGTTCCAAATAGGAAAAGGAGTACATCAAGGCTGTATATTGTCACCCTGCTTATTTAACTTATATGCAGAGTACATCATGAGAAACACTTGGCTGGAAGAAGTACAAGCTGGAATCAAGATTGCCAGGAGAAATATCAATAACCTCAGATCTGCAGATGATACCACCCTTATGGCAGAAAGTGAAGAGGAACTAAAAAGCCTCTTGATGAAAGTGAAAGAGGAGAGTGAAAAAGTTGGCTTAAAGCTCAACATTCAGAAAACGAAGATCATGGCATCTGGTCCCATCACTTCATGGGAAATAGATGGGGAAACAGTGGAAATAGTGTCAGAATTTGTTTTTTTGGGCTCCCAAATCACTGCAGATGGTGACTGCAGCCATGAAATTAAAAGACGATTACTCCTTGGAAGAAAAGTTATGACCAACCTAGATAGCATATTCAAAAGCAGAGACATTACTTTGCCGACTAAGGTCCGTCTAGTCAAGGCTATGGTTTTTCCTGTGGTCATGTATTGATGTGAAAGTTGGACTGTGAAGAAGGCTGAGCGCCGAAGAATCGATGCTTTTGAACTGTGGTATTGGAGAAGACTCTTGAGAGTCCCTTGGACTACAAGGAGATCCAACCAGTCCATTCTGAAGGAGATCAGCCCTGGGATTTCTTTGGAAGGAATGATGCTAAAGCTGAAGCTCCAGTATTTTGGCCACCTCATGTGAAGAGTTGACTCATTGGAAAAGACTCTGATGCTGGGAGGGACTTGGGGCTGGAGGAGAAGGGGACGACAGAGGATGAGATGGCTGGATGGCATCACTGACTCGATGGACGTGAGTCTGAGTGAACTTCAGGAGTTGGTGATGGACAGGGAGGCCTGGCGAGCTGCAGTTCATGGGATCGCAAAGAGTCGGACATGACTGAGCGACTGAACTGAAGTCAACTGAACTGATAAGAGTTAATGGAGTCGTATATTCCAAGAAATACAGTATGCTGTGGTGATAATAAAGCCATTGACTTACTGGAAGTGATAGAAGAGACACATCTTTTTATTTCATAGGTGAGGTCAGTCACAAAGAGGTTAAAGGACTGGGACCATCCTCTACTCACTACAGGACCAGTAGTTCATCTGAGGGACTTACCACGTGTCTCAGCAGTAAAGAATCTACCTGCCAATGCAAGAGACGTGGGTTCGATCCCTGGGTTGGGAAGATCCCCTAGAGGAGGAAATGACAATCCACTCCAGTATTCTTACTTGGGAAATCCCATGCACAGAGGAGCCTGGGAGGGGTACAGTCCATGGGGTTGCAAAAGAGTCAAACACAGCTGAACAGCTAAACAACAACAACAGTTCATCTGAGGGAAACACACACAGCCTGGAAGTCAAATCTGGCTTCAAATCCTGACTTCCCCTAGGCAGCCCTGTGCCCTTGATCAAGTAACTTAGCTTCTCTCCTCTTTACTGTTTTATATCTGCATATTAGGGATGATAATATCATAATAGGTATCAAAAACATATCTTAAAATTACAAAGGGGACGTTGTAGAGTTCTGGGTACAGGTGAGCCTCCAGTCTGAGACAGGCCAGAGTGCTATTATGAGGTTACCAGAAGTTTCTTTCCAGACTTCATCTTTTGGAGAAAGACTCATCTCTTCCCTACTCCTGCTCAGTCTTCCCTCCTTCTCCTTTTCCTCTCCTTTCTTTTCTCTCTCCTTTCTCCTCCCTCTCTTTTTTCTTTTTCTTCCCTCCCCACTCCTTTTGTTTTTGAAACCTATTTATTTTTCCTCCCATATCCTACTTTCCTCCCTCTCTCATTTTCCTTCTTTCTCTCTTTCTTTTCTTTCCTTCCCTTACTTCATCTGCCTCTCTCTCTGTCTCCTCCTCTCTGTCTTATCAACCAAAAGTACTTTAAAAGCACTAATCCCATTCATGAAGACTCTATCTTTATAGCCTAATTAGCTCTCAAAGGTACTATCTACAAATACCAGTGTATCAGAGGTTAGGGACTCAGCATATAAATCTTGGAGGAACACAAACATTTGGTCCATAACACCTTTCCATACAAATATTAATGAATTTCATTAGTTGCAGCTCTTTTTGCTGCAAACTATAGAAAAAGTCTGCAGCTAGTTTAAGCCAATCAAAGTAGAAAGGATGGGATTTCATGGTGGGAAACTGAAATGTTCACAGTGTAAAAGGAAGAGATGAACAGTGGAACTTGGGAAGGATAAAACCTGGGCCATCTTTGAGGACTTCAGCAACATGTTTTATTGCTCTTTTTTCTCTGTTTCAGTCATTGGTGTAACTCAGTTCCAATTGTCCCTCAGTCTCTGGAATCTTCCTTTCAGCTTTCTCATTCCCAGAAAAGAGAAACGATTGACTAACAGCCTACTCAAGTGTTTCTACCTCAACAGTACCGTCTTTGATCAGGTAGACATAGTCCCATAGTATCCCATGTAGCTAGTGGGATATGGTAAGTGAGTCACCTGAATTGATGTTTACTGAATACATCAAACATTTGTTAAATGTCTACTGTATGCCAAGAAACACTCAGATGAATGCAACACAATTCCTGTCTTCAGGGGTTTATAATAATCTGGGAGAATTCCTTTTTACATCTTACTACTAACTTTCTGCAAGCATAGTCCCATCTAATGCACTCAAGCATTTGATTTTTGGCACCCTTGTCCTCTTCCATTGATGTATAACGTTGGGATTAAGAGCCCTAGCTGTGGAGTTCAACTTGAGTTTGATTTGGCTTAATTGCAGCTCTAGGTACATTACTTAATTTCTCTTCTCTGCACTTTGGTTGCCTTTTCTGCAAAATAGGATAATAGTTCTAGCTAATAGATGTGTGTGTGTGTGTATGTGTGTAAGAGTGGGAATCGAGTAAGACAGTACATGTGAATAGATGCCCATTGGATGTCAGCTATTGCTGCTATTATCATGATCTTAATGCTTTTGATTACTAGAGTTTCAAAATTGAGTTTCAGAAAAGTTAAGTGACTTGCCCAATATCACATTTACTGGTGGAATTGATTTTATTTTAGGTGGAAGTGCAGAACTTCCTACATGGATATATGGCCCTGACTCCCAATTCTAGGGCAATGTAATAGTCAAGGTAGCTGAACACCAGGCAAATCACTTCTATACTGAAACCTGGTGGGTGACACTGATGACTTCCGGACTTTAGGCTCTTATGACATTTCAGAAACAGTTGTTGATTGTTTTGTGTCCTCCCATAAGCACATATGTGTTGCCTATGTGCATGTGTGTGAGCACATGTGCAGGATTTTTTCCACATCCCACTTAGCTCTTGAAATATATTCAAAGGAGCTGCTTTCATGGAAATTCTAGTCAAGCTGGAAGCCAAGCACTTTAGGAAAAATCAGAAAATGGGCCTTTAAGAATCCTCTAACCAAATACTTTCAGACAAGCAAGAGTTCACTTCTCTTTGCAGTGATGACCAAGGAAATCAGTGTTTCGAAGCAGCCTTGGTCCTCTTGAATTCCAGGAGCTTTAATGAGCAGATTTCCCTGCTGACCCAGGTTGAACATATTACATGAGTAAGAGATAATTCTTATTTTTGTTCGGCCATTGAGATTTAGGAATGTTTGTTATTATGGAATAACCCAGCCTAACGTGACTAATAGCAGGAATTTGAACTTCACAGCAGGAGCTGGGTGGGTTCAGATATTTTAGCATTAAGTTGACCCCAGCTGACATGGAGATTACCCCATAAAACTCACTGAACACCTATTTGTTCCAGGTTATGTGGGAATGTGATGTGCAAATACGTCTGTCTTCTTAAGGTGTCTAGAGCAGAGAGGGAGAGACAAGACAGTGACTACAGGTCAGCGGTGCTCAGTGTATTGTTGGAGGGCCGAGAAGAATTGCTTAAGCCAGGTTTGGATAAGCAAGTAAAAAGTAAGCTAAGACAAGGAGGTAGAGGGCATTTTAGATAGAGGGAGCCATGAACAAAAGGAAAATCAATTTCAGGGAACTGCAAGGACACACTGCATTTGGGTCAAGAGTGAATGAGGAGAAATAGGCTAAAATGAAGCTACTGAGGCAGCCAGACCCAAGGTCAAAACCACCTGGAGTGCTGTGTTAGGGAGTTTGACTTTCATTTGGCAAACCATAGGATGGTACGTGGGCTTCCCAGGTGGTGCTAGTGGTAAAGAATCTCCCTGCCAATGCAGGAGACATAAGAGATGCAGCTTCCATTCCTGGGTTGGGAAGATACCCTGGGGGGAGGGCATGGCAATCCACTCCATTATTCTTGCTTGGAGAATCCCAAGAACAGAGGAGCCTGGAGGGCTGCACTCCACAGGGTCACATAGTTGGACACGACTGAAGTGACTTAGCACACACTCAGGCTGGTACCCATTAACTGTCTCACAGCAAGTCCATGAGGCAAATATTGTCACCACTAATGCCCAGTGATAAACTCAGGTTTGAAGAAGTCAAATAAGATTTTTCTTTTCATCTTTCACTTTCAGAATCTTTTATTTATTTATTTGTGATACACTTGACGTTGAACATTGTGTAGATTTAAGGTGTACAGTGTATTGATTGGGTTTACTTGTATATTGCCCTGTGATGACTACCCTAGCGTTAGCTAACACCCCTATCAAATCCCATAATTATCATTTCTTTCTTTGCGGTGAAGACATTTAAGATCTAGTCTCTTAGCAACTTTGAAGTATATAATACAGTATTGTTGACTGTAATCACCATGCCAAGCACTACAAACTTGCAGTTAGAAGATAAATAAGTTCTTGAGAGTAAATGAGATGTTTTGATCCCATACAACTAGTAAGTGACTAGTTGAGACTTGAATAGTTGTTCTCTGAACTTTTCAACTTTTCATCTCACTTTCTCGCTTGCACAGGTGACTGTGGCCACAAATCCCCAAGTTCTCTTTATGTGTTAGGGTTTTGTGCTTGCCTCCCCTCTGGCTGGTCTCTGGGCCCCAGATCCTCCATTGACTGCCTTTATTTTACCGTATGAGCTCTCCTAAAATGTCTCTTGAATGGCGTGCTGTCTGAAATACCCACTGACTCCAACTTCTTGCATCCCTCTTACTCTAGTTATATTTTTTCTTCATAACACTTACTACTACTGAAAATTTTCTTTGTTACCTAATTAAATGTTTTCTCCTTGTTTTCGTCCTTTAGACTATAAACTCTATGAAGCAACTTATTCATTTTGTGTATTGTGTATACGTCGCTCAGTCATGTCCAACTTTCCGTTACCCTATGGACTGTAGCCTGCCAGGTTCCTCTGTCCATGGAATTCTCCAGACAAGAATACTGGAGTGGGTTGCCATTCCCTTCTCTAGGGGATCTTCCTGACTCATGGATCAAACCCTGGTCTCCTCCACTGTAGGCAGATTCTTTGCCATCTGAGCCACCAGGGAATATTTCTTGCCTCGAACATAAGTACCTGACTCCTGGTAAATGCCTAGCCCATGTTTCTGAAAGGGGTGAGTGGGCCATTGAATCACAGCTTCAAGGTCACAGCCTGGGAAGATAGCCCTGTGTACTATGCTGAGGGTTAGTGTGAAGCTGCCATGAACCGAGAAAAAAAAAATCTCTGGGTGATTCCTATATGTCACCCTGCTTTAGTACCGAGGAGTTCAAGCAAAGAAGAAAGAAAAATTCTTCCCCAAACAATCAAGAAAAATTATGCATTTAGCAGGGATCCTTTGACTTCATCAAATATCTACTGAGTACTGAATATGTGTTAAACCATCCCTGGGATTCAAAGATAAACGATACAACATCCCTGATTTTATTACCTAAAGCTTGCATCTTTTTACATCATTATTTTATTTTCTTGACTTTCACTGATAATCTGGATAACAGTCTATATTTGGGAAAACACACAGTTCCTGAATAAAACAGTCCTAATCGATGAAGCGATATGAGGAAACAAAGGTAAAATTCCAGAATTTTAGCAGTATGTGGCCTCACATAAAGTTTCAGCTCATGTCTTCAGTTAAGAGGTGGAAAACTGAGTCATCACAGATTTTGAGTGACATTTCTAAGGCCACATGTGAGATAATTGAGAAGTTATTGGGAATTAAAATTCTTCTGAGTTCTCTTTTAAAGTGTTTTTCCTGTGCAGAAAATTAAAAATAAAAAAGGAAATAGATGAGGTTTCTTTCCTTTAGAGAAATAATTTAGCCACTTTGAAGGGCTATTACTGATGGATTCGCAATGAAGCATGATTTCCACTCAGTGATTCCTTAACCAAACCAAAGCCCCTAGCTGAGTTTTGTTGATTTCTTTACTACCTGACAAGAGTGACAGAATATGAAGGAGTTTTATTTTCACTAATTTGCTTCTGAGGTGTTGTTTGGATGAAATCGCACCTTTAGTCATTATTTTCAACCTCCATGTATAATGCTCTGCTGACTCATATTTACTTTAGATTTAAAAGCTTGGTTTTGTCCTCAGTAATTAAAATGCCCATGTTTCTTAGATGGGCTCAGAAGATGGAGCTGTTTTCTGCTGCATAATAGATAAGGCCGTAAGATACACCATAAGACCAGGGTGTGTTTATTTGAATCCATTACCACCCTTAGGGATGCCAACATACTTGATGTGCTAAGGATAGGTTTGCAAATGGCAACCCACTCTGGTATTCTTGCTTGAGGACCTCATGGACAGAGGAGCCTGATGGGCTATAGTCTGTGGGGTCACAAACAGTCGGACAGGACTTAGTAGCAACAACAATAAGCACACACTCTTGTCCTCTTCATCTGGAGGGTGGAAGAGGTTCCTTTAACTAGAATTCTATAGAACCTGGTTTCAGTGGAGTGGGTTCCTGGGGTACCTTTGTCATATTCATCTCGATGGCTGCCAGGGTCCAGCTGGCTTCACAGACTCATGGGAGCTTTTGGACAAAGAATGACTGAAATCAAGGGCGCTGTTGCAGATACCAACCTGAATAAGCAACATCTGATCCTTCTTGTTGTGTTAATATGAAACATGGCCGGGGGAGCACTTTTCTGGCTTTTTGGACCAGACTTTGGCAGAGCTGAAGAGGAAGTTCACGTTTCAGGTGCCCCAGAAACACAGCCTGCCGCCCACATAAGAGGAAAAGCTAACAAGTCATTTCTGCAAAGCCTGGAAAGCACAGCTTCAGGGACCAGCCCAGAGACTCTGTTTTCACAAATACTGCATATTGCTGTTTAATTGGCTGTTGATGTGTTCTTTTAGTGATAGTTTTTTTTAATGCTCTTTCAGTCCAAACCAGCTGTAGAAGATAATTGCCTTCACCATTCATGTATGTTCTCCAAAGAGAACTCGTGTGTTGTTTTGAGATACTTTATATGAAAATGTTTGATGGCACTTGCCATCCATTCACATCAGTGAGGGAAATTTCCTCCATACTTTGTCAGTAAGAGAAGAGAAAGATCTTTTGGATTCTGTACATTTCATTTCAGCTGTTGCAAATTTTGAATTGTTGTGAAATGGTTTTACATTTTATTAACACCTACTCATACAAAGTTGGTTTTTAGTTGTGGTAACTATTAAAACTTTGAAAAGAGCCTCATTAAAAAGTATCCATCAGAATTTGTGTGTGGCCAGCTGAAGCATAAAATCCACTATGAAATAAAAATTATCACCAGAGAAGCAAGTTCAAGTTGCCTATTAGAATTTTGATGGGATTTTATGCAGTTGTTTCATATGAGTTTAATATTTAATACCATCCACAATACTTCTTTCATTTCATCTTTTCTTATCATAATAGTACTTTATAAGAAATTTAAATGAATTTTCTTCTGCTACCAGCATTACTGCACTAAAAAATAGTATCATGTTTCCTGTTGCAGTGGAAAAAAAGTGTCCTACACTCCACAACATGAGCAGACCTTTTACAATTCCTTATTGTGGTCTGGATAATGACCCTAGTTAGAAGTGATTTATTCTCAGAAAAGGAACTTCTCGCTGGCTTATACAACAACCTGGTGAATAAAGCAGATTCTCTTTGTAGAGATGAGCACAAGGAAGCCTTGAGATCAAGAGTCTTGCCTTCATTCATTCAAGCTGTAAATGTCCATCTCTTTTGCGGCCCGTCCTGTGCTTTGCAGAGTTGGGCAAAGTTTCTCAAGAAAATAGATGATGGTCTCTATCCAAACTAGAAAAACTGGGATGATGCTGTTAACTTTAATGTGCTTCTCATTTTATTTTTATTTTTTTTTAAATATAATTCCAGAAGGCTCCCCAGGTGGCTCAGTAGTAAAGAATCTGCCTGCAATGCAAGAGCCGCAGGAGATGCAGGTTCAATCCCTGGGTCAAGAAGATCCCCTGGAGTAGGAATTGGCAGCCCACTCCAGTATTCTTGCTGGGATAATCCCATGGACAGAGGAGCCTGGCAGGCTACAGCCCATAGCATCACAAAGAGTTGCATACGACAGAGCAATCGAGCAAGCATGAAAGCATGATCCCAGAAATCCACACAAGCATTCATCTTAATAGATTACTGAAGACTACAGGAAAGGGAAAGAAAGAATAAGCCTTCCATTTACAGATGTTGCTTTACTCTTGGACAGTGGGATATCTGGCTGAGAGAAAAAAGTGCTCCATTAGGTTTCAGAAGAGTGTACAAAAAGGTCCATGATCAGGAAAGTGTAAAGTGATATATTTAGAAGAAAAATAATTCAAAAATAATCCAAGCCATGTATTACCCACAGTTTTCAGGCCCACAACTCTAGGTGTGAATCTAGGGTTATTAGAACATTTGACTACAGTCCTTCTTCAGGTTTGTCTCATTGGCTATTGCCAACCATCTCTCAAATCGTTCTACTTTTTCTTCCAATTCTATTGTCATTTCCTCTGTCCAAGCTACGATAATGTTTTCTTTTTTTAGCCATGCCACATGGCATGCAGGGTCCTAGTTCCCTAACCAGGGATGGAACTCACACCCTGCATTGAAAGTGAGAAGTCTTAACCACTGGACTACCAGGGAAGTCCCCCAAACTATAATAATCTCCCTTCATCCTTTTTTCTCTTTTGTTTATTCTCTTCTTCACTGTCAGCATAAACATTTGCACATCTACTAAACCCCTCTGGCATCTGTCTTCCTATGGCTGTATGGTTAGGACAGAAACCCCCAGAATGGACCTCAGGACCTCCCTTGACCCAGCTTCTGTCTGTCTCTCCTCCTTCAGCTGGCCCCAAGCATTATCTTTGATCACATTCTCTAAATATACCTGGTCCTCACTGCTTTTGCCCACATCACCCCTCTGTGTTTTCCTGATCCCTCTCATTACCTCAGTCACATATTTTCATCCTTAGTATCTCACTTCCTTGTTATATCCTTAGAAAATCTCTCCCCAGTGCCCTGATTTGGTCAACAACTCTTACCACAGGCTCTGAAAAGACGGCATAACTTATTCTTGGTTGTGCTTTTCATATTTGCCATTTTTCCTTTCCTTGGCAGTTATTTGATTAATGTCTTTTTCCTGCCAGACAGTTTACACCCTCTGAAGACTGTATTTTTTACTTTTGTTTTGGCTCACCATGTGGCTTCAGACTACAATATGGAATTGAATCAAGTCCAGTGTGAATGTTCAGTACAATACATTTCAGCTGCTATTTATTATTAATTGTTTTTTAGTGGATTCAGTGTATGTACTTCTGGTGAACTTCTTGGTACTTTCTGTCATTTTCCCTTTTCCCGACTGTCTCCTCTGAGTCCTGTACTAGGCAAGCCTGTCCGCTGCCTCCATCACCGAGTCTTATCACTGCCTCCTCTGGGTACAAGAGCCAGGCTTCAGCCGAGCCTCCGAGGACCCTCATTGGTGAGGACTGAGGGAACAACAGCTTAGGTTTGACCCTATCAGATCCAAGAGGCTCTGGCTTCCCAAGGCTCGGGCGGGAAAAGCCAGGTACAATAGCCAAGCACCATGATGGAATTGACACCCCAGGGGGTGAGCTTGGACCAGTGAGAGACAGGAGACAGAGGATGGGCAGGTACATTGCTAGTGCTTCTCTCTGAAGAAAAAGTAATGCACACAGCCCCACCTGGCTTTTCCACCCACTCCCTTGAGTCCCCTGAAACTTGGGTCAGTTTAGTAAAGCCCATTTCAGATTTCCCTTGAAACTTTGATCATTTTAGCAGCATGCATCTCGTATTTGTTTTCCGTGCTTCCTTCTCTCTTCCCTTTTGCTCCTCTCTCCTGTGCACCGGCTGTACACCCCCATGAAAAATAGCAGCTAAGATTCGCCTCAGACTGTTTTCTAGGAAACTGAGGCTTGGATAATTTTCCCTCTTGTTTTCAGTGTCACTATAATCTTCCTTTGGGCACCAATCTAAGCCACTGGACAATGCTGGACCTCAGTTATACATTTGTGAGCTAAATATTTTTCGAGTTCATACCAAGGGATGGGCTTTATTTGGGGTCTTGTAGGTATGAGAATGTAGAGAAAGCTATTCTTGAACTTTAGAGGCCATTTCTGAAGTGGGAGAAGGGGAAGCAGGCATGGAAATTAGCTATCAGGAGATTACAATAAGTGTTCACTGACCTAACAATCATTAGTTTTACCCAGAGTTGTCAGGAGAGTTTTTTCAGGGGGCAGTAACATGATGAGGAAATGTTACCCTAAAGGATAAGGAGTGATCTTCCCATCAGATAAAGTGGCCAGAGAGGAAGAGAGACAAGAGAAGGCTCTCCAGGTGGAGGGAGGAACAGGCATGCAAAACAGATTGTGGCCCATCCTGAGGAAAACTGCCAGAGTTTATCAGAATAAAAGGAAGCTGGGGAGGACTCGGGCTCAGAGCTACAAAGGAACATTGACTCTACATTGTGGTCGGGCAGCCACATTTCTGATGCACCCAATGAAGATGCATCAGAATAAAACGAAGGTGATGGAGGGACCTGGTATCAACTAATTTTGTTTAATTTTTCCTGTTTCATTTTGTAGCAGAATTTCAGGCACACTGAGCAGCCCCAGCTTAGAAATATGAAGAATGAGTGTTACTATAATCATAAAACCTGCATTTTTACATGAGGTTGCTTGCCCTTTGAGATCCAGAGACTGAAGGGACAAATGTAGCCTGGTTGATTCCCGAAGCAGATCTGTTTTTGATGTCTCCTTTTACAGGGCAGAATTATTTTCAGTAATAATCAATGAAAGGGATGAATATGTTTCATGTATGAGTCAAAATTTGTATTTCACACCTTAAAATTTTATACCTTGAATTTCACTTTCTATTTCACCTTTAAATTGAAATAAACACTTTAAAGGCACATGGAATGACGGAATTGAAGTGACTCGAGTTCTTTCTTCATCTTTACCATCACTGTATCATCACTGTTTATTTCTCACCTGTAGGTTAAATATAGAAATATGTACTATATCACAGGGTTGGATATGTGAACTATATTTGCACCCATAGTAAGCACAAACAGTTCTAAATCCTAGGAAAATTTACTCTTGAAAACAATGTGTGTTACTGGGTTTATCCATGTCAGGGGAGCTCTTTCCATCAACTTCCATTGTATTAATGAACAACAAACACGTACCAATTTGAAGCCTATAGACACATTAGTAAAACTCATCAGTAGTAACAGTGACTGTTGGGAACTTGGAACAACAAATAATTTGGGGGAATGTGCGTTTTCTTACTGACATTGTCCAGAATTGCTAGTGAATAGTGATAATAAAAGCAGATATTGTTGAGCTTCCCAGGTGGCTCAGCAGTAAAGAATCTACCCACCAGTGCAGGAGAAGCAAAAGACAAGGGTTCAGTTCCTGGGCAGGGAAGATCCCCTGGAGAAGGAAATGGCAACCCACTCCAGTAGTCTTGCCTGGAAAATATCATGGACATAGGAGTCTGGTGGGCTAGAGTCCATGGAGTTGCAAAGAGTTGGACACGACTGAATGACTAAAACAAACAAAAACACATACAGTAAGTTTTAGATGAACTAGCTCATCTAGTTCAAGAAGGGAAAGTGAGACCCTAGGGGGAAAACTGAGGTAGTAGCTGAGATAGGATTGAAACCCAAATCTTCATATTTCAACTCAGTTCTCTGATCCCTTAGCAACATTGATTAATATGATTATGGTGACAAAATGAATGGTTGATCAACAAGCCGCGAAGACTCAGCACTTTATGAGAAGTGTTGTGTTAGGGAAATTGGTTTATGCAGTTGTCACATACTTGTGTTAAAAAAAAATGCTTTCTTTTTTCCAGCAAGCTCTGGGAAATGGTGAAGGACAGGGAAACCTGGTATGCTGCAGTCCACGAAGAGTCGGACATGACTGAACAACTGAACAACAACAGTGTTTCAATATTGGGCCAGGGATAACTTCTCTGTCTCATGGTGACATGAGCTGCCATTATAAGCTGAGTGAGATGATGTATCTACAGCAGCCACACACTGTCTGCACCTGCCTGCTGCTCAAAAACCCTATGATTTTCGTTACTATTGCTATTAGATATGAGTGCTGCCCAATAGAAATATAATATGAGCCACAAATGCATGCCACATATGTTATTTTGAATTTCCAATAATCACTTTTGAAAAAGTAAAAAGCTATCGAAATAAATTTTAATAGTTTAATGATATGTTTTATTATTTAACTCAATATAATTGAATATTATCACTTCAACATCTGATCAATATAAAACTTAGTAGTGAAATATTTTGCATTTCTTTTTAGAGGCATGCCTCATTTTATTGCATCTCTCTCTATTGTACTTTGCAAATACTACATGTTTTAGCAAATGAAAGGTCTGTGGCAACCCAGCATTGAGCAAGTCTATTGGAGCCATTTTTTTTCCCCAACACCATTTGCTCCCTTCATATCTCTCTGTCACAATTTTGTAATCCTCACAATATTTCAAGTGGTTTCATTATTCTTGTATTTGTTATGATGATCTTGTGATCACTGATCTTTGATATTATTACTAGGACTTGCTGAAGGCTCAGATAATGCCTAACATTTTTTAACAATAAAGTTACTTTTATTTTTTTAATTAAAAAATTTTAAGATTATTTTATGTGAACCACTGTTAAAGGCTTTATTGGATTTGTTAACATATTGCTTCTATTTTTATGTTTTGGTTTTTTTTTGGCTGTGAGGCATGTGGGATCTTAGCTTCCTGATGAGGGATCTTCCCTCTGCCTTGGAAGGCAAAGTCTTAAAGACTGAACTGCCAGGAAAGTCCCCAAATTTCTTTTTAATTAAGGTATGTACATTGGTTTTTTAGGTGTAATGCTATTACATCCGTACTAGACTATGTATATAACTTTTAGATGCACTGGGAAGCCAAAAAACTCATCTAACTCTCTTGCAATATCCACTTTATTGTGTTGGTCTAGAACAGAGCCTGTAATCTCTCTGAGGTTTGTCTGTACTTTCTTAGTCTTTGAAGTCCAGTGTGTATTGTGTGGGCTTCCTAGGTGGCTCAGTGGTAAATAATCTCTGCCTGCCAGTGTGGGAGATGCAAGAGATGAGGTCTCAATCCCTGGCACAGGAAGATCCCCTGGAAAAGGAAATGGCAACCCACTCCAGTATCCTTGCCTGGAAAATCCCATGGCTGGAAGAACCTGGTGGGCTCCAGTCTGTAGGGTCACAAAGAACTAGAAAGGACTGAGAGACTTAGCACAGGTCTGCTGTATACTAGAGCACATCTCAGTTTGCATAGTCACATTGCAAATGTTTAATAGGCTCATGTGAGTAGTGGCTGCTATATTAGACAATACAGGTATAGATAGTTACTCTAAAAGGTGACATATATTAAGAAGACATATATTAAAGTTTTGATGGTGCCATTTACCACATTTACATTAATATTTTGGGTAATCAAGCAATCAGGGATATTTGAAGGGAATCCTAAAACTTAAAAGTATTTGATATAATATCAAGATTAGTGTGTATGTGTGTCCAACGATGCAACAAGAAAATTAGAGATACCAAGGGAACATTTCATGTGAAGATGGGCTCAATAAAGGACAGAAATGGTAGGGACCTAACAGAAGCAGAAGATATTAAGAAGAGGTGGCAAGAATACACAGAAGAACTGTACAAAAAAGATCTTCATGACCAAGATAATCACGATGGTGTGATCACTCACCTAGAGTCAGACATCCTGGAATGTGAAGTCAAGTAGGCCTTAGGAAGAATCATTATGAACAAAGCTAGTGGAGGTGATGGAATTCCAGTTGAGCTATTTCAAATCCTGAATGATGATGGTGTGAAAGTGCTGCACTCAATATGCCAGTAAATTTGGAAGACTCAGCAGTGGCCACAGGACTGGAAAAGGTCATTTTTCATTCCAATCCCAAAGAAAGGCAATGCCAAAGAATGCTCAAACTACTGCACAATTGCACTCATCTCATGGAGAAGGCAATGGCAACTCACTCCAGTACTCTTGCCTGGAAAATCCCATGGAAGGAGGAGCCTGGTAGGCTGCAGTCCATGGGGTCGCTAAGAGTTGACACGACTGAGTGACTTCACTTTCACTTTTCACTTTCATGCATTGGAGAAGGAAATGGCAACCCACTCCAGTATTCTTGCCTGGAGAATCCCAGGTATGGGGGAGCCTGGTGGGCTGCCATCTATGGGGTCGCAAGAGTCAGACACAACTGAAGCAACTTAGCAGTAGCAGCAGCAGCACACGCTAGTAAAGTAATGCTCAAAATTCTCCAAGCCAGGCTTCAGCAATACGTGAACCGTGAACTCGCTGACGTTCAAGCTGGTTTTAGAAAAGGCACAGGAATCAGAGATCAAATTGCCAATATCTGCTGGATCATGGAAAAAGCATGAGAATTCCAGAAAAACATCTATTTCTGCTTTTTTGACTATGCCAAAGCCTTTGACTGTGTGGATCACAATAAACTGTGGAAAATTCTGAAAGAGACGGGAACACCAGACCACCTGACCTGCCTCTTGAGAAACCTGTATGCATGTCAGGAAGCAACAGTTAGAACTGGACATGGAACAACAGACTGGTTCCAAATAGGAAAAGGAGTACGTCAAGGCTGTATATGGTCACCCTGCTTATTTAACTTGTATGCAGAGTACATCATGAGAAATGCTGGACTGGAAGAAACACAAGCTGGAATCAAGATTGCCAGGAGAAACATAAATGACCTCAGATATGCAGATGACACCACCCTTATGGCAGAAAGTGAAGAGGAACTAAAGAGCCTCTTGATGAAAGTGAAAGTTGAGACTGAAAAAGTTGGCTTAAAGCTCAACATTCAGAAAACTAAGATCATGGCATCTGGTCCCATCACTTCATGGGAAATAGATGGGGAAACAGTGGAAACAGTGGCTGACTTTATTTTTTAGGGCTCCAAAATCACTGCAGATAGTGATTGCAGCCATGAAATTAAAAGACGCTTACTCCTTGGAAGGAAAATTATGACCAACCCAGACAGCAAATTAAAAAGCAGAGACATTACTTTGTCCACAAAGGTCCATCTAGTCAAGGCTATGGTTTCTCCAGTGGTCATGTATGGATGTGAGAGTTGGACTATAAAGAAAGCTGAGCACCAAAGAATGGATGCTTTTGAACTGTGGTGTTGGAGAAGACTCTTGAGAGTCCCTTGGACTGCAAGGAGATCCAACCAGTCCATCCTAAAGGAGATCAGTCCTGGGTGTTCATTGGAAGGACTGATGTTAAAGCTGAAACTCCAATACTTTGGCCACCTGATGTGAAGAGCTGACTCATTGCAAAAGACCCTGATGCTGGGAAAGATTGAGGGCAGGAGGAGAAGGGGATGACATAGGATGACATGGTTGGATGGCATCACCGACTCAATGGACATGGGTTTGGGTGAACTGTGGGAGTTGGTAATGGACAGGGAGGCCTGGAGTGCTGTGGTTCATGGGGTTGCAAAGAGTTGGACATGACTGAGTGACTGAACTGAACTGAAAAAATAAAGATCTTTGCAAATGTCCAGTGCAAAGGAGCAAAGCTAGAATCACATTTTTTTTTTCTAATGAATAGTTATGACTCCTCTGGTCATATTTTGAGACATAGATCTATTGAAGTTGATTGCATTGTTCTTTCTGCCTTACTTTGCCAGGAAGGTCTTAGCTAAATTGAGCATTCTACTGTAGTTGTTATCTTTAGGCTAAGTATCTTTTTTTCTACCTGCTCTATCCTCAGCTCTTGTTTTTTATTCTAATTTTTCCTAATTTCCAACATTTTTATTTATTATTACTGAAAATTATTTGAGGAGAATAAATAATATATAAAGGAATAAATGTATAAAGCATTCTTTTTTTTTTTAATTTAAGCATCTTTTGGTACCTACTTCAGACAGACTATTGGGTTGAATGAATTACAATCCTACGTGAGATATGACCTAGAGTTTAGTACTCTTAGGAGAATAATTAAAACTCAAACTATAGATTTAGATATTGTCAGAGTCTGGAAGGGCTGGGAAATTATTTAGTTGGACTCTTGAGTTCCAGATAAGTTAAGCAATCTTCTTAAAGGTTTCTAGAGGTTTAATGGTAGATCTGGCCTTTAGACTGGTCTTCACAGCATATGAACTACCTCTGTATCCATTTTAATAAGATTCTGATGAGCTAGTTTTCAAAGAATCAGTTCTCCTTGGTGGGTGGGCAGAGATGTTTTGCCTGGGGCAGTTCAAATCCTGACATTTGTTGGTACAATGTACATGGTCTAATACAGATTTCTCTCTTATTTGCTGAGGGCAAACTCGGCTAGACATAATCGATCTATTCTGTGAAGGAGTCTAGGCTCTCCATCCCTGATAATAGAACCATTATTCATGTGAGATGACTTTCCACTGGGAGTTTGGACTATGGATATTGGTTTTTATCAATCATGCTTGATAAAACCACACAACACGCTAATTGCTGAAATTATTTAATAAAATTTGGCATTGATCTGGGAGAAAAAACAGACATTCTCATATAGTCACATACTTCAAGGTTTTTGGCAAATAATTTGCTAATGTATATTAAAAATCTTAATCATATACATGTCCTTTGGACCAAAAATATACCTTCTAGGTATTTATCCCAAGTCAATTTACAGCCTTGGCTTACACATGTATGTTACATAAATTACATTCATATCACATTTCTGATCCCTTATTAGGACCTGGGAATTGAGTAGTTCTAATTATGCCCATTTTACAGATTAAGAAGCCAAGAGTTGAGGAAGTTCAGGTAACTAGCTTGTAGTCACACAGCTAATTGGTAAAAACCTGTCTGCAATTTACTTCATTTGAATTATGCAGACAGCCTTTGAGACAACCATTTTAGTACAAACTGACAAAGGCTGTCTAGGAAATCAGAGGAAACAGGAAAAAGAGCAGAGAGAGAAAAGGTAACTGATTTGTTTTATTGATCCTTAAATATGTTTGACATAAAAATAGCAGATTAAAAGATATTGGACTTCAGACTCAAAGTTAGTAAACATTCAGATCACAGTGAAATCATGCATTGCTGCATTACACATGAAATGAAGAAGTGTGTGAAATATATATTGAACTCAAAATTCACATTCAATGTGATACAGTATTTGCTTTTCATGACTGTTCATTTAAAACTAGGAAAGATTAGAGCTGGCTACTGACTCTTATTATTTGGACTAAAACAATTTTTTTTTTTTTCAAGAAAAAAGCCAAAGGATCAACCTACTATGTTAGCTTATTTACTTTTTTTTTTTTTTAACAAGCTTGGCTCAGCTGGTAAAAAACCTACCTGCCAATCAGTTCAGTTTCAGTTCAGTTCAGTCGCTCAGTCGTGTCTGACTCTTTGCGACCCCATGAATCGGAGCACGCCAGGCCTCCCTGTTCATCACCATAAACCAGAGTTCACTCAGACTCGCATCCATTGAGTCCATGATGCCATCCAGCCATCTCATCCTCGGTCATCCCCTTCTCCTCCTGCCCCCAATCCCTCCCAGCATCAGAGTCTTTTCCAATGAGTCAACTCTTCACATGAGGTGGCCAAAATACTGGAGCTTCAGCTTTAGCATCATTCCTTCCAAAGAAATCCCAGGGTTGATCTCCTTCAGAATGGACTGGTTGGATCTCCTTGCAGTCCAAGGGACTCTCAAGAGTCTTCTCCAACACCACAGTTCAAAAGCATCGATTCTTCGGTGCTCAGCCTTCTTCACAGTCCAACTCTCACATCCATACATGACCACAGGAAAAACCATAGCCTTGACTAGATGGACCTTAGTCAGCAAAGTAATGTCTCTGCTTTTGAATATGCTATCTAGGTTGGTCATAACTTTTCTTCCAAGGAGTAAGTGTCTTTTAATTTCATGGCTGCAGTCATCATCTGCAGTGATTTGGGAGCCCCCCAAAATAAAGTCTGACACAGTTTCCACTGTTTCCCCATCTATTTCCCATGAAGTGATGGGACCAGATGCCATGATCTTCGTTTTCTGAATGTTGAGGTTTAGGCCAACTTTTTCACTCTCCTCTTTCACTTTCATCAAGAAGCTTTTTAGTTCCTCTTCACTTTCTGCCATAAGGGTAGTGCATCTGCAGATCTGAGGTTATTGATATTTCTCCTGGCAATCTTGATTCCAGCTTGTGTTTCTTCCAGTCCAGCATTTCTCATGATGTACTCTGCATAGAAGTTAAATAAGCAGGGTGACAATATACAGCCTTGACGTACTCATTTTCCTATTTGGAACCAGTCTGTTGTTCCATGTCCAGTTCTAACTGTTGCTTCCTGACATGCATACAGGTTTCTCAAAAGGAAGGTCAGGTGGTCTAGTATTCCCATCTCTTTCAGAATGTTCCACAGTTTATTGTGATCCATACAGTCAAAGGCTTTGGCATAGTCAAAAAAGCAGAAATAGATGTTTTTCTGGAATTCTCATGCTTTTTCCATGATCCAGCAGATATTGGCAATTTGATCTCTGGTTCCTGTGCCTTTTCTAAAACCAGCTTGAATGTCAGTGAGTTCACGGTTCACGTATTGCTGAAGCCTGGCTTGGAGAATTTTGAGCATTACTTTACTAGCATGTGAGATGAGTGCAATTGTGCGGTAGTTTGAGCATTCTTTGACATTGCCTTTCTTTGGGATTGGAATGAAAACTGACCTTTTCCAGTCCTCTGGCCACTGCTGAGTTTTCCAAATTTGCTGGCATATTGAGTGCAGCACTTTCACACCATCATCTTTCAGGATTTGAAACAGCTCAATTGGAATTCCATCACCTCCACTAGCTTTGTTCATAGTGATGTATTCTAAGGCCCACTTGACTTCACATTCCAAGATGTCTGGTTCTAGATTAGTGATCACATCATCATGATTATCTGGGTCATGAAGATTTTTTTTGTACAGTTCTTCCGTGTATTCTTGCCACCTCTTCTTAATATCTTCTGCTTCTGTTAGGTCCATACCATTTCTGTCCTTTATCAAGCCCATCTTTGCATGAAATGTTCCCTTGGTATCTCTAATTTTCTTGAAGAGATCTCTAGTCTTTCCCAATCTGTTGTTTTCCTCTATGTCTTTGCATTGATCGCTGAAGAAGGCTTTCTTATCTCTTCTTGCTATTCTTTGGAACTCTGCATTTAGATGCCTATATCTTTCCTTTTCTCCTTTACTTTTCACCTCTCTTCTTTTCACAGCTATTTGTAAGGCCTCCCCAGACAGCCATTTTGCTTTTTTGCATTTCTTTTCCATGGGGATGATCTTGATCCCTGTCTCCTGCACAATGTCACGAACTTCATTCCATAGTTCATCAGGCACTCTATCTATCAGATCTAGGCCCTTAAATCTATTTCTCACTTCCACTGTATAATCATAAGGGATTTGATTTAGATCATACCTGAATGGTCTAATGGTTTTCCCTACTTTCTTCAATTTAAGTCTGAATTTGGTAATAAGGAGTTCATGATCTGAGCCACAGTCAGCTCCTGGTCTAGTTTTGGTTGACTGTATAGAGCTTCTCCATCTTTGGCTGCAAAGAATATAATCAATCTGATTTCGGTGTTGACCACTTGATGATGTCCATGTATAGATTCTTCTCTTGTGGTGTTGGAAGAGGGTGTTTGCTATGACCAGTGCATTTTCTTGGCAAAACTCTATTAGTCTTTGCCCTGCTTCATTCCGCATTCCAAGGCCAAATTTGCCTGTTACTCCAGGTGTTTCTTGACTTCCTACTTCTGCATTCCAGTCCCCTATAATGAAAAGGACATCTTTCTTGGGTGTTAGTTCTAAAAGGTCTTGTAGGTCTTCATAAAACCGTTCAACTTCAGCTTCTTCAGCATTACTTGTTGGGGCATAGACTTGGATTACTGTGATATTGAATGGTTTGCCTTGGAGACGAACAGAGATCATTCTGTCATTTTTGAGACTGCATCCAAGTACTGCATTCGGACTCTTTTGTTGACCATAATGGCTACTCCATTTCTTCTGAAGGATTCCTGCCCACAGTAGTAGATATAATGGTCATCTGAGTTAAATTCACCCATTCCAGTCCATTTTAGTTCGCTGATTCCTAGAATGTCGACGTTCACCCTTGCCATCTCTTGTTTGACCACTTCCAATTTGCCTTGATTCATGGACCTGACATTCCAGGTTCCTATGCAATATTGCTCTTTACAGCATCGGATCTTGCTTCTATCACCAGTCACATCCACAGCTGGGTATTGTTTTTTTTGGCTCCATCCCTTCATTCTTTCTGGAGTTATTTCTCCACTGATCTCCAGTAGTATATTGGGCACCTAGTGACCTGGGAAGTTCCTCTTTTGGTATCCTATCATTTTGCCTTTTCATACTGTTCATGGGGTTCTCAAGGCAAGAATACTGAAGTGGCTTGCCATTCCCTTCTCTAGTGGACCATATTCTGTCAGACCTCTCCACCATGACCCGCCAGTCTTGGGTTGCCCCGCAGGCATGGCTTGGTTTCATTGAGTTAGACAAGGCTGTGGTCCTAGTGTGATTAGATTGACTAGTGTTCTGTGAGTATGGTTTCAGTGTGTCTGCCCTCTGATGCCCTCTTGCAACACCTACCATCTTACTTGGGTTTCTCTTACCTTGGACATGGGGGTATCTCTTCATGGCTGCTCCAGCAAAGCACAGCCGCTGCTCCTTACCTTGGATGAGGGGTATCTCCTTACCACCACCGTTCCTGACCTTCAACGTGGCATAGCTCCTCTAGGCCCTCCTGTGCCTGCCGCAGCCACCGCTCCTTGGGTTGCTCCTCCTGGCTGCGGGCCCTGGCCTCGGGCGTGGTGGCTCCTTCCAGTTGCTGTCCCTAGCCTCGGGCTCAGGGTGGCTCCTCAGGGTCACCGCCCCTGATCTCGGGTGCGAGGTGGCTTCTCCCAGCTGTCCCTCACCTCGGACGTGGGGTGTCTCCTCCTGGCCACCCCTGACCTCGGACGCGGGGTGTCTCCTCCTGGCCGCCACTGGCCTTGGATGCGGGGTAGGTCCTCCCGGCTGCCGCCCTTACCTCGGACACAGGGTGTCTCCTCTCAGCCGCCCCTGACCTCGGACGTGGGGTAGCTCCTCTCGGCCGTCACCTCTGACCTCGGACGCAGGGTAGCTCCTCCTGGCCGCCACTGACCTCGGACACAGGGTAGCTTCCCTCGGCCGTTCCTGCGCTGTTGCAGCCTGTCACTCTAGGCCGCTGCCCCTGACTTCGGACATGGGTAGCTCCTCTCGGCCACGCTTAGTGAGCCGGCTCTCGCAGCTGCCTGCGCTTAGTGAGCCGGAGATGAAAGAGATGAGGGTTCAGTCCCTGAGAAGGGAAGATCCCCTGGAGGAGGAAATGGTAACCCAGTCCAGTATTCTTACCTGGAAAACCTCATGGACTGAGGAGTCTGGTGGGACAGTCCATGGGGTTGCAAAGAGTCAGACACAACCAAACACACACACACACAGAAAACCAGTACAACTGTTGCAAGGAGAAATCAACTCTGACTCCATGTTGTAACTGTTTCCTTGGCTTGCTTTCTGTTGCTTTTGTTATTGTTGCCTGACTGTCAGAGGCAACCTGACAGTCAGAACCCTGTCAGAACCCTGTAGATGGCAGGAAGGAAGAAATGAACACATACCCCACCTGTCTGAGGCTTGCCATTCTGGGAGACATTTGCAAGATTAAATGGCTTTTTACTTTGCTTCCTCCTGGCCCTCTATCTCAGATTTACAAAAGAACCTGGCATCCAGACCCAGGTAAGATGGTTATTTTGAGATATTAGTCTGCCATCTTCTTGGTCAGAAGGCTTTCTGAATAAAGTCCTATTCCTTGCTTCAACTCCTTGTCTCAGATTCATTGTCCTGTTGTGTGGCAAGCAGAGCAAACTTGGACTTGGTAACACAGCCACTATGTACCCTGCTTGACTGCTGACCTAGGGCCAGCCCTCTAACCTGGATGGAGCTTCTATTTGGGGAACAGACGGTGTGGGATTCTCTGTGGAGCCTTTCCTGTATCCTACTGGCAAGGTTGTTTTTAACTTTCACTTGTGAAGCTTATAATGAGGGATTTTCTCACTTTTCAGTAGGAGTCAGACTTTACACCCTAACACACAGGCTTTTAAAATGGGAGAATTGTAGAAAGATGCTTGTGGGATGCCTGCAGGGTAAAAGAAGCCTTTGCCTTTGGTGGTTATGGATATCAGGCACAGTCCGTCATCACCATTATCATTACCTTCATCATCATCACCAAAATAATTCCAAACATTGGGTCAAGCATTATGCTAAGTATCCTCAGCGCATTGTCAGTTTAATCTTCATCACACACTCTGGGTAGCTACTATTACCCCTGCCTTACAGATCAGAAGATCAGGGTATAAGTTGTCTGCCTCACATGAGGGTCATAATTATCTCATGACCTTCAATGTCAGCCTTGATGGATAGGAGCTTTGAGGAAATCTTCAGTGAAAGAAAAACGGAAGGAAACAGTTAAAGCCTTACATGCATTTAATAATCTCCGTTGCATCAGATGAGAATGAAAATCACTCCATTCATCCTGAGTTCTGCACACTTTGAAAGGCTGGAACTAAATAAAATTAAATTGCTGTTTTTCTCTTGAGAAGCTACAAAAGAAATGTAAAAAAAAGAAAAAGAATCAGAAATTAGTCTGGAATCAGGGGCTGGTAAGTACTATCTGTCTATACCACTAAAAATATAATTCATTGAATTCATGTAATTCATTGAAAGCACAGTTTCTGTGGCTCAAGGGAGGCAATATTTTTTTTTCATAGAGAATTAACAAAACAAAAAATTTTAAAACTAGAGGGAAAGTTAAAATGTAATGAATACCTTCTAAGTGCCCAACTCTACTTTATGTGTATTTTCACATTAAGTTTTACTGCTTTATAGATTAAAATTTCCTATTTCATAGATGAAAAAACTGGATCTTGGAGATGTCACATTATCTGAGGTCACAAACTGCCCATCTCTCTGACTCTGAATGATCCTTTCTATAATTAATGCTCTAGAATGTTCCAGAAACTATTTTAAGGACTTAGCATAGTTTGACTCATTTAATCCTCACAGCAACCCTGGGATGTAGGTTCTGTTATTGTCCCCATTTTAAAATGGAAGAGTTCACATGGGTTAAATCAATGCCCCAGGTCACCATGTGTCCCAGGTCACCTGGCAGAACCAGGATTTGAATCCAGGTGGTCTGGTTCCTAAGATGTGACATCTTCTGCTCTCAAGCAACGTGCCACGGAAGGAATCGTGGCAAGAATTACAAGAGTAATAGTGATAAGAAGTAGTGCGTAACTAAATGAAGAAACTTTTATTAGGATTTCTCTTAGATTTCTCACAGGACTTGAGAGTATGAGCTGGGGGAGGGAGTAGGTCAGATTCTACCAGAGGCAGAAGAGTCAGAATTTCTTCATAGTTCAGTTCAGTTCAGCTGCTCAGTTGTGTCCAACTCTTTGCGACCCCATGGACTGCAACACGCTGGGCTTCCCTGTCTATCACCAACTCCTGGAGCTTGCTCAAACACATGTCCATTGAATCGGTGATGCCATCCAACCATTTCATCCTCTGTCATCACCTTCTCCTCCTGCCTTCAATCTTTCCCAGCATCAGGGCGTTTTCCAAAGAGTCAGTTCTTTGCATCAGGTGGCCAAAGTATTGGAGTTCAGCTTCAGCATCAATCCTTCCAATGAATATTCAGCACTGATTTCCTTTAGGTTTGACTGGTTGGATCTCTGTGCAGTCCAAGGGACTCGCAAGAGTCTTCTCCAACATCACAGTTCAAAAGCATCAATTCTTTGGCACTCAGCTTCCTTTATAGTCCAACTCTCATATCCATACATGACCACTGGAAAAAACCATAGCCTTGACTAGATGGACCTTTTTGGACAAAGTAATGTCTCTGCTTTTGAATATGCTCTCTGGGTTGGTCATAGCCTTTCTTCCAAGAAGCAAGTGTCCTTGGCTCAGTGGTCTCTTTTAAGGGAGCAACAGTTACTCTATGGGAGGGAATAACTGGACTACCAGTTATTCTTTCAGTTCCAGTGACATGCATTGCCCACCAAACATCATATCTAAAGTAATATTCTTAGTTTATCACTCTGCGACCCTCACAGTTCTCTAGCTGCTGCTGCTGCTGCTGCTGCTAAGTCAATTTTCTAGAGGATGTATCAAAACAATTAACACATAAGTGTTAGGCCACCATGGGCAATTTGGAGTCCCACACTCAAGCAGCACCATGTAAGATGAGTCTGAAAATGGATTGACCCTAGGATGTGTGCTTTGTGTCTAAGAACCACAACATTTCCATCTGACTGAAGAAGTAGAGATTCATAGAGATGTGGTTATTTCCCTCAGGTTACACAGCTAGTTAGTGGCATAGCTGGGTCAGGAAATCTTGACTTGGGTTTCTCATTATATAAAACTTGGTGTTTAAAGAGAGGTGGATAGAAAATTAAGTATTTTAATACTAAATTGTAGGGATGTAGCTTCCTTGATTAATAAAAGTTCAAGAGAATTCCCTGATAGTCCAGTGGTTAAGACTCCACACTTTCACTGCTGAGGGTATGAGTTCAATCCCTGATCCAGGAACTAAAATCCCACATGCTGTAAGGAGCAGCCCCTCAAAATAAACAAAAAAGTGAAAGCTCAGAATGTATATTATTCATATACACATAAGGCATATATAATTATCTAATTTTATTTAAAATAATGTATGCCATTGAAAGGCACTATAGAAATATGGAAGAAATTTGCACAAAGGATGCATATTTAAGTATGAAGAGGAAACAGCAAAAATGAGAAAAAATGATAAGAAGAAAAGGAGAATTTAATGTGCTGAGTAATTTACATACTGACAGTAAGTTTCTTTGAATGGAACATACAAATGTATGTAAATTGGACAGCCTATTTAAGAAAAAGTTATGCAAATGCATGTCCACAGAAATCTGCTGCTACCCTTCCTGTTGGAGTAGAATAACAAGATGCTTAATTTTTTTTTCTTTCCAGAATGTCCCCTCAGGAAACTGTAGGGCCAAATTTCACCTGTCTAGATTTTAATCACTCATTCATCCTTGTCTGCGTCTTACATGTACTTCAATTATACAAAATAATGAAGTAGCAAAGGTGAACAAGGCACAGAAGTTACTGATTTATTGCACTTATTGTAAATTGTGTGCCTCTCCCTCCATAATTGAAGCTCTTTTGAGGGCAGGGCTCTTTATCTGTTTTGCACAATGAAATGTCTAAATCTGCATCTAGAAACATACGAGGAGCTCTGAAAATATTTGTCAAGTGAGCATACCTGGCTTAAAGCAAGTGCTCAGTCATACTTAGCTTTCTGTTTCCTACCTCAACTTCAAAGGAAAAGCTACATCAGTTATAAGACAAACAAGTACTAATGGTATAATATACAGCATGATGGCTATAGTTAGCACTGCTGTATATTACTTAAGAAAGCTGTTAAAAGAGTAGATCCCAAGAGTTCTCATCACAAGGAGAATATTTTAAAAGGCTATTGCTGTTGTTTAGTTGCTAAGTCGTGTCCGTCTCTTTGTGAGCCCATGGACTGTTGCCTGACAGGCTCTTCTGTCCATGGAATTTCTCAGGCAAGTGTATTATCGGAGTGGGTTGCCATTTCTCCTCCAGGAAATCTTTCCAACTCAGGGATAAAACCCGCATCTCCTGTGTTGGCAGGTGTATTCTTGACTGATGAGCCACCAAGGAAGCCCTTTTTTAATTTTTTGATTCAAATATTTACTAAGCAGCTAGGGAAATACATGGTCAGAGGTGAGGCAATTGCACAAATAGAAAGCAAAGTATAAGGTTCACTGAATCACAGCAGTCAAAGTGTTTTAGGAGATCAGTTGATTGCTTCCAGCCTGGAAGGAGGCGTGGGTGTGTGGCCAATCAGGAAAGGGGACTAAGATTAAACTAGAAGACTTCAGTCTGGATTGTTGATGATACTCAGTTTGGACTATGTGCATCTCTTCTTTTCCTCTCCCCACCTTTGGGCTTAGTTTACCAGTAGTGCCCAGGATTGTTCAATGTGTTTTTCTATACTTGCTTGCATTTTTGCTTTAATGTCTTAAGGACAGAGCTAGGTCCTTTAGGTGTCGTAGGTGTTTTTTTTTTTTTTTCCTGTTATTTTGAAGGATCCTTTTGATCTTGGTGTTGACAGTTTTGAGTCTTTTCCATTCTGATTCGATGTTTGTGCATTTTTGGCTGGAGTATCTCTTACAGATTTCTCTACTGGAGCTTCTTCTTCAACTTCCTCATCAAAATTGTCATCATCTCTTCATCATCATCATCTTCAGCAGCAGCAGCAGGCTTTACTTTTTTCTGGGGAACCTTGCTACCACTTCCAGGCGCAGAACGCTTTCCAGATATACTTAGGAGTTTCACATCCTCCTCCTCTTTGTCTTCTGACCCTGCATCTTCCTCCACAGCTACTAAGTGCTGTCCACTGATATGCACAGGCCCTGAACCACCCTTCAACCGTAAAACCACAGGTGGTGTAATTTCAAAGCCCCCAAGAGAAACCGTTGGCTGTACAGACATTTTCAAAGTTGCCAGTGTTACTTTAGTTGGACCGCCTTCATAATCCATTGCCTCTGTTTCAACAATGTGTAATCCATCCTTTGCTCCAGCCCCTAAACTGACCGTTCTTAAAGATAACTGGTGCTCGTTTTCATCATTATCCACCTTGAAGGGAAAATCTCTGTCAGCCTTTAGTTCAGAACCAGAAAGATAGTTCTGGGGCCTTGATGGGCTCATATCCATGCCCGTTGACTCCTCCATGGGTTGGCAGCATGCATTTATGTGGGAGAGAAGCTGGATGAAATTAAATGACTACTGTTCAAAGGACCAACCGCGCAAGACAGATCACACCAGGGAAAGCAGAAGCCTCTTAAAGGACTAGAAGTACATGATTTGACAGAACCGTGCGAACAGATGAGAATTTAGTTAATATTTTTCACATGTTATCACTGTAACTTTAAGCAGGTAAATCTTAACAGATATTAATATTGTTTACATCATAATTGACTTGCCTAATTCTAATTACAAGAAATAGTCATGCTTTATTTTTTTTTTTCTTTCATTGTATCTCTATGAGATGATGGATGTTAACTAAACTTATCTCGGTAACCATTTTACAATCTATGTGAATCAAACCATTGTACTGTGCACCTGAAACTTTCCCAGTAATGTTATGTCAATTATTTCTTAATAGAACTGGGAAAAAATGAAGAGCTACAGAATGTCTGTTAGGGTTGAAAAAGGCAATGACCACCAACCAGCTTTCCTCTCTATCCTCACTGTGACGGGACTCTGCTCAGCCTGGGAGGTAATTAACACTCCTAAGGTGACCCTTTCTCCACCTGGAGAGGTAGTTGTTGTCCTTGGCATGGGTTCCTCTCTCTTTGGGACAAATGCCATGTTTCCTTCCCCTCTTTTCACCAGATGCCATGTTCCACTGCATCCCATGAACAGAGGTATTATGCGTCTCACCAGGGTAAGTGCTGGCCCTTCTTTTTTCTTTCCCTTTCTCAGCGTCAGACACTGTGTCATCCAGCCTGTTTCACGGCTTTACTTTGTTGAAGGGATTTTTCTTTGCTGATGTGCGAGCAGAGTTTCTTCCCTCTTGGTCACATCCACCGTGGCTTCTCAGCCTCCTCTGGGCTGCTGCTTCTATGATTGACTCCTCCTGATACGAGCCCTTGGCAAGGACCGATAGATGATGGATTATTAGTAACTGCACATTGTCCAAGCTGCTAAGCTGCTGCTAAGTCGTTTCAGTCGTGTCCGACTCTGTGCGACCCCATAGACGGCAGCCCACCAGGCTCCCCCGTCCCTGGGATTCTCCAGGCAAGAACACTGGAGAATAAACTGTGTACATCATCTCACAGTTTATAAAGCACCTCCCTATTTGTGGGCTTCTTTATTCTCACAAAGCAATTTGTCCTGCTTGTGATGATTGAGAATAAACGGTATTTAGAATGAGAGGACCTCTGTCCATATCAGAGCTTGTCCATTCATCAGCTGTGTGATCTTGAACATCCCTGTGGCCTCTCTGAGCCTTATTTGAATCTGTGCTAATGACTGAGGGATCATACAATGTGTCATTGCCAAACCTGGGTAGTTCTGAGCTTCCAAGAGAATACTTTTAATAATCTTAGGAGAATACAAGCATATATAGCTTTGTTCTGGGCCTGTCAGATATACGATCACTCCTGTTATACTAACAGTTCTATCGCTTATGATACAGACGCTAAGACTAATACAATAACAACTACCATTGATGTTATAATATTAGTGATAAATACCTATTTCACCAGGCTATTGCGAAGATTAAGAATGCATGTTAAAAATACTTAGATCCTGTTAGATGTTATGTAAATATTCTTTGTTTACTTAAAACTTGGGACAAGAGATCAGGTAGATCATTCCTGAACATGTGGCAACTAAGGAATAGAAGTGCTAGTGGACTGTTTTGGAGATACTCAGTTGGTCAAGGTAGAGCAAAATTTCTAACTTTCAGTTATAAATGGATGCCTCTGCTTTCTTTTTTTCAACATTCAGAAGCATGTTCTATTATCCACCTAGAGGTTGGCCATGGCGGTTTGCTCAGTGATGATTTCCTTGAAGGCAGGGTCTATATCTTGCTCATCTGTGTCCTCTCAGTACCTTTTAGAGCACCTGGCATTATGCACACGCTCAAAGGATGTCATGATGGATGAACATATAGCTGGAGAGCAAGATTCCAAAGGACGGTATCATTTTTTAAAAGATTTTTTTTTAATGTGGACCATTTTTAAAGTCTTCATTGAATTTATTACAATATTGTTTTATGTTTTGCTTTTTTACTTTTTTCTTTTTTTTTGGCAACAAGGCATGCGGGATCTTAACTCCCTGACCAGGGATCGAACCTGTATCCCCTGCACTGCTAGGCAGAGTCTCAGTCACTGGACCACCAAGGAAGTCCCCAAAGGATGATATCATGACAGGTACTCTCTTTTCCCTGGAAGTCAGGCAGAAGGAGGGACTTGGGATGCGAGCTAGAATCAGGGTGAGAGACTCTATATGAATGAAAGTGATAAAAGCCCAGAATGGTGACCTTAATTTCTCTCTAGTCTGTTTATATTTGTATTGCCAGTTTTTAGCACAGTGCTTGCTCCTAGCAGGTCCCTAACAAATTGTTGTTGACTCGATATCCACAGCTGTAGTCTATTTGACATGAAGAGGAACATGGCATTTTTCCAGAAAAAAGTCAAGTGGTTATAAACTTTTGACCAAGAGAAACAGATACCTGCAAAGGGCATGGGCAGACCACCATGGAAACCAGCTGTGGATGTGCTGCACAGCTGAAGTCTGATGGATGGTCTCCAAACTATGGTGCTGGAGAAGATGCTTGAGAGTCCCCTGGACTGCAAGGAGATCCAACCAGTCCATCCTAAACGAGATCAACCCTGAATATTCATTGGAAGGACTGATGCTGAAGCTGAAGCTCCAATACTTTGGTCACCTGATGTGAAGAGCTGACTCATTGGAAAAGATCCTGTTGCTGGGGAAGACTGAAGGCATGAGGAGAAGGGGGCAACAGAGGATGAGATGGTTGGATGGCATCATTGATTCAGTGGACTTGAGTTTAGCAAACTCTGGGAGACGGTGAAGGACAGCCTGGTATGCAAAAGTTCATGGGGTCACAGTTGGACGCGACTTGGCAACTGAACAAGAACAACCCCAGCGCTGCTGTCCCTCCCCAGCAGGAGACGCTGGCTGCTCACCTCTTGACTGGGTTGACCTGAGCCTTCTCACAGGTATAACAGAGCTCTCCTCAGACCACACATCTCACAGCTGGGTATGCCAGGATGTTAATCCAAGTACATTCCACTAAACTTCTTTGTGTTCAACTATTCACCTCTTCTAATTTAGGTTTCCATAACATTTCAATGAAAGGAACATCTGGAAAATTTTGTATAACACACACATAAAATTATTCCCTGACCAAAGTGACTTACTTATGAAAAGTAAGACCAGACTACCATTTTCCAAATTAGTATCCCATACAACACTGATCCAACAAGATGTCCCAAGACAAAGGGTCCCATGGATAATAAGATGAGACTATGTAATATCTTATATTTTTTCCCAATTAAAGTTGCCCAGTATACCTTAGAGACTGTAAGTTCTTACACAAAGAAACCCATTGAACTTCATGAAACATAGCATTCTCTGAATTTATTTTATTCCCAAGCCTCCCTTTCCCACATAATAACGTCCTGCAGTTCTTGTGTTTAGTATAACATACATTGGGAGGTGTTGGGCTGAGATAGTTTCCAAAATTCTTACCAATTCTGAAATTCTGTTCATCTATTTAAAGAGAGAAGCCGGTAGCTTTTTTAGAAAACCCTGCCTGAGTAAATGCTGCTAGTGCCTAATCCATATTTGGGGGTTATTATTATTATTTTTAACAGCTGAGTTAGGGTGCTGGTATGGATTATTTCCCTGGCGGCTCAGATGGCAAAGAATCTGCCTGCAATGCAGGAGACCCCGGTTCGATCCTAGGTTGGGAAGATCCCCTGGAGAAGGGAATAGCCACTTATTCTAGTATACTTGTCTGGAGAATTCCATGGACAGAGAAGCCTGGTGGGCTACAGTCCATGGGGTCGCAAAGAGTCAGATGCGACTGAGTGACTAACACTTTCACTTTGATGGTTTATTTAGAAAATGTGAACCATTCTCATCAGAAGCAGTGGTCTCTAAGAAGCTGCCTGAGTGATGGATCATTCATGAACCATGTGTCTGTTCATCTTTAGAGAACTGTTTATAAAGAGGAATTCGATCTCAGATGAGGCCCTGAGATGCATGAGGTTCCCAGCTCCAGATGACTCAGCAGAGGATGAGCTTGGAGACTATTTATTACATTTCAGTGGCTGGTTTGGGGATGGCAGGGGGTGGGGGGGAAGGATGCAAGCCTCTGAAATCATCAGACAGTAAGAGTTGGCACCTTTTAGGAAAGAGACTTTAAATAACTCAGAGCAGGCAGTCCATGTTCAGGAGTTTGTGTCTTCTCCATTTTTCACTTTGTTAGGTCATTCTGATCAGCGTTATTACTATTTTTAAAAAGTTCTCCCTCCAGCTTTTCCAGCCCATCATCATGGTGGTGTTAGTGGGGACACAGGCCAAGCTGTAATAAGGGAAAGGACAGCTCCAGACCTTCCACCAGGCAGTACTGTCCCTCCACTTGCAGTTCATTAACAGCATCCAGAGACACAGACCCCAGTCAGGCTTGCACAACAGTCTCTGCCATAAGTGAACCCCTTGGTAGAGATGATTCTTTGAGATTGGATTCAAAACTGTTTTGTGGAAAGAAGATGATAGAGAGCCTTGACCACAGAGAAAGCACGGGACACAGAAGGCCTGATTCCAACATGGGCCCTATCCCCTACCGACTTGGGCTTTGAACAGAAGTCTAAGTCTTTGAAGATTCAGATATCATCTTGCTTTCATGCAACTTGTATTCTCATGGAGTGGTTGGTGGGTACCAGAAAATGCACAAGCAAAAAATCAGAGAATTTCAAATGGGTATAAATAGCTGGGAAGGAACAAAATGTGAAGAAGTAAGAGAGTGAGGTGAGTTTGGGATGGCTAGTGGGGGTCTGAGAAGGCCTCTCTGAAGAGATGACATTTGAACTAAGAGCTGAATGACAAGGAGGTGCTCCCATGGAAAGCTCCAGTGGCATCCTTTTGGATTGTTAATGAATGGCTCTATTTTTAAAGGACTTCGTTTATTGAGTTCAAAATAATATGGGCAAAATTACCTTTGGAGGATCCCCTGGAGAAGGGAATGGCTACCCACTCCAGTATTTTTGCCTGGAAAATTTCATGGACAGAAGAGCCTAGTGGACTATGGTCCACGGGGTTGCACAGAGTCAGACATGACTAAGAGACTAACATTCACTCACTCTTTTACTGAGTTCAGAATAACATGAACAAAATTACCTTTAGCTCTGTTTTCTCTCTGATTTATCTGCAGTTGATTGAGTCCTAGGCTCCCCTTAGTGACAGGTTGCATTCTCCCACCATCTTCTTTGTTATCCATCTGTGATAACCATGTACTTTTATTCCTCTGCCTTTCCCCATCTCCCTCTCTCTTTATTTACTTGTAGAAAAAGATGGAGAAAAAAGGAATAGATTTTTCTAACCAGTGGAACATTGGTTGTTGTTTGTTTCTGCCAAGAACATTTTAGCAGCAAGGACAATCAACAGCTAGAAGACGTTCATGCAAGGATATTGGATGGGTCCCAAATATGTGTAGTTATCTGAATATTTCTATTAAAATAATAAAACTCCACTTTCTTGCAAGGTTCCATCACATATGTTCTCTCTACATATGTTCTTACAGCTCTGACTAAGGAGCAACGATACCTTAGTTTTGCCTAAACGTAATGGGCTTCAGTGACACCTGAGAGGGATTGGTTTGGCAATTGTATATACATGTCATAACTCAGAAGAAAGATTTTGGTCAGATGCAGCTTTGTCAGTATTTAGTGTGTTTACAGTTGCAATCACCCAGTATATTTATGGTTGCAATCATCAAGCATATTTATAGCTCACATATGTGGGAAACATATATAGGACTGAGCTTTAAGAGATTAGCAGAGTCATGAAGGAGGCTGAGATGGGTTAGCCAGAAATCTTAGAGAACTCACTGGGAGGGTGAGGTGCCATAGAAACCAGTGGAGAAAGTTACTTCAGGAAGGAAGCATATGTCCCTGCAGATTAAGGTAAGGAGAGAAAATGCCCATTGGATTTATTTTTTAAGAGGTCACTGGTGACCTTGTTTGGGCAGTATAAGCGGAGGGTGGGCTAGATGCTAGATTTCTGTGGATTGAGGAATTTCAGTGAAGTAAGAAAATGATGACAGTAAATAAGTAAGTTGGTTACATAGGTTGGTAGTTTGAGGATGATATGGAGTAAAATCAAATTATTTGTGAATAAAAAGAAAATGCTCATAGCATCCTACACTGGCTTCTGTCATTAAACTTATCACACAGTGACTGTGTCTCTGTCCAGAGCATTTGACTTTGAATTTTGACCATGACATTTTTGTCCATCTTAGAATCCCCAGTTCCCAAGAATAGACAAGATTTTGTTGTTAAAGATTGCTTAATAACAGAGTGAATAAAAAGGACGTATTTAGGAATATCCTTATGTAAAGATATTTCATTTTGTTGTTGGTATTGGATTTAAAAGGAATAGCTACCAAAAATCAAACAATCTTGCCCAAAGATTTTCTTTGCTGGAATCTGATGTCTTAAAAATATATATATTTGTTTATTTGGCTGTGCCAGGTCTAGTTGCAACATGCGAGATCTAGTTCTCTGACCAGGAATCAAACCAGGGTTCCCTGAATTGGGAGCTTGCAGTCTTAGCCACTGGACCACTAGGGAAGTCCCTGGAATCTGATGTCTTTATAGCAGGAGCCACATGGTTTTACTTCTTTTCCTTCAGCGCCAAGCACAATGCCCCACACGTAATGTGTGTGTGCTTAGTCACGTCCAACTCTTTGGGACCCCATGAAGAGTAGTCCTTCAGGTTCCTCTGTCCAAGGGACTTCCCAGGCAAGAATTCTGGGGTGCGGAGCCATTTCCTTCTCAGGGGATCTTCCTTCATTGGCGGGCAGATTCTTTACCACCAGGCCACCTGGGATACCCCTCGCCCTGCCCCCACCACACACACACATAATCCTCTCTAGAGGCTTCTCACTTTAACAGCAGTGAAGTGACTGAATGCATGAGGATGGAGAACATATACTTAGTCTGATTTAGATTTGGGGAAGAGATGTTTCCCAGGTTTGCAGTCACCTTCTTCAAATATCAGGGACCTGTCTGGTACCGTAAAGATTAGTTATCTTTTCTATTATCCCAAGAAAAAGGAATCAAAAAAAGGGAGGAAGTCAGCAAAACATGTCAGTAACTCAACTTAATGATGATTGCTCATGTCTGGTTATTCTGTTGATGGACCACTAACACTGTGTTGCATAATTCATAAATGAGTGTATGTTTATTCCATGAAACTTATTTTTCTTGACTTCATTTCAGCAAAAATAATTTCTTATACTTTTAAAATAGAAAATGTTCATGTTGTTTGTGTTCTATTGACTAAAATACTCAGCAAGATTAAAATATAAAATAGAGTTCTATTCAAAGTATGAAAAATTAGAATATATTTCCATCAAATGTAAGCTAAATGCAAGTGAAAGTGTCAATTTCATTTCTGTAAAATATAAACATTTGAAAAATTAACATCATTTTGCATATGTCTCCAAAATGTTGTCTTATAAAATTTCAGTATTGCTTATTAAAATTAAAATATACAATATTATTAAAATTGCTTAATATCAAAAGCAATTTAGTCAAAATCATTCAAATACAGTTATTTAATTTTTAAGTGTAATTAAATCTTTTAAAATATATGTATGAAAATAGTCTTCACATTTCTTGCACCCATTGCCCACCAGGTTGCCAATATAAAGTATTGGAGAAACATCCCATACATGTCACACTGAAGCTCAAGAATATGCAATTTTAAGAGTGAAGTGCATTGTTTAACATTGCAAAATGTTTCTTAGTTGACTTATGCATGTATTCTGAATCCTAAATTAATTCTGAGTACCTCTGAAATCACTAATTGGAATATAGAGAGATTCAAGATCAATGGATAATTGGCATCCTTGGGAAGCTGATGCTTTATTATACCAAAAGCTAACGCATCCTTGAGAGGAAAGAGTCAATAGAGTAGTTGCTTGATCTTTTCTCTTCCTTAAGCATTTTCCCCACACAGGTGATTCATGGGCATTTGTGTCCATCTCCATTCACAAAGCTTCACACATTTGGACTCAGTCATCTTTCAAGTCACTCAGTTGTGTCCTACTCTTTGAGACCCCATGGGCTCTAGGCTGCCAGGCCCCTCTCTCCATGGGGATTCTCCAGGCAAGAATACTGAAGTGGGTTGCCATGCCCTCCTTCAGGGGATTTTCCCAACCCAGGGTTTGAACCCAGGTCTCCCGCCTTGCAGGCAGATTCTTTATCATCTGAGCCACCAAGAAAGCCCCATCCTTCAAGAATTTATGGTAAAAGAAACATTTCCTGTATGCCCAAAGAGTTAGACACATGAACTAGTGTTTAGGTGTATGAGTTGTTCTGTGCCATTGCTGAAAGAGTCAAAAGTTTGCTTAAAACTCAATGTTAAAATAAATAAATAAATAAATAAGATCATGAATCTAGTTTCATCACTTCATGGCAAATAGAAGGGAGAAAGGTGGAAGCAGTGATGGATTTTATTTTCTTGGGCTACAATATCACTGTGGGTGATAACTGCTGCCATGAAATTAAAAGACCCTTGCTCCTTGGAAGAGACGCTATGATAAACTTAGCATATTAAAAAGCAGAGACCTCACTTTGCTGACAAAAGTCCGCATGGTCAAAGCTATGGTTTTTCCAGTAGTCATGTGCAGATGTAAGAACTGGACCACAAATTAGGCTGAGTGTCCAAGAACTGATGCTTTTGAATTGTGGTGTTGGAGAAGCGACTCTTGAGAGTACCTTGGACTGCAAAGAGCTCAAACCAGTAAATCTTAAAGGAAATCAACCCTGAATATTCCTTGGAAGGACTGTCGCTGAAGCTGAAGCTCCAGTACTTTGGCCACCTGATGCAAAGAGTCAACTCATTGGAAAAGACCTTGATGCTGGGAAAGATGAAGGGCAAGAAGAGAAGGGGGAGACAGAGGATGAGATGGTTAGATAGCATCTCTAGCTCAATGGACATGAATTTGAGCAAACTCTGGGAGAGAGTGAAAGACAGAGAAGCCTGACATGTTGCAGTCCATGGGGTCGCAGAGTCAGACAGAACTTAGCAACTGAGCAACAACAAATTGCTGAGTATAAGATCCCAAGAAACAGTGGTATACATATGTGCTTTCATAAATTTGCTTTTGATGTACTTATATGATATGTAGGATCCTCAGAAGAAAAGGGTTCAGGGAAAGGATGCCTTTGTTCTAGCGTCTGAGGGAGGTACCAGGTAGATCTGGCAAGTCAGCATTAAACTTTCCATACAACTTCTTTCCATACTTTTATTTTTGTAAAACTGGTGGTCTAAAAATTACATTTCTCAAACCCCCTTATAACTAGGGTTCTGGTTAAACTGAGTTTCTGTTAGAGCAGTGGCACTCACATTGAGACTGGGAAGGCGAGATTTAACCAGAAGCTGTCTTTCTGTGGCTATAGTAGCTGCAGCTGGCAAACCCAGTCATGGAGATTTGGGGTTTCAGGCAGCAGCATTCCAGGTGTGGGCTGGACTGGTGTTTGCCAATGCAGAACTGGCCTGCAGGGAGAGAGCAGATGAGGTGTCTGCCTCAGTCCCTGGAGCACAGACAAGGTGGTATCTTCCTGGGGCCGACAGGTGTTGAGGCAGCCCCTTCACCTCTCCTTCTTACCTGTGGCAGAGGTAGCAGCTTTCTGTTGGCTGATGCTGTCTTATGTCCTAAAAGGACAGAAGGGAACAGAGGCTTGAGCGGGGAAACAAAGTCCAGGTGCCACCCAAGAGGAGAGAAAAACAAGCCGCCTTCACTGGATGCTCACTTTCTGTCTTGTCCACTCCACACTTGCATCTCATACCTTATCTCATTTAACGACACCAACTCGGTTTTTTATTTTATTTTTTGCCTCACGCAGTGATTTGTGGGATACTAGTTCCCCAACCAGGGATAGAACCTGCCCCCTCAGCAGGGACAGGACAGAGTCCTAACCACTGGACAGCCAGAGAATTTCTACCAATTCAGTTTTCAAACGGGCAGATGAAGTAAAACACCTCACCTTGATTGAGATCCCTCTGCAAGCAAGCTTTGTTCAATTGCTTTATCTTTCACCTGAGTTCTCAGCACATAGGTTTGGACTACTGATCTTCACTTTACAAACAAGGAAATTAAAGCTAAGTTAGATTAAGGGTTTGTGTTCAAGAGGAGGTGATATGGGGTACTTTTTTCTTATCACCAACTTCAAAACCCTGTCTCTTTCTCTATCACATGAAGGCTAGACGTGTAGTTCAAGAACGTGGATGACTCCGTTAACTCACAGCAGACTACTGGGACGACACATATATGTTTTCTGCATATCTATAGCATCCTCTTTACCTTTAAAAAGTAGTACTAACTCATCCTATGTAAAAATTGTGTATTGATTTTTTTCTTATTGTGAAGTGATACTTACTGTGAAATTTACCTGAAATAATTTGGATAGCACATGAAAGCAGGAAAGAGGACACAAAAATTCCGAGTCCTACTGCTCTCGAATTAACCACTGTGTTCATTTTGATGTACACACATCCTTCTAGGTTTCTATTCTTTCTATGTAAATGAATGCACATAATTATGGTTATACAACTCATTTTCTAATAATCTGCTCATTTCACAATTGCTCACAGTTATTGTCAGTTGAATATCCACCTGGTATTCCATCTCATTGATTCTACAATTTATTTCTCTGGCCATGCATTTCTGAACATTTCTTTTCCCATTTTTTTTTTTTTTTGGCCTGGCACATACAATGCTGTATTGATCATATGTGTTTATATTTCTTTACATGGCTGATGATTTCTTTAGACATGGGATTTTGAGATCAAGATATATTTGAGGGCTACATATCCAAAAATATGTAGCTTCTCATCAGTATTCTGCAAAAGTAGCCACCTAGAGCCCTTCATTGCTGTGATTATTAGCTTTAAAAATAAGCCAAAAATACCACCATTGGTTGAATGTTCTAAAATGTTGCAGAGCTATTTAAAGAGGTATGTGTAGTTAATTGGAACACTTAAGAAACTGATGTCACATAGGGATTATTACAGAAAGATAATAAATAGAGTCAAGATCAAATTAAAGGAAAATAAGTGGACTAGAAGAGAGGCAATGTTTAGCTTTGTGTAAACTTTTAGGATTGCTCTAGAATCTGCTAAACTATTACCAGTTCTTTTCTGTGATACATCACCATGGATGTGGCACTTGGGGCATCATACGTAAAGTAAGGAATGCTTTACCGGTTCTTCTTGGGTTTGTCTTTGTTTAAACTAGTTTTGAAGCATTATACAATAGTTGAAATGAGAAGCTTATGTATTTCAAAAAACCAAATTGAAATAAAGGTAGAAATTAAAAATGTTAAAAAAATAAAAATAAAATAAAATAAGCCAAAAATACCACCTTAAAGAAAAGTTATCCCTAATTAAATTAAAGCCATGTTAATATTGAGTAGTGTGAGGCTTAGGGGGAATATACTGATTTTTCCCATCACTTACTCAATTTCCATGGAAGTTCGTGAAGAATGACACCTCTTTTATTCTTATTGTAGAGTCAAAACTTCCTGCCAAGACTTGTCCCCTCCTCACACCTGTGAGGTTTAATCTTACATCAGGATGTGATAGCATGCTGTCTGGCCAAAACCTTTTTTTTGTCTCATTATGGGCTTCTTATCCAGCCCCATTCAGGCAGTGCAATCAATGTTTGTTCAGTTTAAAAGAAAAGGTAGAATAATCCCTAAATATATGAACTATACCAGCAACTACACTTGGAACTGGCTTTAGTGTACCTATTTTTAAAAGTCAGTTTTTGTACCTAGGACTTTGATGTTATTTTCCAAATTCCTTTTGCTGCAATCAAAATCAACGTTGAGCAAGGTACTTGACTGAGCTCTAGGGTGCTTCCAGGAGGTCTTTGTCTGGTAATATATATATAGAGAGAGAATGGGGGAAAGAAAAGTGTCCTTAAGGTCTGAGGGTGGGAAGAGAACCTGAATATCACCTTTCCATCCTCTCTTCAATCTTACAACTGAGAATTAATGTTTATGCCTTCTATTCCCTTTTGAAAACAGTTCAGCCATAACAGATGTACTTTGCCAAGCAGTTCCAAGCATCCTATATACAGTAACTTATGTGTTCTCATATAATCGTCTGGAAGAGTTGGCCTGTTGTTATTCCCATTTTACAGATGAGGAAAAGGAGACACGAGATGAGTTATCTTGCATGGCTTCCCAGTTGACTTCTGCCTGCAGTGCAGGAGATGTGGGTTTGATCCCTGGGTTGGAATGATCCCTTGGAGGGGGAGATGGCAACCCACCCCAATATTCCTGCCCGGAAAATTTCATGGACAGAGGAGCGTGGAGAGCTACAGTCTACGGAGTCATCAAAGAGTCAGACACAACTGCGTGACTAACACACATATGTACACACATACACACATCCATTCAGCTGCTCAGTGCAAAACATGGTGCAATGCGAGGGAGTTTGATTCTAGGGCCCACAAACCCCATCACTCTGCTCTTTGCCTGATGGTGGAAAGTGAGCTGCCAGCCAGGCAGACTCACGTTTGATTCAAGCTCATGACCTCCCTCCGTGATCTGCCCTCTAAGCTGCACTATGTTCTAGAACATACTGACTGGTAGTGGGGGTGCAGAGAAAAGAGGACGGGCTTTCACTTCATTCCAGCCGTGACTCCTCCACTTCCTCACTGCGCTATTTTGGTCATATTTCTCAACCTCTCTGAAGCCTTGTTTTTTCCTCTGCATCATGGAGAATCACAATAATCACAGCATTACTTGGTTGTGAATTTGCAACAAAGGCTTAGAAAAGTGACTAAGGGAATAGATGGCTGGCAAGTTTTATCCCACCCCCCCTTTTTTTTGTCATAAGGGATTGTATCACAGATTTCCCAGGGCTCAACTTGGCTTCATTTTCCTCTTTGATAAATATTGTTAGCTCCACTGTCTTTTTTTTTTTTAATATTTGTTTATTTGTCTGCACCTAGTCTTGGTTGCAGCATGTGGGGTCTTCCACCTTAGTTTCAGGCTGTGGATCTAGTTCCCTGACCGGAGGTGGAACCTGGACCACCTGCATTGGGAGCACAGAGTCTTAGCCAATAAACCACCAGGGAAGTCATAACTCCATTATCTTTTAATAGTAATAATTATGTGAATAACATTGACATTGGCTTTACAGAAATCATCCTGGTCCATTCTCACATATAATCCTCACTTCTATTCTGCAAGAGTGGCCGTGATATTATTGTCATCTCTGATTATGGAGAAGGAAATGGAGGAGGCTTAGGAAGGTCAGAGGACTTGTCCAAAGTTATAGCAGCTCCACGTGTTTGAATCCATGTCTTGAAAACAGGTCATCTGACCCCAGCAGAAGAACACTTTCCATCCCAGCTTCCCTCTTTCTTTGTCTCGCATGATGTATTTTCCAAACTTTCCCTTATTCTTCTGGCTTCTTTCTCCAGAGTCACAGTTGTTGCCAGTCAATAACTTCTTGAAAGTGGCTAGAAGTGGGTGCAGCATTTCAGACGAGACTTGCCCAGGACCGCACATTTTATTGTTTGTTCATCCCACGATGCCTGGAAGAACGGGTTTTGGTCTGAGCTCTGTCTCAGACGTGTTATGTGAGAATGGTCAGACTGTTTTCTCTCTCTAGTCCTGGGTTTCCTCATTTGAAAAAGAGAGAATTGCTAGCAATTCCTTCTACACTGTTGGTTTTCAATACATTTTGTTTTAAAGAATGAATGAATAAAATAGTTTGTTTAACTCCGTATACTTCTAAACTTTAAAAGCAGGCATTCAATAACTAGTACACTACCTATGTAATATAATTTTTAAAATTTTTATTTGGAGGATAATTGCTTTACAAAGTTGTATTGGTTTCTGTTGTACAACAATGTGAATCAGCTATATGTATATATTTCCCCTCCCTCTTGAGCCTCCCTCTCACTTTTCATGCCACCCCTCTGTAATTTCTTAATTTCTTTAAAGACACTCTAAATTGACCCAAGCTTCTGTTTTGGGGAGTGAATTTCCTTCCTCGCTGGCTTTATGTTTTCATACAGAAAGTGCACCATTATAGTAGCATCTGGCCTCTTTGTCTCCTCCCTTAGGGAAGCAAGAAGTTTCATTGATTAGTGAATTGCTCAGTCCATTTTGGCTGTTCTTTTGGGGCATATTCTTACCTTTAAAGAGGAAGTTTCTGGTCTACTGTTTTTATTTTGTACCAATTTGAGGGGGGCAAGCTTCATGTGCCAAAGAGGGTGGGGCAGTGATTTGGGAGGAAGTTCAGTTCAGAGTGTTAACAAGCTCATTGGCTATGCTTGGAAGCCATAACGGTTGATATAACTTTTATCAGTAGTGAAATTGACATTTTGATCTCCATCTCTCCAATAAAGGGTCCATATGTCATTTGCTCCATAATTAGAAAAATGTGAGGCATAATTTACTGACACAAAAATGCTTTCATTTGATGAGAGCAGATCATGATAAATCACAGAGAAGAAATATTTGGGGTCAAAATGTAAGTCATTGTGATAGAGGATTTGTTGGCTTGGAACACAGCTTTGGGCCCAAAGTTATGGCTTATGGTGCCCATGTGGGATTTTGACTAGTTTGCATTGGCTTGTACCAAATGAGGTGGTTTCTGGTTTTATCCTGGTGCCAGTGACCCTTCTGGAGGCTTTTCCATCAATGAATGGTTGTTATCATACAAACAAAGGTGGATTTTAATAAGCATGGACTTCAGAATATGCTGGTCATTTAGATCTTCATTTTGGTCTCCTGTAACTTGACCTTGAACCACACAGGTATGGCTTGGACTAGTATTTTAGGAGAAGCTGAGGCAGATGTTAGAAGTTTTGGTCTTGATAAGTGGCACAGTATTTCTACTTTTCCTGAGGTCATCGGTCAAGAGAGGTCTACAGGTGACCACTTTAAGCTGCAAAGGCAGTTACACTCTTCATGGACTACAGAATCTTACTGCAGAAAATTCTTACTTTAGAATGTTATTGCCAGGCCTAGGTAGGCAGCACTAAACCTGCTGCCCCCAACTCTCCCAGCAACATGAGGGGACAAAGGATGAACCCAGAGGTTCCAATATCTTATAAAAGTGGGCTTGTCTACTGGTTCTTGAGAGTTTATTCTCTACTCTGTGATCTCAAGTTGGCACAAGGCTTTGTTTATTTTGAGGTTCTGCCCATGGCTTTAGTTTCCCAAGACTGAAACTGTGCTTTCACCCACAGAATGGTGGTGTATTTTATTAGTCAATAGGTAAAATAAAAGGAGATCCTTACTGTAAAGAAGAATAAGCTATTTTCTTAGCAGGAATTATTAAAAATTTGGAAGTTAAAAATCTAGAAAAATGGTACAGATTCCTATTAGCAGGGCAAGAATAAAGATGCAGATATAGAGAATGGGCATGTGAACTCAGGCGGTGGGAAGGGGAGTGGATGAATCGGGAGACTGGGATTAACATTTATACACCACTGTGTGTAAAACAGAGAGGTAGTGGGAAACTGCTGTATAACACAGGGAGCTCAGCTCAGAGCTCTGTGATGACCTAGAGGGGTGGGATATGATGTGGTTGGGAGTGGGGCTCAAGAGGAAAGGAATATATGTATGCATCTAGCAATTCACCTCATAAAATAGCAGAAACTAATACAACATTGTAAAGCTATTATCCTTCAACTTAAAAAAAAAAGAAGGCAATTAAAAAGCCCGCCTATGCCTAGAATACTTCAATTCTAGAAGCCATTTTATTTAGAAACTCAAGGAGGAGATAGAAATCTTGACTAATATACTTTAGTCACTCCCAGTGAGAGTAATGGAAGCCTTGGAATCAAGCATAGGATGACAGTGTTAAAGCAGAAATATACCTCCTTAGATAAATGTTGACATCTTGGCGGAAAAATCAGGCAGATATGAAAGGGAAATGAGATATCAAGGACTATGATAAGCAGATAAAAAATAAAAGTAGCGGCACCTAGATGTAATTGCTGTATAAAAGGGCATTAGAAAAGAAGGTATTTTAGTTGTTATTAGATCAGACAATTTGACAGTTATACAAAGAAATATAGCAGAAGGAAAGAGGCGAGATTTCAGAAAGCAGACTGGAATGAATGTCTCATGATGCTGACAATCACTGAGAGGGGACCACATGAAGAAACCATGAAGCCTGGGAGAGACATATAAATGACTCCGAATATTTGGACAGACAAGAGACATCAGTAGAATGCACTCAAAAGAACTTCAGGATTTTGGAGACTTGACTGTTCTAGGTGGGCTTTCAGCTCTTGTCTCTGCCATTATAAAAAGGCTTGGTCAATTTTTGGATTTAGGATTTTAAGGCCACCAGTTAGAGAGAATTATCTGAATGTTTAAGTGATTAGATTAATCACACGACCATACAAATAATCTTCCTTTTGATGAACTCAATGTCAATTGATGAGTAACATTAACTATATTTTCAGAATCCCTTTGCCATGTACTGCAGTGTAATCACTGGTGTGATATCATAGTCGAAGTCCCAGGGATCAGGGTGGGATATCTTGGGGCCTATTTTTAGATTCTTCTTACCCCAACACATATTAAAGAGGATCTAGGCAGAATAGTGATAGATTAAATCCAGATATAGTCTGGAAGAGTCTCTCCTGGGTAGCACGACTCACCTCAGAAAATAATAATGGACAAGATTTGTTGGAATGTTAGAGGCTTCTGGCAGACTTCAAAATTATTAATTTTATAGCCCTAATTGGGGGAAACCATATGAGATAACATTTATAGGATAGTGTCGGATAAATAAACATCTTGGGCAGAAAGCAGAAGGAAAAAACCCAAAGGAAAGAAGCAAGGAATTTAATTCCAGCAAAGCAGCAGAAGTCCTCCATTTGCTTGAGAAGGAAGGGGGCCAAACTACAATAGAGATTAAATAGTTAGAAATTCAGTTGAACATTCCTGTAAGCCTTAACAGCGCAACAGAGAGGAAGGAAAAACTGGAGGCATAGTTTCCGTGTGTGCATGCTAAGTCGCTTCAGCTGTGTCTGACTCTTTGCGACCCTATGGACTCTGCAGCCCGCCAGGCTCCTCCGTCCATGGGATTCTCCAGGCAACAGTACTGGAGTGGGCTACCATGCCCTCCTCCAGGGGAGCTTCCCGACCCAGGGATCAAATCTGTGTCCCCTGCACTGGCCTGAAAGGGTAGGACAAGACAGTCACTAAGGGTTCTTCTAGCTCTGATGTGAGGGTGTTGATGGGGAATACTGAGAGGAGGAAGCTCATGTTTGCGGCCTGAGTTGTATCTCCGTTCATTGTCTTTGAATGTCCTGGTCATTATCCGTGGCAGATTTGGGGAACTGAGGGAGTAGGACACGGCAATCCACTCCAGTGTTCTTGCCTGAAAAATTCCATAGACAGAGGAGCCTGGTGGGCTGCAGTCCATGGGGTGGCAAAGAGACGGACACGACTGAACACTCCCTCTTTGGGGAACTGGATTCCCAAGCAGGGGTGCCGTAAATGGAGTCAACAAATCATTGCTATTAGGGTCAGCATGACTGTCTCTGGCAACATTAAAAATAGAACAGAGCCTTTTTTGGTCTCCCTGCCTTTTCATGCCTAGATACATCTGATAATTAAGAGTCTGATAATGTGGATATTTTCTTCAGAGCAAAAATGAAAATATCGCCAAAAGCACCAAGTGAGTTTTGTTCGAATTTGGCTGGATTTAAGAAGTGTGTCTACAAGTTTAAATGATCTCTTCCCCTTAAGGATAATTTTAGAGCTGATACCCTTGTCTCCCTCCTCACGATGTTGTGTTTTTCTCTCTGGTTCTTCCTTTCAGCCGTAGTCCTTAATGTTACTGCTGGTCTTTCACTTGAATCCCGTTTCTGTTTCCAATCACCACGGCGCCTGTATTCCTTGACAAGCAGCTTTTTATCTTAGCATGAAGCAGAGTGAGAGAAGCAGGTGAAAGCTCAGGGCCAAAAAGAAAAATTCTTGAGCCTATGTGTGTAGTTTTAAAGTATTTTGGAAAGTTAGAAGTTGGCACGGGGGAAAGCCAAAGCTTTGAGGATTTCTTTTGCTTGTCATTTTCTGTGGAACGTGGTCCTTTATACCCACACTGACATAGTTCTTTGCGTATGCGCTTCTGCTTATTGGGGCTTCCCTGGTGGTTCAGACGGTAAAGTGTCTGTCTGCAATGCGGGAGACCCGGGGTTCGATTCCTGGGTAGGGAAGAAATGGCAATCCACTCCAGCACTCTTGCCTGGAAAATCCCATGGATGGAGGAGCCTGATAGGCTACAGTCCATGGGGTCACAAAGAGCCTGCTACAGTCCATGGGGTCACAAAGAGTCTGACACGACTGAGCGACTTCACTTTCCCTTTATTTGGAACCTCCTCCTCTGTTTTCCTTTTCTTTCCCTCCCCTCTCTCCAACTAACAATCTCTCTCTCTTCTTTGCTGTCTAAAAACCCATGCTTCATTAAGTTTCAGCCAAAGCATCACTTTTTTCAGGTGACTTCTCTGGACCCCTCTGTCTGGACTCCTTCCACAACTCTTTACTGATGCAACACTTGTGATCACACATTTCATGTTTGTTTATCACTCTAGACCATAAGATCCCTGGAGGCTGGAAATGTACCTGTCTTGTCCAAATTTATCTTTTTTTAAAATTGCAGTATAGTTTGCTTTACAATGAATGCTGTGTTAGTTTCTGCTGTACAATGAATGGAATCAGTTATATGTATACATGTATACATATGTATATATGTACATATGTATACATGTATACATATGTATATGTGTGTACATATATGTATATATGTATACATGTATACATATGTATATATGTACATATGTATACATGTATACATATGTATATATGTGTACATATATGTATATATGTATACATATATGAACGGAATCAGCTATATGTATATATACATATATGTATATATGTACATATATGTATATATGTATACATATATGAAGGAATCAGCTACATGTATATATATGTATACATGTAGCTGATTCCGTTCATTGTACAGCAGAAACTAACACAGCATTCATTGTAAAGCAAACTATACTGCAATTTTAAAATGTATACATATACATATATACATATATCCCCTCCCTGGTGGGCCTCTTTCCCCACACCCCCTCCTCCCCAACCCACCCCTCTAGATCACCACAGAGCTCAGCTCCCTATTCTGAGAACCAACTTTATCTTAAAAAGCCAAATACTTTTTTTAGGAATCCCAGCTATGTGTGTGTCCTCAGTCACGTTTGATTCTTTGCTACCCCATAGACTACAGCCCGCCAGGCTCCTCGTCCCTGCAATTTCCCAGACAAGAATACTGGAGTAGGTTGCCATTTCTTTCTCCAGGGGATCTTCCCGACCCAGAAATCCAACCTGCATTTCTTGAGTCTCCTAAATTGGCAGGTGAATTCTTTACCCTCTGAGCCATCAGGGAATCCCTTAATTTCTATGCATCCCAACTTCTAATGCTGTGAACTTGTTAGACACTTCTACAAAGTAGAAGACAAAGTAGATGATGACTAGGTATTGACTTTATAATTTAGTAAACACACTAATGGAAGACTGTGCTGAAGATGTGTTCCCTGCTCCTGGTGTTTCCTTCCTTATGAAGGGATTTTTCACTTTACTGACACTCAAGCCATCTGCTGACCCTACTCTTAAGCCTCCTCATGGGAGGACGAGTGGTTGATTGAATAAAGGGTAACGAAGGACAGGTATACATAGCTCATCTTCCCTCTGGGAGCAACTGCCCACAATATACACGAGTTACTGCTCTGCTCCTCCCCTGCTCTGCATTTCGAAAGGGTGTGCCCACAAACTGGGAGGGAGCCCTGTGGCTGATGTTCAGAATTAGACAGCCTTTTTTTGTCATGTATCTGAACCACTTCCTCAGTTCAGTTCAGTTCAGTCGTTCAGTCGTGTCCAACTCTTTGCAACCCCATGAATCGCAGCACGCCAGGCCTCCCTGTCCATCACCATCTCCCGGAGTTCACTCAGACTCGCGTCCATTGAGTCCGTGATGCCATCCAGCCATCTCATCCTCTGTCATCCCCTTCTCCTCCTGCCCCCAAGTTGCTTAAAATTTCTACCTGTCTTACTCCTTGCCTAATGTTTTAACATTAGGTTCAGAGTGTGAGCGGAGAGAAGGAATTTTTTTTCTTTAAAGGGAGAGGTCTTCTGAAAAAATATTTTTATTTATTATTTGGCTGTGCCAGGTCTTGGTTGTGGCATGCAGGATCTTTGGTTACAGCATGTGAACTCTGAGTTGCTGCATGTGAGATCTAGTTCCCTGACTAGGGGTCGAACCTCGGCCCCTTGCTTTGGGAGCCTGGAGGCTTAGTCACTGGACCACCAGTGAAATCCTGAGAAGGTATTCTTTATAAGACACCCTCCAATCCCAAAGGAAGGCATGAGATTTTTATTTCTTAAAAGGAGCATGGATTTAAAAAAAAAAAAATTAGAAGCTGAGCTGCAGTTCATGTGGGACCTTTGACAAATACTGTGCAAGCAACTAACATGATTAGTTTCAGCAACCTGGCGAACATCTGCTGAGGACAAAGTACTTGACGCTATAGGGGATTCAAGACAAATAAGCACCGTTCCAGGCCTGTGGAGAGCTCACAGTGTATCAGTGCAGACGGACACATGCATAAATAATTCTAATTCAAAAGAAGGCTGTGATAAGTGCTATCACAGGGGAATAAACAACACCTTGTGGATTTGGGGGAGGGAGAAACTAACTTAAAGTAAGAGCACCTCCTACAAGCTGCTTATAAGAGAAAGAAGAATTTAACCTGGGCCTTGAAGAAAAGTATGGGAATATGTTTAACCCAGGGCCTAGACTGGGCAGCTGGAAAATCAGAGGGACAATTGGACCCTGATCCCTCGTACAGAGCAAGGAAGGGTTTTGGAATGTGCTCAGGAAGGGGTCATATCCAATTAAATTGCCAAGTGAGAAATGTTCCCTAAAGAGGCTCTATCTGTTCGAAGGTAAACAGGTTGTATGGTTGGGCAATAGCAACCTGGGTTGAAGAGATGTTATGCTTTTTTATTATTGATTTTTATTGGAGTCTAGTTGCTCTACAATGTTGTGTTAGTTTCTACTGTGCAAAAAGTGAATCAGATGTATGTTTACATATATCCCCTCTTTTTGGATTCCCTTCCCATTTAGGTCACCATAGAGCACAGAGTACAGTTCCCTGTGCCATACAGTAGGTTCTCATTAGTTATCTATTTTACACATAGTATCAATAGTGTATATACGTCAATCCCATTTTCCCAGTTTTGCCCACTCCCCTTTCCCTCTTTGGAGTCCATACATTCTCTATGCCTGTGTCTCTATTTCTGCTTTGCAAATGAGATCATTTATATCATTTTTCTAAATTCCAGTTATATACATTAATATGCTATCTTTGTTTTTCTCTTTCTGATTTTTCATTTTTTAAAGTTCTCTGAATCTCTTCCTTTGTAACTGTGTCTCACTCTCCCATCCTTCCACCAAGAATAGAATATTTTATTGGAAGCCCCAGGCATTTGCCCAATGCAGATTTTTCTTGCATAATTGATCTAAGTAGGATGTTGTTCCACTTCCAGGTAGATTGTGTATGTGTGAGTGTGTGTGAGTGTGTGAGAGAGTGTGTGTGAGTGTGTGTGTGTGAGAGTGTGAGAGTATGTGTTTGAGTGTGTGTGTGTGTGAGTGTGTGTGTGTGTGAGTGTGTGTGTGTGTGAGTGTGTGTGTGTTCCATATTACTGAGATGGGGAAGGTATAATTTTCTGGTTCATCAGCAGCCATGACTCCACAGGTACCAAGGTATAGGAAAAAGACTGAGTGTGGGATCTGTGAGTGGTCAGATCACTCTCAGCTCACAAGATTCAAGCCTCTAGCATGCAGGGTACTTAGGGCTAAGTACACAATGTCTCAAACCACCTAGCTTATCATGGAGGACACTGGTTGTTTCTTTTTTACCTACCCAGCATCTAGTCTCTTTTACTTCTACCAGTGCCCTGATTTTTCTAGTGGTGTATTTCTTCACCCTGGCCACAGTGATTTACTCAAGAATGAGGGATAGAACCTAAGCCAGTTCACTGAGAAACAATCCAGAAACTTGGTGCAGATATTATGAAAGAGGTGCTCTTCACCGAGGTTGCTAAGCTGATAGGATGGAATCTCAGGGCTTGCTCATACAAGGGGAAAACCTTCCCAAAGAAACACAATGGAAACAGAACCAAGCTAGAGAGACAAAGATGTCCAAGGACATTATCTGTACCTTGATATCCAAGCAAACATGAAGCCATGGCTTTTTTGCTTGTTTGGTTGGTTTTGGCTCTCCTGGGTCTTCCTTGCTGTTCGGGCTTTTCTCTAGTTGTGATCAGGGGCTGCTCTTCATCGTGGCCCTCAGGTTTCTTATTGCAGTGGGTTCTCCCGTTGCAGAGCACGGGCACACGGGCTTTAGTAGTCACGGCACGTGGGTTCAGTAGTTGCAGCATGAGGCTCGGTAGTCATGGTTCCCGGACTCTAGAGCCCGTGTGGCCCTCGGGCTCAGTTGCTCCGCGGCATGTGGGATCTTCCTGGATCAGGAATTGAATCTGTATCTCCTCCATTGGCAGGTGGATTCTTTACCATTGAGCCACCAGGGAAGCCCTGTCCATAAATTTCTTTTAAGCGACATAAGTGAATTCTTCCTTTTTACGGCTCAAGATGGCTTGAGTTAGGACTGTATCACTTGTAATTGAAAGAGTACCAGTTAATTCACCCAGATACCATAACAGATTTGAAGCATCTCTTTTATGTCCCTTCATGTTAACATGTGTGATTCTCTCTTCATGTTATGATCCTACTCTCATTTTTAGATTTGTTGCCAGGATGCCCCAACTTGGCTACTTTGTGAACTTGTGTTTTTAGATAAACTGCAACCCTCGTCGTAGTATCTTGCTCTGGGTCGTGGGAAACCAGGGTGAGGATTGGAAGTATGCTTAAGGTGGTCTGTGAGCTGCTGAGGGTAGTAGAGTTAAGATAATGCTGAAAACCAGCATCTGGGCTCTTAAGTAGGGTTGTATCAAACCAATAAAAGTGAGAAATTATCAGACCCAAGGCAACGAGTAGCCCAGACACTGGGACATAAGAGAGAGAGATAAAGACAATTGATCCAGGATGGTCAGTCTGAGAATGGATCCTGAGGGCTGGGGTCTGTTTAGTGAACAGAAAATAGTGACTCAGTAACATTCTCGGGGGATTTCTCAGGAGATAAGAGATAGAGTGGAGTGAAAACTAAGCGTCAGTTTGGGTAGGGCTTTGAACACCAGACTGAAGGGTTTAGAATTTGTAGTAAAATAAATGGGAATTCAAGACTACAATTTTGGAGGCAATGTGCATGAAACTGGACATAGACAAGTAAATCCATTACGAGGATCCCACTCTGACTTTGAGCCTGGGTGATGGAAGAGCACTGGTATCATGCCTGGGAGTAAGGGACTCCACGTGGGAAGCTGGTTTTGCAAAGGAAGGAAATGTTGAGCTGGATTTTAGAATTTCACGTGCCAATGGGTGAAAATAATATGGAACACTCTGACTTGAGATCCAGAGAAAGAGCTGAGCTGGAGTCATTCCCTTGAAATGCTGGGGGTCATTGAAGGTCATTGAAAAGACAAAGTGAAGCTGCAAGTGTGACCGACTTTTCTTAGGGAAAAGCACCAAGAAAATCGACCTGTCAGATTCCTTTACTTGTTTTATGGAGGAGATTGGTAATCCATCTAACAGACAGCACATAAACTTAAATATATATATACGGTGATTTAGGAGGAAACAGAGAAGCCTAGAGGAGGCTCTAATCAGTTCATGGAATGATTCCCTTTGGGGGAGGTATTCAGAGCTGTGTTCCAGCTCCTTGCGACAGGGAAGAGGCTCTTCTCCAAAAGACCACACACAAACTTGGGCTTTAGAAACAATTATGGAAAACAATATAAGAGGCAACTACCATACAGCAAACATCAGTCACAGTTTTATCTTTTATTTGCAACTTTGTGGCAGAGAGCCTTCCTGCAGGAAATCATGGCTGACAGAATATATTAATGTTCAGTTCGCAAGGAATGTGTGGATCGCTTACTGATGTCAAGAAAAGAACTGGAGCAGGGCAAAAGAAAGGAATGTCAGGGATTACTTATCATTAACCTTTCCCTCTTCTTTGTCCCTGTACTCCATCGGTTATTAATCTCTGACAATGTCATCTCTCTAGCGTCTCGTCAACACATACTTATTAGGAAACTACTGCGGGCCAAGTATACCAGGCCATCAGAAGAGAGAGGATAAGAAATTGTTTCTACCTTCTGGTTTCTCAGAGACAAGCAACAGATAAAACACAACGAGCTTGCTGGCGCCCACAAGCAACCAATGCCGTGGTAAAGGTAGTGATGGAGATTTACTTTCAGTCTTGGCTGACAGAGGGTTTCCCTGGCGGCTTGGAGGGTAAAGAATCTGCCTGCAATGCAGGATACCAGGGCTGGGAAGACACTCTGGAGAAAGGAACGGCAACCTACTCCAGTATTCTTGAGTGGAGAGTTGCGTGGGCAGTAACAGCCTGGAGGGCAACAGTCCATGGGGTCCCAAAGAGTTGGACGAAAGAGTCGGACACTACTGAGCGACTAACACTTTCACTTTTGATCTTGGTTGACAGAAGTCTTTTCTGACTTCCCCCAGGAAGTGATATTTCCTATGATTGGTCATACATAAAATATGAGTACGGATTTTCCAGTCGAAGACACATGGGAGAAGGATATTCCAGGTAGAAAAGTAACATTACATGGTCTTACTTTATTAACCCATTCAGCTTACCAAAACTTATGAAAATCCTAGACATGATGCCAGGAACTAACGATACAGAAATAAATGAAATGTACACAAAGCAGCCAGTTAGTTTTATAATCCATTCTCTATGCTCCCAAGATATTGATCTTACACATTTCTCTTCATCTCTCTTAGATTCCAGTTTCTACTGACACTTGAAAAAATATGGGTTATTCTAGGTTCTGGAATGGCAAAATGGAGCCCCTTTATAACACAAGCAGACCGTATCACAATGGAATCATTGTTTGGTGGGCTATTTCCTTCATGTTTTGGAAACCGCAGTGTTTTCTGTCTAGGGAATTAATCATCTCTCTTTCCCATACAGCTGGGGCAAGCTGGGATACTTGTGTTAACTTTGGATACCCAGGGCAGTTAGAAGTCCTCTCGCTCAGCTGCCTCCAGAGATGTTCTGATTTCAGTGCTGTCATATATAATCCTGCCTTGGTCATGATGAAGCGGGGTTTGAAATGACAACATAAGCCCTCTGCCCCGTGTGGCAGATGTAAAAATAGACCCACGGCTGCAGGGAGTGCAATGAACTTCACCTTTGTGCCCCTTAGTTTGTCACTTTTCTTTGTCTAAATCCTTCCTCGCACCCTCCGAGCCTTCGGTGTACACAGAGTTAAGGTCTTGGAAGCAGCCTCGCTCTGAGCTGCCTAGTGTCATCGGCCATCGTGATCCTGGCTCAGTTCACTGTCTTCCAGTGGGCAGACTGAGCGAGTTTGGGCAGGAAGACACCATGAGGGAGTGCAGATCTCATCCTGGCTGTCTCTTGCTCCTATAGGGGCTGTAACCAACAGCTGGGGTGACTTTTAGAGCAGATTGACTAGATGTTGTGACACTGTGTAGACACAAGTTCCATGGGACTCTGTGACAATCCACAGGGGATGGAAGCACGCCTAGTTCTTCACTGGGCTTGTCAACCTCATGGTGTTTTCCTGGTGTGGTGAGAAGGTACATCTGTGTCTTGCTCTTTTTTTAATTTTTAGCTGCACTCCAAAGTATGTGGGACCTTATTTCCCCTATCAGAGATCGAACCTGCACCCCTTTCTGCATTGGAAGGCACAGTCTTAACCACTGGACCACCAGGGAAGTCTCCAGGTGTGTCTTCTGACCTTGATCTTTCTCTTGTTGGTTTCCTTTTTCTCTCATTCTGGGAGGTTTCTCTAAATCTAGCCTCTGACCTGTTTTCAGCTCTGTTGATTCTTTCTTTGTCATTTCTCTCCCAGCCAACCCTGCTTTCTCATTCCCCCAGTTCCTCTGTCAGACTCAATTTTATGTTGCTTGAAATCAAGGTCTTGTTGCCTTTGTGCCTCTAGAGGCTCTCATCCAATCCATATTTCCCATGGCCTCCAAGGTGTTTGGTCAACAGGGCTTATACTTTTCCTGTTAAAATTGACTTGGCTACCCATAGATGCCTGCATTCAGTAGGGGGTTTAGAACGTTTCACTTTCCTTCTTCCTATTGCTCTGCCTCTCTGTATCAACCTAGAGCTTCTGATTCCTCATCCTGTGGTCACCTCTTTTCTACCAGGAGGGCCCACCTTCTCTGTCCAAAGCCATTTGTCCAGTTGCCTTTTCCCATCTTCACTGTGCCCTTGAAACCAGCCCCGAGGGGCTGCCATACTGAGTGTCCTTCAGCACTAAGAGGATTCCCCGTCATCTATCCTCCAGAGCCTGCCTGACTTCAAGTGTTACTTATCATTGGCTTAAGCCTTCTAACACGACACCGATGCCACTGGCATGTCCCTGCATCCAGATTCAGCTTCCTAATACCTAGAGGAGCAAATCAGCTTGAAACTGGGAAAGGCAACAGGACTCTCAGTGACAACTATTTCAAGAGGAGGAGAAGGTTAACTCCATTTTATTTGGAATCAGATCTCTATGCCAGGAGTAAATCGCACCTACAACCCACTTTACGCCTTCCAGGACGTGCGGTTCTGGTTTCCCCAAATGGCTATTCAGAGGGAATCTTGCTGTAATAAAAAGTGAGAGAAATCTTTAAGTGGAAGATAAATGGGGAGTGATGTTATAAAATTATACTATGGTTGGATAGCTTCACTGACTCAATGGACATGAGTTTGAGCAAACTCTGGGAGATGGTGAAGGACAGGGAATTCTGGTGTACTACAGTTCATGGAGTCACAAAAAGTTAGACATGACTTAGCGACTAAACAATAGCAATAACAAGGAATCTAAAATATCACTGCCTAACTATTAACTGAGCAATGAATATTTGCAAGATGTCTAGTACATATGATCGAATTAAATCTTCATGATGACACCACAGAGTATATAATTTTGTGTCCTTATGGTAGACAATGAAACTAAGGCATCAAACTCAAATACATCCATTAATATCATGAATAAAGAAACTAAGATAAAGCTGCTGCTGCTGCTAAGTTGCTTCAGTCATGTCTGACTCTGTGCAACCTCATGGACAGCAGTCCACCAGGCTCCTCTGGCCATGGGATTCTCCAGCCAAGAATACTGGAGTGGGTTGCCATTTCCTTCTCCACAAGAGTAAAGCTAGATTTATGTAATTCCCATATTAGTATTACTTCCAGTGCCGCTGCTCAGATCATCGGTAACAGTCCTATTCTTTCCTTCAGTCAACAAATATAACCAATATTTACTGAGTACCTTTAACGTCACCAAGTTGTGTGTCAGGGATTGGCCATTCAGACATGTTTTTAGGAATCATATACATTAAGATTATTGCAGTGTAATTGTAGATGCAAAAGGGTAGATAGGCAAATAGAATACAGACTGACAATTATTATGACAAGGGAAACACAGAACATGTTCCCCAGAAGCAGTGCTTGTTAGAAAAAAAATGGTATCAAAGTTGACCTTGAAGGATGAGTTAAAAGTGAGTGAAAAAAGACAGGTGGAAAACATCCCAAGAAAAATGACATGTGCAAAAGCACAAATACAAGAAAGTACATGAAGCTCAAGGAAATTGGCTGCAGTTGGAGTGCACAGTAGTAAGGAAGCAGTGGAGAGAGCAGGAGTCAGTGACGGAGGTGGAGGTCATACTTTGTACACCATGTCAAGAAGTTTTGTCCCCCATCGTGATGTTAGCGGCACGTTCATATGCCCAATGTACAGAAACTGAAACGTCGGAGTTTGGAGCTGAGAAGTTTTATTGCAGGGCCACGCAAGTAGACAGGGGACTCATGCCCTAAAAGTCCCAAACTACATACTTCACTTTCTTTCTTTCTTTCACATCTGCAAAACCACTCAGGATATGTGCATCAAATACTATTATCTGAGTGGTAGTTTAGTCACTCAGTCATGTCTGATTCTTTGCAACCCCATGGACTGTAGCCTTCCAGGTTCCTCTGTCCATGGGATTTCCCAGGCAAGAGTACTGGAGTGGGTTGCCATTCCCTTCTCCAGGGGATCTTTCTGACCCAGGGATCAAACCTAGGTCTCCTGCATTGCAGGCAGATTTTTTACCAACTGAGCCACCAGGGCAGAGCTAAATCAGAGGCTATGCAGGAAGGCCCCATAGGGGCCTACTCAGTTCACTGAGGGCCATGGAGAGATTTTGAAAGCTTTGAAAACAGGTGATGTCGTGATTAGAAAGATCTGGGATTAAAAGGAGGCCAGGTTGAAAGTGGAGCCCAGCAAGACTAGTTAATCAGACAATTGCTGATATAATCTGGAATTTTCCCAAAAGAAATGGAAAGGTTTAAAAGTTTTAGGGAGTGAATTTGATGATCATGACCGACCAAATGAACAGTCCCCAGTCATCACTGAAAGAGTGTCAGGCAGGATGTGGCCTTTCTCCTCTTGTGGAGTTTCTAGATCTTAAGGGGAAAAGTGGGGAATTATCTTCCCTGAGACCCTCAGAACTGATTCCAGCCCCACCTCATTTTCCAGTCAACCGCAGTCCTTGCAGAAGTCCAAGCTTTTCTTCTCATTTAATATTCCCTTTGCCAACTGGGATTTCTCATTTTCCTCCATTCCTTCCCAGCTCCACCCCCTAAACCATCCATTGTGTCCTTTGAGGCATCCTATCCATGCTCGGTGCATTCTTCTTATTTTCATTTTTTTTTAAAGATCTTTTTTTTTTTTCCTTTTGATGTGGATCATTTTTAATGTCTCTGTTGAATTTGGTTCAATATTGCTTCTGTTTTATGTTTTGGTGTTTTGGGCATGAGGCATGTGGGATCTCAGCTCCCCAGCCAGGGATTGAACCTGCAGCCTCCGCCTTGGAAGGTGAAGTCTTAACCACTGGACTGCCAGGGAAGTCCCTATGCTCAGCACATTCTTTGTCTTTACCTTCCTCTTGACCCAGCCACAGAATAGCCACTTTCTGCTTCCTTGCTTTTCCTGAAACCTAGTTGCTCATGTGTTTTTCTCTCTAGCTTCAGTCTCACCATCTTTTCAATTTCCATCTGCCTCAGGCGTTTAGCTCTAAGTGCTTCTTCTCTCGAGGGACATTTTGATGTTTTTATCTTGGTGGCCGACTTTCAAGGGTTCCTTGCTTGATTTTGTCTTTATTGGATCTTACGCTTTCAAAATTGGGCTTCCCCATTGGCTCAGCGGTAAAGAATCCATCTGCAGTGCAGGAGACAGAGGAGATGCAGGTTTGATCCCTGGGTCAGGAAGGTCCCCTGGAGAAGGAATTGGCAACCCACTCCAATATTCTTGTCTGGAAAATCCCATGGTCAGAGGAGCCTGGCAGGCCAAAGTTCTTGGAGTCACAAAGAGTCAGACACAAAGAAGGAACTGAAGACTATGGCACAACGGCACAGATGCTTTCAAAATTACCCTTTCCAATGTTCCAGTTCCCAATCAACCAGCACTTTGTTCTCTAAAATCTCTCCATCAGACTACCCAGATGGGCTGGTGGCTCTGAGCTCCCAATACAGGGGGCCCAGGTTCAATCCCTGCTCAGGGAACTAGATAGATCCCACTTGCAGCAGTTAAGAGTTTGCATGCTGAAACTAAATATCCTGCATGCTGCAACTAAGATGTCATGCAACCAAATCAATATGTAGATAAATAAGTAATCTCTCCATCAAACAGCGCCCCCCTCCCGCCCCAACACGTGCCAAACCTCATCTTTAACCTCCAACAATGATCTTTCTCTGTGAATTGCCCTCCTTTTCTACCTTAGACTTTTATGGTCTGTTATTTTAGTCTTCCCCCCAACCCCACCTTGGAATACCCTCACATTTCTTACCACCCCTCCCTCCCACTGTCTCATTCCTCATTATATCTGTCTCGAAAATATTACTGGATGATTCTAGCTATCTATATCTGTGTCTGTGCTCATGACAAGTTGGCTGGTGTAACTCATGTGGCCTACATTTTTGTGTGACTAGAAATTTATGACCAGTGACAAACGATGTGCCCCATGACAATTGCCAACATTCTTATTGAGGTTCTTTAGTAAATGCGTATTCCCTTTGTTGAGGACTAGCTTCTACTTTACCTGCTTTCCTCAGCTCTCCCCTCCACACTTGCCTCCTTTCCAGAGGGTGTCACCTGATATTTCTTTGAGTAGATAGAGACTGTAAGGAGTAGACACACATTCCCACCTACCTCCACGTCTGCATAAGTCTGAGCTTTTTTTCTGTTGCTTCCCTGCTTAAGCGGAAGACATGTTCTTCCTCTTGCCAAATGCCAGTTCCCTTCTATGTTTAGCTTCCCTCTGTGTGTGTGAGTGTGTGTGTGTGTGTGGTGGTATTGTTGAATTGCTAAGTCCTGTCCAACCCTTTGCCACCCCATGGACTGCAGCATGCCAGGCTTCCCTGTCCCTCACAATCTCCTGAAGCTTGCCCAAGTTATTGTCCATTGAATCAGTGATGCCATCCAACCATCTCATCCTCTGTTGCCTCCTTCTCCTGCCTTCAATCTTTCCCAGCATCAGGGTCTTTTCCAATAAATCAGCTCTTTGCATCAGGTGGTCAAAGTATTGCAGCTTCAACTTCAGCACCAGTCCTTCCAATGAATATTCAGGGTTGATTACCTTTAGAATTGACTGGTTCAGTCTCCTTGCTGTACAAGGAACTCTCATTACACACGTGTGTGTGTGTATATATATATATATATATATATATATATATATATGCATACATTCTTTTTCACATTCTTTTCTCTTATGGTTTGTCACAGAATACTGAATATAGTTCCCTGTGCAGTACAGTAGGACTTTATTGTTTACCCATCCTATATGTAATAGTTTGCCTCTGCACAAGCTTTTAAGGACTGTTTGGAATGTATAAAATGGTTCCTGGTCAGAATTTCAGTAAAAAAACATGATGATAATCCCTCACCAAGATTTGGGTGGAATGGTTGTATAACAAAACAGCTGCTTTGGATAACTAGTCTTCACTGAGCTCCTACTGTATGCCAGGCTCTTATACTACTTTATTTCATTTAGTATTTAGATGAAGAGTTTTTACATCTGCTTACTGACAGTGGAACCCCTTTCTTCAGTCTAGGAGGATCATAAAATTCCTTTTTAAGGTTTAAATACAGCAACATAGAACCAAGTATCTAATACTCGGTATGTTCTCTAGAAATACTAGCTTACCTCACTGTAGTTCTTTCAGCAAGCAGGATTTTTTAATGGGAATACACTTTTCTGTAACCATTTTTTATTTATTTGTTTATTTGGCTGCACTGAGTCTTAGTTGCAGCATATGGGATCTTTACTTGCGGCGTGTGGGATCCAGTTCCCTGACCAGGGATCAAACCCAGGACCCCCACGCCCCCCACCCCTGCCACCGCCCTGCATTGGGAGCATGGAATCTTGGTCACTGGACTACCAGAGAAGTCCCAGCAAGCAGTGGTTTTAACTTGACAGTCACCCATAGGCCTTGTCAGAGAAAGCAGTGGCAACCCACTCCAGTACTCTTGCCAGGAAAATCCCATAGATAGAGGGGCCTGGTAGGCTGCAGTCCATGGGGTCACTAAGAGTGGGACATGACTGAGCGACTTCACTTTCACTTTTCACTTTCACTCATTGGAGAAGGAAATGGCAACCCACTCCACTGTTCTTGCCTGGAGAATCCCAGGGACTGGGGGAGCCTGGTGGGCTGCCGTCTACGGGGTCTCACAGAGTCAGTCATGACTGAAGCGACTTAGCAGCAGCATAGGCCCTTGTAGTTCAGTGACTTCTGTGCAGATAAACTTGAGTGTCTTATGGGAAAGTGTGAGAAGAACAGAAAGGTGTCGGTGTGCACAGGTTTATGTTCCTAGGCAGGCACGTGGACTGCACTCCACCTCATCTGTGAGATATATAAGCCCACTGTAAGAGAGAAATACATGCGGATAGAATCTGACATGAAAATGGTCACATCCATTTAATAATGGTTGAATAGTGTCATTGACTCAATGGACATGAGTTTGAGTAAACTCCGGGAGTTGGTGATGGACAGGAGGTCTGGCGTGCTGCGGTTCATGGGGTCACAAAGAGTCGGACATGACTGACTGACAACTAAACGGAACCGAACTGAATGGGCAATAATTAATGTGTGTGCTAGGAGAAATAGTCTTTTTGGGAGCTGAGCTAGATGCTAACGGAATGAGCACAAATACTTGGGGTACAGACAAGGCAAAATTTCACATACACACACGAGTGAGCACCCCCACGTATAGATACGTAGTCATCTGTTAACCTCCCAACTCTCCTCCAATCTCAGACCAGCCGGTAGAGCATATCAACATTACTTGTTCTGCTACATTCTGCTAGGACAAAGAGTTTTGATTTACAGGTTGTTGCTGCATTTTTCAATTTCACAAGTATTTGCCTTAAGCCTCTCCTTTTAAATATTTGCACTCAGAAATTAAAAATAAAATTCAATGGGAACACACATTGTTTTTAATTTTCTGAGATCCCTTAGGCACTGGTTGAAGACACTTGGTGGGGGTGGTGTGGGATGAGAAACAGCTTTTAATTTGTTTTCAAAGCTCAAATTCTACTTATCTACTTCTGAGAAGCTGCAAAACATTTGGGGAAGCTTCCCTTAGTTTTTTATTTCCCCCTGGTCTTTTTACTCTGTCTGATCAGAATGGCAGAAGTATAGAATTCTGCAAGTTCAGAACTTGAGGGGAACTTCGAGATATTGTTGTGTAACTAATTTTAAAAGTTTTCTTTATATTGGAACATAGTTGATTAACAATGTTGTATAACTTTTAGGTGTATAGCTAAGTGATTCAGTTGTATATTTACATGTATGTATTCTTTTCCAATTTTTTTTTTTTCATTTAGGTTATTACAGAGCAGAGTTCCCTGTGTTATACAGTAGGTCCTTGTTGATTATCTGCTTTAAATATAGTAGTGTGTACATGTCCATCCCAAGCTCCCAATCTATCCCTCTACCCCAACCCATCCCCCTAGTAACCATAAATTCATTCTCTGAGTCTGTGAGTCTTTTTCTGTTTGGAAAATAAGTTAATTTGTACCTTTTTTTTTTTTCAGATTTAGATAAGTGACATCATATGATATTCCTCTTTCACCATCTGAGTTATTTCCATTAGTATAATAATCTCCAGGTCCGTCCATGTTGCTGTAAAGGACATTATTCATTCTTTTTAATGGCTGAGTAATATTGCATTGTATATAATTACTTCTGAGGTCCAGAGAGGGAAGTGACCTTTCCAAGGTCATGTAAGTAAAAAGTGGCAGAACCTGAGATGATCCAGGTCTCTACATTCCCCTTCAGGATTGTTTCTATTGTCTATACACTGATACCTCTGTTTATGCCGCTCCCTTGCTTGGTATAAAACCCATGATCTTTATATCTTGACCCTTACCCATCCCCACTCCCAGAGATCACAGGAATCCTAACACCAGACTCAGCTATGGGAGGATTCCTGAGGTCCCAGAATTCAGGCCCCAGGTCACCTGCCCTCTTTCTACCTTCACTTTGCTGATAGAGACAGTGATGTTTCCTTCTCTTTCTTTCTTCACAGAGACAGTATGGGGTCAGAGCTGTGTGGGGGGCACCCTCTTATAGTTCTAGGGTTTGGTTCACTGCTAGGTAATCCTGCCATGCTTGTTCATGAATGCACATAAGTGATGATAAGGCTACATGTAATCTGAAGCCATGATAACTCCATCTTACCCCATTGTTTAAGATGCATAGCTTTATTCTTGTTCCTTAAACACATTGAACCCCCACTTTGCACTTGCTCTTACCTCTTCCTGGAACCTCCTCTCCCTGGAATCTGCTAGGGTTTGTTCCATCAGCTCCATCAGCTGATCAGTGAGTCCTTCTCCAGTTGATATATTTAAAATAGCCACCCACATCCTCAGAACTCCCTATTTATAAATCCCTGCCAATTATTACATTGGAATTGATTATAACATATTATATTTGATTTTGATATACTATCTATCTTGCCCTAAACAGATGTAGATTCCATGAGAACAGGGATTTTTGTCTGTCTTGTTCTCTGTTACATTAGCAGTACCTACAAAAGTGCCTGACACGTAGGACAATAAATATTTATTCAATGAGTGAATGAATGAATGAATGAATGCGATGCTCCTTCTATTAAAATGTGGTCCAGTATCTTCAGGGGTCCTAGTCTCAGGGGTCCTTCTCTATTTGCCAGGGGCTGGAGAGTGGGATGGGGGTGGGGTGGGGAGGGGAAATGGGGACTCAGTGTTGAATGGGGGCAGTTTCAGTTGAGGAAGGTGAGAAAATCGGGAGATGAATGATGGTGAGAACTGCACCACAGTGTGAATGTACTTGGTACCATGTGACTTTTGCCACACACGTTACACACACACAACATTAAACAGCCCCCCCCAAACAATAACTTGTTCCTGATAAACATAGATAATAAATGGTGGAGCCAGAATGTGTACTGATGCCAAAAGTTACATTATCAGATGTGGTTTCTGCTCTCCGACATACTGGTGGGAACAGTTAAATGAATCCCAAATTACGACATTTTCCAGACGGTGATCCCTATTAGGTAGGTTCAAGCTACAGCGGGGAAAGCAGAAAGACTGTAGACTCAGGTTGAGGATGGCAGGTTATAAAAGACTTTTCAGCAGGGTGACCATTGAGTTGAATTTTGCAATTTATAGTCAGGATCACCTTACCTTGTTTTTGTTCAGTCGCTAAGTTGTGTCCAACTCATTGCGACCCCATGGACTGCAGCAGGCCAGGCTTCCCTGTCCTCCCCTATCTTCTGGAGTTTGCTCAAGTTCATGTCCCCTTACTATCTGTTTGATATTAAGCAAGTAATGTAAACTTACTGAGTCTCAGTTCCCTCATTTGTGAAAGAGAGATAACAATTGCATCACACAGGTTTGTAGGGTGGATTAAATGATGTAACATTTGGAAAGTTACTGACAGACTCCTTGGCCAAGGGTAAGTGTTCTTTAGTACTGGCATTCTCCTATTCATTCTCTGAATCTCAGCACTGGAGTAAAGAAGTTTATGTGATTAAAAAATTAACTTTTCCTAGAGGGAAGTGATTCTGTTGGACATGTTTCTGGGCATGAGTTGCTTTGAAAATAATTTTTACAGGTGACTTCCCAAAACTCCAAAAGTTATATTCCAAAAATATAATTTCATACCAGGGTCACCACCCTAAGGCCTGAAATTGAAATGTCCTCATCTCTGCTTTATCTGATGCTCAGAAACCTTTGGAAGAGTAGAAAGAATCCAGATGTTCAGAGAACTTTTATTGCTTATGTTGCAGTTTATACAACTCTGATGAGACTATTACAATCCATGTCCCTATGCTTACCCTAGGAAAGCAGAAGGTAATTATCATTTCTGTGAGTGCTCCAAGCACTCTGAAACATTTTTCATCACCAAAATATAAAAGGAGGTAATTTTCATTTTATTTGTCTAGCTCTTGATTGTTTCCTCCTCTATTTTTATGGGATTAAAAAAAGTTGCATACTACATTTGGCTTGGGATTAAAATAAAACCATCCTCAAATCATCTTGTAAAGACCATGGTTATGTTGTTCGCTGGATTGGGGGATACAATGACCAGGTCTTACAAAATAAAGTATGTTGCTGAAGCTCCAGTATTTTGGCCATCTGATGTGAAGAGCTGATTTATTGGGAAAGACCCTGATGCTGGGAAAGATTGAGGGCAGGAGGAGAAGGGAGCAATAGAGGATGAGATGCTTGGATGGCATCACCAATTCAATGGACCTGAGTTTGAGCAAACTCCGAGAGATAGTGAAGGACAGTGAAGCCTGGCTGTCTGCAGGAAGTGCTGCAGTCCATGGGGTCGCAAAGAGTTGGCCATGACTTAGTGACTAAACAGCAACAAAAGTAAAAACTGACTGTAGAGATCTACCTCCCCTCCCCCGCCCCCCCATCCTCTTGCTTCTAAGAAGAAAGGAAGGCAGAGAATAAAGCAAAAACAATCTGGAAATGTCCAATGTGGCTTTCAAATGTCTCACTCTGTCCACATCCCCAAGCTGATGTTTACGGAGAGAATGAATCTAAGCAACATTAGAAGTACTTAAGAGTGCCAGTAACTATGTTTTCAGCTTTAGCATGAACAGATCTTCAGTCTTGCCCACAGCGGGAGAGGATAAACTGCCTACACCTGGTTATATGTGAACATGAAGAAATGTGGTCCAGCTGCATGTAGACTCTGCATTAGCAGCACGATGTATCCAGCCCGAGCATCCTTTTTATTCTTATTCTTCTTTTTAAAAAATACCTTCCTCGAGGTATTCTTACTACACCGCAGTTTGAAAAACACTGGGATGAAATCTGTGCTGGAGCATAAAAGACATAACGGTTGGTTTCCCCAATAGTTAGACTAGAAATTAATTTGGCTCCGTTTGGAAAAGAAAAATGCCTCCCTCGACGACAAATTAACAAAAATAAAAGATAAATAGATGTTTTGTAAAAAGCCTGCTTGTCTTAAAACTTCTCTCCTTTGGCTCCTGCTTTCATCTGCATGGTGTTCTCTTTCTGTGGGAATTACAAAGTGTTCTAAGTGGTTGTGGTAACTTTGGGGATAGTCTCTTTGATCATATTTCTGCCAGGTTCCAAGGATAAGAGGTCAGAAATAAGTTTGAGAAGGGATCCTTACTATGCAAGGACACACCTCTTTGTACCTCTGGACTTGGCTTTCTTTCTATTAAGCAATTCCTTCCCAGCTTGTTTTAGTGTTTTTTATCCACAAAAACCTTTCCCAGTGCTTCCAGCTGGCATTAATTTCTCTCCTGAATTGTCAAGCTGTTGATCAAATGTGTTTCACACAGTCCTGTCTGACTTGCAATAAGTTAAAATCAAATGAAATATCATTTGTATAACGCTCTCCAAAGCATTTCCACATACACTGCCTTGTTAATCTTCATGATACGTTAATGATATGTTAATCTTCATGATATACTCTGCTTAGGTTTAAGAAAAGGTGCTGAGGCTCCAGAGGTTAAGTGACTCCCCAAGATTTAGAAATTAATTAGTGCCAGAGGCAGGTCATCTTTCCATTATACTGTTTTTCATATAAGATGTATAGTTCTTTGCTTCTTTCATCAAACTACAAATATTAAAAATTAAGCAGTTATATATGCCATTAGCATTCATACCCAACTTTATGGAGCCACTTTCTTTCCTGTGATTTTCCTTATAAATTATGACTCAGCATCTATCCATCTCGCACACTAACTACCCCACACCCACCTTGGTTTTCTGTCTAGGAAACTGGTGCTGTCGCTTCCCTGCTCGGCTATTTACTTCCTGAGACTGGCTCTGCATCTAGTGAGTGTCTAGAAAGTAAGGTGTAACACCCTCCACTCTCTCAGTGCCATGGATTTCTGGTCAGTATGACTTTTTTCCCCTTGAAGTTGTAGGTGCCTGCTCAACCTGGTACAGGATCACCTGGAGACTGGGATGGCAGAGAAGGAAAAATAAAACCTCACCCCAAATGGGATTTCTACCATTCTCTCTGATCCATACGAACCTTCTTTACTATTCCTTGGACCAGAAAGAAAGGGTTTTTTGTTTGTTTGTTTTTACATCTTGTTATGGGTTAAATTGGGCTCCCCCTCAATTCATGTTGAAATTCTAACTCCTAGCACCCCAGAATGTGACCTTGTTTGGAAATAGGGTCATTGCAGAGGTAATTATTTCAGTTCAGATGAGGCCATACTAAAGGTATGCGTGCATGCTCAGTCGCTTCAGTCGTGTCCAACCATTTGTGACCCTATGGACTGTAGCCCGCCAGGCTCCTCTGTCCCTGGAATTCTCCAGACAAGAACACTGGAGTGGGTTGCCATTTCCTTCTCCAGTGCACGAAAGTGAAAAGTGAAAGGGAACATATTAAAGGAGTGCGTGCACGCTCAGTCGCTTCAGTCATGTCCGACTATTTGTGACCCTGTGGACTGTAGCCTGCCAGGCTCCCCTGTCCATGGGATTCTCCAGGCAAGAACACTGGAGTGGGTTTCCAGGCCCTCCTCCAGGGGATCATGCTGACCCTGGGATCAAACCCATGTTTCCTGAATTGCTGGCAGATTCTTTACCCACTGAGCCACCTGGGAAGCCCCATACTGAAGTAGGGTCATCCCTGAATCCAGTAGGGATTAAATTCCTTATTAAAAGGAAGTTAGGACACTGGTACCAAATAAAGGAAGGTGATGTTAAAAAACACAAGGTGAAGACAGCCATCTACAAGCTGAAGAGAGAGACTGGAAAGAGACCCTTCTCACATAACCTCAGAAGGAGTCAACTGTTGATACTTTGGCTCTGAACCTCTAGCTTCCAGAACGGTGATAACAAATATCTATTTTTTTAAGGCATCCAGTGTACCATAAAGAAGGCTGAGCATTGAAGAGTTAATGCTTTCAAATTGTGGTGCTGGAGAAGACTCTTGAGAGACCCTTGGATGGCAAGGAGATCAATCCAGTCAGTCCTAAAAGAAATCAATTGTGGATATTCATTGGGAGGACTGTTGCTAAAGCTGAAGCTCCAATAATTTGGCCACCTGATGTGAAGAACTGACTCACTGAAAAAGACCCTGATGCTGGGAAAGATTGAAGGCAGGAGAAAACTCATTCAGAACTCTCCTTGTCCACATCTGCTGGACATTTTTGAGTTTTAGGAAGTCTTTCAGTCTGGGTTAAGAAACATTGGAGGAGAAAAAAGAAGAAAATCATCATCAGTTTGGTGTTATTTCGGTTTCTGGTTTCCTTCCCCAATCTGCTTGTTACCACTTAAAAAAAAATATTCCTTAGATAGCTACACTATACATTCTGTCCTGGGTGTTTCATTACATTGAGTGGAAGAGACAGCGGGCCATGCATTTATTCGATCTTGAGCAGAACCAAAATTGACCAACTGTTTTTGAGTTTGTGGCTTCCTTTTCTTTGCTTCGATGTTAAAGAGTTGATATGAGAAAAAGGATCTTATGTTATTTCATCATCTTGTCAAGAAATGGGAACAAGGAGCTCTCCATTTCCTTTCCTTCTGAGGCTAATTTCCTCCAGGCTTAGTTTAGAAATGCTAACATCTTTTTGGTTGCAATTTAAATTTCTGAGTTCATTCCGCTCATTAACTTTCAGGGCTGAGGGCCTTTTGGACTTTGGGGCAATAAAAGTAAATTATGTCTCTTCACCTTTAATGATAAAGAAATGGACACCCAGTGGCAAGACATTCTTAGGAAGCCTGTTTCTGATTCATCTGGGTTTTTATTCAATTCTGTTTTATACACATTTATTGATGATCTTTTTCTCTTTCATTTTTAAAAAACTTTACAGATGACACTAAAAGGATGAATCACACATGCTTGTTCCCGGAAGAAATTCAGGCAAACTACTTCTCAGAGAGCCTTGATACCTTCAATTTATAGAACAGGAATAATTGTATTCATCATACAGATGGTGTGTGGATTATTTGAGAAAATGAAGTAAAAAAGCATTTTGTAAACATAAAGTGTCACATCAGTGGAAGTGGAAGGTAATACTATTTTATTCGTCTTAGGTGGCACTAGTGATGGAAAAAAATCCAACCGCCAGTGCAGGAGATGCAAGAGATGTGGGTTCAATCTCTGGGTCAGGAAGATACCCCGGAGAAGGAAATTGCAACCCATTTCCTGGAAAATCCCACGGACAGAGGAACTTGGTGGGCTACGGTCCGTGGGGCTGCGAGAAGTCAGACACCACTTGGTGACTGAGCACACGTATGTGCTTTCTTTTAAGCTTCAAGAGGAGCCTGAAAGAGGGATTTGGAGCTTTGCTGAATAAAACTCTGTTTATTCTCTCCAAATCCCTCCAGATGCTGTGCCTACTTCTTCTCAACCTAATATTTCAGAACAAAACAATCCTGATATTTCTAGTCTGAAACTGTACAGCATCCTCTGCTGGCCCTTGCCCTCTGGGGGAGCATCCCAAGCATCATTAAGTCTTTCTGAAAGAACAAGTACCAGAACTGCACACAATATTCCACCAAGAGGCACCCTGGGTCTTGTAAAATGGGAAAATATGACATATTCAGATTCCAGAGAAAAATGGTAGGTCTGAAAGTACATAACCCCTTATGCTGACATATCACTTGCCTTGGCTCTTGAAGCTATTATGCCCTTAGTCTCTAATATCTTTACTCCCCCTACGTCTTAACCTGTCAATACAGGACTCATTTATTCAGCAAGTAATTTCTGAGCTCATACTCTGTGGTTAAGGCGGTGAACAAGGCAGGAAAAGTTTATGTTTTCAAGGGGTTTACTTTCTGAAGGTGGAGGGTAGAAGGAAGAAGGAAAGAAGGAAGGAAGGAGAGGGGGAAATGGGAGGGGGTGGGGAAGGAGGGAGAGAGAGAGAGAGTGCTTTGCTAAGCCATTTCAGTCGTGTCTGACTCTGCGGCCCCATGGACTGTAGCCCGTCAGGTTCCTCTGTCCGTGGGATTCTCCAGGCAAGAATGCTGGAGTGGATTGCCATTTCCTCCTCTGGGGAGTCTTCCCGACCCAGGGATCTAAACTGTGTCTCTTGTTTCCGGCATTGGCAGGTGGATTCTTTACCATGGAGCCACCTGGGAAGCCCAAAGAGAGATAAGATAAAGATAAATGTTGGGAAGAGAATTAGAGTAAGGTGAGTTAATAGAGTATAATGGGGGGTCAGAAAAAGCCTCTCTGAGACACATGAAGAGCAAGAGCAAGAACATTCCAAGCAAAGGGAACAGCTGTTACAAAGACCCTACAGTAATCCTGGTACAACAGGGGAACGTATGGAATGGAGGGGACAAGGCGGGAAGTGGTACAAGATGAGATCATAGAGATGGTCACAAGCCAGATAACACCAGGCTTTGCAAATCAGCCCAAGGAGAAGTTTGATTTTTATTCTAAGTGTGATGGAAGCTGTTTTTTTTTTTTGGGGGGGGGAGGTTGTTTTTTGTTTTAATTTTATTTATTTTATTCGGCTGCATCAGGTCTTAGTTGTAGCATCAGAATCTTTTTGATGTGATACGGGAACTCTTAGTTGTCATGTGTGGGATCTGATTCCTTAACCAGGGACTGAACCCAGGCTCCCTGCCCCGGGATTGTGGAGTTTTAGCTACTGGACCACCAGAGAAGTTCTACCATCAGTGGTTTTTAAGCAGGAAAGTAACACATTTTGATTTGTTTTTTTTTTTTGAGATGCTCTTCTGTCCTCAATGTGAAAGCTACATTGTATCAATACTTCTGCTTCAGAATGTTTTTCAGATGCTTCTTCTGTCAGACATTCTTCCTGCTAATGTGCCGCAAAGTCATCCTTCCTCCATCGAGGAAGAGTGAAGACCTCCCATTATATATAGTCATCGGAATTTTGCTGACTAATTTGATTTAAGGAACCTGAATGTTTCTCTTCTGTAAATATACAGATAGTATACGGATAAATAAGTGCAGAAAAAGGTCTGTGGCACTTAGTAAGCTTTTACGGAGTTCTGATGTAGTAAATGTCCTTGGTACTTTGAACCTAAAATTGATCATTTACTGTATCTTAAATCTTAGCTGGTCATTTGTATGTTTGATTCGTCCTCATGAGTGATTTCCATTAAGACAGAGATTTATTACACTGGTACCCTCCCTGCTTTACCTAGTAGACATAGGAATAACCTAAAATGGTGTAGATTGCTGTGTGTTCACCCAAGTTCATTCCTTTCTCATCTGATGTAAACAGATGGGTGAAATTCCCAAGTCTCCACTTAGGCAGGACCATGTGACTAGCCATCTGAGTTCTAGCCAACTGGATGAGATTAAAGTGATAGTCATGAGCTCCCATCTCAGTCCTTAAAAGCCTCCTATAAGTGATTCTTCCGGCTCCTTCCTGCTTATTTGCTGGCAGAAGATGAAGAGTGAAGCAACTATGACAAACCTAGACAGTGCATTAAAAAGCAAAGACATCGCTTTGCTGACAAAGTCCATCTAGTCAAAGTTGGGAGAAGGCAATGGCAACCCACTCCAGTACTCTTGCCTGGCAAATCCCATGGACGGAGGAGCCTGGTAGGCTGCAGTCCATGGGGTTGCTAAGAGTTGGACATGACTGAGCGACTTCTCTTTGACTTTTCATTTTCATGCTTTGGAGAAGGAAATGGCAACCCACTCCAGTGTTCTTGCCTGGAGAATCCCAGGGACGGAGGAGCCTGGTGGGCTGCCGTCTATGGTGTCGCACAGAGTTGGACACGACTGAAGCAACTTAGCAGCAGTAGCAGTCAAAGCTATGGTCTTTCCAGTAGTCATGTATGGATGTGAGAGAGACCATAACAAAGGCAGAGCACCAAAGAACTGATGCCTTCAAACTGTGGTGCTGGAGAAGACTCTTGAGAGTCCCTTGGATAGCAAGGCAACTCATTGGAAAAGACCCTGATGTTGGGAAAGACTGCAAGCAGAAGAAAAGGGAGACAGAGGATGAGATGGCTGGATGGCATCACTGATTCAGTGGACATGAACTTGGGCAAGCTCCGGCAGATGGTGAGAGACAGAGAGGCCTGGCGTGCTGTAGTTCATAGGGTCACAGAGTTGAACATGACTTGATGGGTTTGGGTGGACTCTGGGAGTTGACGATGGACAGGGAGGCCCGGCATGCTGCGGTTCATGGGGTTGCAAAGAGTTGGACATGACTGAGCAACTGAACTGAACTGAACTGGAGACTGAACAACAGCAGTAACAATGAAGAATTAGGAGGCCATGGGGAAGGCTGAGCAGGAGGAAGCCTGGACCCTTATCACTATAGAGACTACCCCTTGGATTACTGCAAGAGGGAAAAAATAAATCTTATTTAGATAAGCTGTTAAGATGTCAGAGGTGTTTTCTTGCACTGTTTGTGTTCCGCTAACTAGTATAACATACTATCACATGTGTGTCATTTAGAGTTTACATGCCCAAATTTCATCTCCTTTACTATTTCTAATATGAAGGATGCAAGGCAAGGAAATCAATTTTTTACCATTTTATTGAGGGAGCCTCTGGGGAAGGTTGTGATTTTCCCTGGTTGTTAAGGTAAGAACTAAGCTGTGAGCTCTTCATTATGCTTTAGGAAAAACAAACAAACAAATCTATCAGGAGAGTGGAGAGTGGATTAGAAAGGAGTAAAGCAAGATTATGAGAGACTAGTAAATAGATAATCATACTAATAAGGATGGTAAAAGATGGGATTCTGAATAAGTAAAAGTGAGGAAGGTGGTGAAAAGCAGATGGAAGTCCCAGAGCTCTTTACTATATACCATACTCTCTGCTGCACTGTGACCTACTCATTAACCACCCCGCCTTTTGTCATGTTGGGAAACTGACCTGTTGTGAAATGAGTAAAGCATATTAGAACTGAAGGTGAATGAGACTTTTTTTGAGCAATGTTTGTGGTTAAGGAAAAACATATAAGACAAGAGATCCTTGGTAGGTACAAGAACAGTACTGTCATGGTTTTTATTATTATCATCATTATCATTTTAAGTTGCAATTTGTGCCTGAGTTATCTTCTGGAATATTTCAAGACTGTGTGAGGAAAATAACTGCTTTGTGGTCTTCTCTTTCTGATTTTCAGGTTTCAGATACAACTGGCTACAACGTAACTCTCAAATACTTATTTCTAGCTCAGGCATCCTCCTAAAGCTTACATCCATATATCTATTTGCTAAAACCTAAAGAATCTTGCTAAATATCTTCCTCCATTTCTCAGTTTAATCTGTCACCAATCCCTATAAAATTTACCTCGTAAACATATCTTAAATATGACTTCTCACTTCAATAAAAAATAAATGGATTCTGTCTAACAGCCCTTGATGCAGTTTCTTTCCAACTTACCACAAAAAAATCTATGAAAATACATTTTTTTAAAACAGATAAAACTGGGTAACCACCTCAAATTTTAAATCTGTTAAAATTTACTGGAATCAAAATCACTTTTACTGAAGTATCAGAAATCAAAACAACAGAAAAAAATAACTTTTAATGAGTCCCTGCATAACCAGTGGAAACACATCAAATTTATTATTCTGAAAAAACAGTAGAAAATTCTCTAGTTTATGGTCTGTAGTTCTGAAATATAAAGTTTAAACCGATAGGAAATGGGCCAATAACTCTCTTTAGTGTGGGATGTTCTGTTAAAAGCAATTACCATGAAAGTCCCATTTCCATCCTTTCCATTTTATTCTTCTTTGTCTGCAATTAGCTCTGCCTAGTATATGTGGAGCATACCACATTTGTACCTGTTTAATATCTAAATTGTTTTGGTAGTATGTGTGTATGCTCAGTCATGTCTGAGTCTTTGCTGCCCCGTGAACTGTAAGCCCGTCAGGCTCCTCATCCATGGGATTCCCCAGGCAAGAATACTGGAGTGGGTTGCCATTTCTGTTTCCTTCCTTTCTATTTCCTATCTTCCAGACCCATGGATCAAACCTGGGTCTCCTGTATTGCAGGCAGATTCTTTACCATCTGATTTTTTTTTAAGTAAATTAAATTATGATCTCCAGGAGGACAAACAGTATGTCTATTGTGTTCATCATGGTTTCTATATGCCCAGCAGAGAGCCTAGGAGATAGTGACGCAGTCAAGATTGCTTTGTTCTTGGACTATAACCATTCCCTCACCCATTAAAAAAACATATGGTTCAAAGAAAGAAAAAGACAGTTGGCAGTGATGTATGGTATTTGGCAATTAAGCACTTCATGTAATGATTCATGGGTGGGGACAGAAAAACAGACTTGTTAGCAGATTATTTTTTGATTCTTTTCTTTTCCCCACTGTAGTCCATTGGTTCAGAAAACAGTGAACCAGATAATGGGTGTAGGGAAAAGCTGCAACCTCTGTCAAGCAGACCTACAGAAGAATTTTGAGCTGCAAAATTTTCATTTAGTCTTTGAGAATGGTATTTAAACATCACCCCAGCGAACAGTGCCTGCAAACTAGGGCTGGCAAACACTTAGTGTGTAGACATACTGCACAAGAACACAGTACAGATAAACCTCGTCACATTTGAAAGTGAATAAAGTGGAAAACAAGCATGAAACCTACTGCAGAACAAGTGGGAAAAAATATCTTGAACACTCAGGAGAGCTTCACACGTATGCATATTTTTAAACAGGAATTGGAGGAACATGTCAGAAAACTAAATGTTTCAATAAAATCCAAGAAATAATGATCTCTAAAATAGAGTAGATAGTCTTAAGCAGAGAAATATTTGAGATTCAAATACAGCAGTCTGAGAAAACAAGAGATCCAAAAAAAATAAAGAAGAGTTGCAGAGGAACCACCAATTCGGTAGCAGCAGTAGAATTAAAATCTCCACTGCAGGCCATGAAGTGGTGGACTGGCAGCAGGACAGAGCATCTGTGAGATGTGGAACAAACGAGCAGCTTCACTAAAATGCAAAAGAGAATGATGCTTGTAAGAGGAAAAGCAACAGCTATAGAAGGGAAGATATATACCCAACAACAACACATGGATGTCTAAGGTTATGTTATTCCCAACAACAACACATGGACGTCTAAGGTTATGTTTAATAGTATTTAGAGTTGAGCCTCACACTACTATAAAAGTTGATTTTTATTAATAGTATCTCTATGAAAATTATCCTGGATGATTTCTAAAGACAATTAAGACAGTGTAAAGAGTTGACTCATTGGAAAAGATTCTGATGCTGGGAGGGATTGGGGGCAGGGGACGACAGAGGATGAGATGGCTGGATGGCATCACCGACTTGCTGGACGTGAGCCTGAGTGAACTCCGGGAGTTGGTGATGGACAGGAAGGCCTGGTGTGCTGCGATTCATGGGGTTGCAAAGAGTCGGACATGACTGAGCAACTGAAATGAACTGAACTGAACTGAAGGGCATGCCTTAAAACAGGTTAAACCATTTAAAGGAGCATTTCAATGTAAGCATTGATAACATGTAGAAGATTTGTAAAAGCAAAAAAAAAAATTTAAGAGAACTTACGTGATACTTAGAAATTATTTCGAAAAATAAAAGAAAATCAAGCATCAACACCTGGCATTATAGAAACACTGGCAGGTAACTCAAGAAATCACAAATTTACTGGAGAGTCTGAGAATGGCTATTAAAATAACTATATAATCTTGAGATAAGTGGCTTGACTAGGTATTTATGATGAATCTACCTAAATAGATACATTAAGCAGAAATTTTACCATTATTCTAAAAATAAAGACTTGACCAAGAGTTCTTTTGTTTAATTATTTATTACACAGATATTTGTTGAGAACCTAATATTTGCCAGATGTCATGATGTATTCTAGGTACAGTGAAAGTGAAAGTTGCGCAGTTGTGTCTGACTCTTTGTGACCCCATGGACTATGCAGTCCATGGAATTCTCCAGGCCAGAATACTGGAGTGGGTAGCCTATCCCTTCTCCTGCGGATTTTCCCGACCCAGGAATCTAACTGGGGTCACCTGCATTGCAGGCAGATTCTTTACCAAATGAGCTATCAGGGAAGCCCCTACGTACAGTAATGGTAAGCAAGAAAGCCCTTTATTTTGTTATCGTTGAATCATTAGTTCAAAGTAGTATGCCAACAATCAGACAATCACCAAACAGTCTGGTAAATGTGACAGGGTATATAGGCTTGTGGTGCCCCCAGACAGAGGAATCTCATCCAATCCTGGCATCCTGGGGAATGGAAGTTGATCATTCCAAGCCAGGACTATCACCAGTATGAAAGCCAGAGGGAGAGAGGTCCTGGTGAGTTGGAGAAACCAGGAGTTCTTTATGATTGACTCTGAGAATCAGTGAAGGAGAATGAGAAGAGATGTGAGGAGAAAAACACTTGAAGATTAGATATTGGGCAGAATCTCAAGAGTATGTTGGGCTTTCTCAAATACAGAGTTTAAATTCAATTTTCCAGTTTATTTGTACTTACATCTGTGTATGCACAGTGGCACATTGGGTTTGTACCTTTTTAAACCCCTTCTATATGTCAGGTACTTCACATATATTATTTCATTGAATTACTCTCAGAATTTCATGAGGCAGTCATGATTATTTTTAATAAGATGAAAGCTGTGGAACAAAGAAAGAAGTTAATCTATGGAAGATTAAATAGGAAAAGGCAACTGTAGAATTCAAATGTAACTGTCGCTGGTAGAATTTTCACCTTTTCTTACTAATTTGTGAAAGTTCTCTCATATTAGCAGTGCAGGTATTTTTCCAGTTTTTCCTTTTAATTTTAGTGCATTGATTACAAATTGTATGTATTGATTAAAATCTGTTTTCTCTAAGAAAGTCTGTACCTCTGCTGGACCGAATGAGAAGATGAGGATGAAGATGACATCACCAGCCATCACGATTCTAATAGCAACAGATATTCACTGAGTGGGCAGCACTGAGTTTAGCATGTTGCAATGATTTATTTACACAGCAATACTAGAATAATATTTACTACAGAAGTTTGGTAAAGTCTGGGGATAATTAAGAAACTCAGTCAAACTATGCTTGTTGCTTTAATCTGTTCCTCTGTGGACTACCCTTCCTTTGCCCTTGCCCTCTTCATCAGATTAACTTTTATACTTATTTTAAAATGCAGCTCAGGCATCACCTGTTCCAGAGAGGATTCCCTGATCCCTCCCACTCCCAACCTCCATCTAATTCGATACCACTACTCTGGATTCCATTTACAGTCTGAGCATATATAATCATCCTTGCATTTCACACTCGACTTTACCTTTATTTGTATTTCTACCACTTACACTCTTCTGTGAGCTCATCGAGGAGAAAGATGTGCAGTATTCTGCTTTGGGTCCTGACTGCTTTTCACACTACTGGAGACATTAAGGACTTTCCAAGCTACAGCAATTTGCTGGGAGCTGAGCCAAGTGATCGAAAGTCACAAATAATTAAAATAGGGCTGAAGAATATCTTAAACTTATAAAAGCTCATATGTGGTAGAAGTACATTCTGTGTCTAAATTAACTTAGACTGTTTTGTACAGAAACCTTGTCTTTTCCTCCCTAAATGGCTGAAGAACATTTTTTTTCTTATACTTGGAAAATTTATATAAAGAATATATATGGTACCCCAGACACATATAAACTTTGGACTTAGTCTTTCCCTTGGGGATCACCCAGGAGAGGTCTAAAAGCTCCTCTACATTCTACCTAGCTGAAAGAATTCTCAACTAAGATTTCACCCGGAAGTTTTCTGAGCCACCCCATTTCCAGAGATGAGAAATATTTGTTCTGTGGTGCGGTTTTTCACTTTATTCTGCTTGGTCGGGTTTCCACTGTGAAAGAGAAAAATAAGACATTCTGGAAAGTGTTCCTTCTACTGTTGAAGTGAAAAGATGTGAGAATCTTAGGAACTAACTCCATCCTGGTGAAATGGAAAAAAGGTAGCTTTCTCTGAATCAAAAATAAAGAGTTAACAAGGACAATTAGACTTAGTGGGTATGAACTGATTCTGCCAACCACGGAGAGATGAGCTGGCCTTCTAGACTCCCAAGGTTCTTTGTTATATTGCTTCCTGGACCTGAGAGGGAAGAGGTACCTTAAAAAGTGGAGACAACTGCAGGCTCATCGGACGGCCACTTCCTGAGCTGTGCTAACAGAGGCAGTGCTTGTGAGCACAGATGCAGCTTCATCACCTGATTGCTCCAAGTTCAGGTTCCTGTGTTGAACTGAGTGGTGGACATTCACTCATTTAGCATCTGAGCTAGAGAATTTCTCATTCCTTGAATTAACCTCTCCATGCATTCAACTGAACTTCTCAGTTTTCTTTTCAGCATTCTGTTTTCCAATCTTCTGTCTTTTATTTGCCCCTTCATACTTGGGATCTGATTTTTGGATCTTCACACTTAGAGCCAGAGTTAGAGTTCGCTGCAATGAATGAATATCTTAGAATTAAGACTTAATGATGACATGAGTATGATTTCACCAAAATCTGGGAACACATTTGTCAGCATTTTACTAACAGCAGAGTGATTTGAAGTAACAGTATTTAGCAAGAAATAGAGCCTTTCCTGCCACTTTTTAAGTTATGTTACCTGTGACAAGCCATTTAACCTTTCCAATCATTCAGATTCCTTTTTTATTAAGTGAGGATCATTATTGCTAATTCATGAAAATGTAATAAAGATTAAATGTGATACTGTAGCAAAACACCTAGAATATAGATATTTACTGTCTGAGAACTGATATTGATATCAGTTTTGTATTAGGGTTAATATTAATATTATATAGATTGACTCAGACATTATAAATCAACACTATTATAATCCCAAATCTCCCAATTCTGGTTTTCCCTTTTATAAAAGGCTGTAGCTAAGACACCTCAAAACTGAGCTTATTTGAGACCTGATGAATTTAGTGAATGAAGGGTTTACATGGAGGATGGCAGTTTCCAAAGAAACATTTCACAGAAGCAAGACAGGTACGTGTTACTTTTTGCCAAAGTCACTCAGAGCCCTGTATGAGTTACAGTGTGATAAAGGTGCAATAGCTCATCCTTCAGGCCTTTCAAGAATCAGAAATATGAAAAACAATAGACATGTCTGAAGAAAGTTTCATCACTCAAATAGAAACAGTCATGTGTCTGGCAGAGTTCCAACTTGGCAGCCCATAGTTCACTAATGATAAACTTTACATTCAGACACGTCTGAAGACAGTCGAGGACTATAGGGGGACCCGATAGGGAACAGTTTTCATAAAGAACCAAGAGGCATCTTTGGTGTTGTTATTTAGTCACTGTTTGTGATTCCATGGGCTGTAGCCCACTTGGCTCTTCTCTCCTTCACTATCTCCTGGAGTTTGCTCAAATTCATGCCCACTGAGTTGGTGATGTTATTTAACCATCTCATCCTCTGTTGCCCCCTTTTCCTTTTGCCTTCAATCTTTCCTAACATCAGGGTCTTTTCCAATGAGTTGGCTCTTCATATCAGGTGGCCAAAGTATTGGAGCTTCAGCTTCAGCAACAGTCCTTCCTGTGAATATTCAGGGTTGGTTTCCTTTAGGATTGACTGGTTTGATCTCCTTGCAGTCCAAGGGCCTTTCAAGAGTCTTCTCCAGCACCACAATTCAAAAGCATCAATTCTTTGGCACTCAACCTTCTTTATGGTCCAAACTCAAGAGGTATCTTGGAATACAGTTTGTCTGGAAGGAAAGGAGAACTGGAGCACTCATAGCTGTTCCAAGCCAAGATGAACTTCACCGTAGAACACAAATGATATGAAAGGCCAAAGTAAGTAAATAATTACAATCACAAAATAATAATAACAATATTCTCCAGCTGAAAGAAAAATAATGGGCTTGCAAATTAAAAGTACACATCAGGCAGTATTAATGAGATGACACTAATCCCTTAACACAGCTTCTTGTGATTCTTCATATACATTTTCCAGTAGGCGGTAGGCCTGTTTTAGTCATTTAAAAAAGCATGCTGTGACTTTTATTTATTTATTTTTCTACTTAATCTGTTTTATACCTAAAGGATTTATGTTCCTTAGTGCGATAACCTGCGGAGATCAACTATGGTTCCTTGAATAATTTATAAACATAGCTGGGATTTTGTCCTGTTTTTCTTTTACAGAATTCTTAAGGTGGCAGCCAAAATACCAGCAATCACCATAACTACTACAGCAGCTCAGTGACATTAGTATTTGCACCATTATATTTGGTGCTTATAAAAACATGTCTCTGTGATCTGTGGAAATAACTTTTGAGGCATGGAGCACCCATTTAAAAGAGGGGAAACTTCAAAGAGCTTTAAAGAACTTGTCCAAGGTCACCCAAATAATGTCCCTAAGATCTGTGTCTTGGACTCTTCTTCATATTTCTTAGCTCTTTTCCTGGGAAGATGATAGCTTTTAAACTGAAACATTACCTGCGCACACCATTAGGAGAACATTTTTAAGTATTAGGATACAGTTACTCTTTACATCCTGGAGTTCATGTTTTTCTCCACAGTAAGAAATGTGTTCATGGTGTTAGGAGGATGAGGTTCTTACAAATTAGATCACAGTATTAGTTTTCCATTCTTCCTTCCTTATCTGCATGTTGATTTGACCCATCTCACTAATAACCAATCTTTAGCAAGAACCCAGTCTGGGCCTTATACAACTCTAGACCACCAGATAAAGTCATAATAACTCCACATAATACATGCTATAATATGATGAAACTTATGGCTGAGATGTGTATGACCTCTATATGTTATCACAGTTCATTAGAAGGTGGACTCATCTAGACCAAATCCCATATTCTTTCTCCTACTTACAAACATTTCTCACTATCTTATTTCCTAGAACAGATAAGAAAATCCTGCAACTTGATGGCATTTCACCATTTGTCATACATATAACTTTATCTGTTCATTTGTTCATTCCAAGTCTGGTACTAGCTGACAGCTAATATAAGCATCTCTCTTTCCACATTTAGGGATACTGGAGAGCAGATGGGACAGTTAAGTTGCTCAAAGTCACACAGCTTTTGGGTGATAGAGATGGACTTAACATCAGATCTGTCTTAAATTCTGAGATGACTTCTCCTTTAAAGATCTTTCAAAGGTGTCAGATGGCAGGATCTCTGCATTCTCCCTGTTCACTTTAAGCTTCTAGTCCCCATGCCCTTATTTTGTTATTGGCAGTAAAAAGCATTGGTGTATGGTACTTTCTAATTGATGATACATATCTCTTCTGTGTACTCAACTTTAGGTAAGTTCTTTCTCCTAAGTTCAGAGGGCATCTTTAGTGGAGTAATAGGTGTCCTTCTCCACCTTCCTCGAAAGAAGACTAGCTAGAGTCATTAAAACTGTTCTGCTGGGAAGCATTGCTGGGTAGCAAGGAAATTAGGAAAATGTTAATGAGTATGTGTCAGATATTCACTTTTTTCTCCTTCAAAGGTCTTATTGATGTGATGGAGTATAAGCCCGACATGTTAGATAAGCTAAAAACAAAATACCAATTGTCATGAATCTGGGCAAGTATTTGATCACATGAAATTAAATTGGATAAATTCTCCACCTATAAATCAAGCCTTTGTACAGAAAGGCATGTCTGGAGAGAGAGAGAGAGCTCACCTTGGTACTTACATGGCTTGGCCCAACCCCAGAATTTCTCATTCGGTAGATCTTGTTTGGGGCTAAAACTTTACCTCTTTAATTTTCTAACAAGTTTCCAGGTACTATTGGTGATGCTGGGCTTCCCAGGTGGCGCTAGTGGTAAAGAACCCAGCTGCCAATGCAGGAGACTCAAGAAACTCGGGTTTAATCCTTGGGTCAGGAAGATCCCCTGGAGTAGGAAACAGCACCCCACGCCAGTATTCTTGTCTGGGAAATCCTATGGACAGAGGAGTCTGGCGGGCTACAGCCCACGGGTTCGCAAAGATTCGGAGGCCACTGAGCACGCGTGCAGCACTAATGCTGGCAGGCGATGTTTATCAAGCCCTTGCCATGTGTCAGGGGCTGTCCTAGGGTTTTGTATGAAGTACTTCATTTAATCCTTCCAACAACTTATGAATGGAGAGAGTGAGTTAATCTCCAGTTTGAGGATGAATTTAAATTACCTGCCCAAGGTCACAGAGTTAATAACAATCCCTCCTATGACGTGGGATTTGAACCCAATCAGAGAGACTCTCGAGACCAGACACTTGCTTGGGTTCTCTGGGGTTCAATCACCCCACCTGAAATATGGAACTCAGAATTGTTAGGTGACCTTACAGGAAATGATATGTCTTTTTCATTTCCCTTTCACCTCCAGCTTCACCATTTACTGACACTGACTTTCAGTAAGTCATTTAGAACTTTCAGCTTTCTAGACTTCAGCCCTTTAACTATGCTTTGACAAATTCACGTCATCTGTAAAGTGGAAGGATCATACCCGTTGCAAGTCTCCTGATTTATTTGAAACCCCTCTAGATAAGAGCTTTGAACTGCAAAACAAATAAAGAGCAACACTGAGGAAACTTTCTTATCATCTTTGCTGTCATTAATTCCTCATGATTTTCACAAATGTTCCAAAAGGCATCTGAGCACACACTGCTAATTGATAAAGTTATAGAACTCGGTTTCTGTAATAACCACTGTGATTTGCATAGCAGGTTTCTTCGGAGTCTTGACAAAGAATGTGGACCAAAATGTTCTCATGCAAGGTAGGAACAAAATCATGCCATTTAATGGATGGTTACCATTTGTAGACTCTGCTAAGAACTCATCCTTCCATTTAAGCTTCACCATAGCTCTGTGAAATTTGATGTTATTTTTGTACTCACTTTTCACATAAGTAAATTGAGGTTTGACTAGTTGAATAACTAGTCAAGATAAGTTATTAAATCTGTTGTTGAGTAGGAAATGAACCAGGCTGGCCTCCTAAGTCTGGCTATGTAAGCAAGTTACTTTCCTCAATTTGAACAAATCAAACTCAAATAAAATTTCTTTTCTTTCTTTTTCTTCTTTTATCCACTTAAAATGCCCTCATGTCTTTGGTACTTTCCACTCTTTGTTTATTTCAGGGCTGCGTGTGGCAAATCCATGGGGAAATAAATCTTAGTCTTTAATATCAGGGAACTTCTTAACTGATTTGTCATTCTGAGCTTGGCAACCAATTCTCCAATAAGGTCACATTTCATTCATTTCACATATCTATCTACAATGCCTCGAGGATTTCCTCAACCCCAAGTTTTATAAAGATAACTAAGACTTTGTCATCCACGTTCTGGGTTGAAGGCTCAATGTATCTTTTTACTCGGTTCATGTAAGCAAGTAAATATGCCCCACATCCTAAAGTTTCATGAGAGGATCTGATGTAAACGTAAGAGTTCCTTCTTCTTGTGAACTTAGCAGAAACCTGGAGGCAGGGGATTGATCTCTCAGGATAGTCATTTCCACACCTTCCAGCTGCACTGAATCCCTCTTCGTGTTTCACTCTCTCTCCCCTTGTGGGTCTCTTCTGGAATGTCACTGCTTCAGGATACACTTAGCCTTCCTCTCCACCTGCACACGTGGGCAATGCTCACCTTTAACTGGCTTTGTCACTGGAGTGTGTTTCCTCCAGTAACTCTAGTGCATGCCCATCTCCTGGCCCACATCTTAACTGCGATGCTGCGTGCACTCTAGGTAGAATTTTTGCTAGACCTGTCCCTCCATCATCTTAGCATCTGACTGCTGCTTTCTATCTGCTGCTTTCTCTCCTGTGGAGTCTGTGAAGGGAGGGAGTATGACTTCAAGCAGGCAACCCAACTCTCAAATTTGGACCCAAATTCTTTCTTTGGAAATTAAAAATGGATTTAATGCAATTTAACAGATATTTATCGAGGGCTTATTATTAACAAGTCTGAAGCGTCCCAAAGTGGAAGAATAACATTCAACAGGATTTTAGGTAAGACAGTTTTTGATGGGTAAGCTTTAAATTTTAAAAAAATAATTCTGTTCACCTTTTTTCTTTAAAAATGTAGCTGGGACATCCAAACCTTAATTTTGCAAATATGGGTACTTAGAACCAAGTAAATGCCATCTTGAGATACTTATGCAGACTGCCAGTATCACTAAGGCTGTCTAGCTTACTTGAGGATACAGCAAACACAGATAAGTAGGTGGATGGATGAGTGATATTTGAGGAAAGCTGACCTAGACATTTGGATGCCAAGACACATGTGGAATGGCATTAACCCTCTTCTAACCCCATAGTGATTCGTGGAGCTCTCCTACATACCAGTTTTGTGCTCACTCCGATTATCTGGATTCAAGACTAGATTCTTCCAATTTTCTTGCTGTGTACTTAGAACCAGTTATTTACCTTTTCTGAGCCTCAGTCAAAAACATGAGGCTCTACAAGAATAATACCCATTGCTCAAGGTTCTTATAAAGATTAGATGAGAAAATACATGATCCTGAAAACTAAAAGACATTGATGAAACAAAGTGAAGAACATGCAAATAATTGTAAAGATATTCTGTGCTCATGGAATGGAGAATTAATATTGTTAAAATACCCATACTATCTAAGCAATCTAGAGGAAGATCAAATTGCCAACATCCATTGGATCATCAAAAAAGCAAGACAGTTCCAGAAAAACATTAATTTCTGCTTTATTGACTACGCTAAAGCCTTTGGCTGTAGGGATCACAAAGAACTATGAAAAATTCTTCAAGAGATGGGAATACCAGACCACCTGACCTGCCTTTTGAGAAATCTATGTTCAGGTCAAGAAGCAATAGTTAGAACTGGACATGGAACAACAGACTGGTTCCAAATTGGGAAAGGAGTACATCAAGGCTGTCTATTGTCACCCTGCTTATTTAACTTATATGCAGAGTACATCATGAGAAACACTGGGCTGGAAGAAGCACAAGATGGAATCAAGATTGCTGGGAGAAATATCAATAACCTCAGATATGCAGATGACACCACCCTTATGGCAGAAAGTGAAGAACTAAAGAGCCTCTTGATGGAAGTGAAAGAAGAGAGTGAAAAAGTTGGCTTAAAACTCAACCTTCAGAAAACTAAGATTGTGGCATCTGGTTCCATCACTTCATGGCAAATAGATGGGGAAACAATAGAAATAATGACAGACTTTATTTTGAGGGGCTCCAAAATCACTGCAGGTGGTGACTGCAGCTATGAAATTCAAAGATGCTTACTCCTTAGAAGAAAAGCTATGACCAACATAGACAGCATATTAAAATCAGAAACATTACTTCTCTGACTAAGGTCCATCTAGTCAAAGCTATGTTTTTTCCAGTAGTCATGCTCGGATGTGATAGTTGGACCATACAGAAAGCTGAGTGCTAAAGAACTGATGCTTCGGAACTGTGGTGTTGGAGAAGACTCTTGAGAGTCTCTTGGACTGCAAGGAGATCAACCAGTCTATCCTAAAGGAAATCAGTCCTGAATATTCATTGGAAGGACTGATGCTGAAGCTGAAACTAGTATACTTTGGCCACCTGATGTGAAGAAATGACTCATTGAAAAAGACCCTGATGCTGGGAAAGACTGAAGGCAAGAGGAAAAGGGGATGACGGAAGATGAGATGGTTGGATGGCATCACCAACTCTATGGGCATGAGTCTGAGCAAACTCTGGGAGTTGGTGATGGACAGGAAGCCTGGCGTGCTGCAGTCCATGGGGTCTCAAAGAGTCAGACAGGACTGAGTTAAACTAAAGGAATCTATAAATTCAATGCAATCTCTATCAAAATTCTGATGATTTATTTTTTTTTAACAGAAATAGAAAATGGAATTCTAGAATTTATATGAAACCACAAAAGACTGAAAATAACCAAAGCAGACTTGGTGAATAACCAAGCTGAAGGCATCATATGTCCTGATTTCAAGCTATATTACAATACATGCATATATTTCTTATGCATGCATGCTAAGTCACTTCAGTCGTATCTGACTCTTTTCGACCCCATAGACTGTAACCCACCAGGTTCCTCTGTCCATGGAATTTTCCAGACAAGAATACTGGAGTAGGTTGCCATTTCCTACTGCAAGGGATCTTCCTGACCCAGGGATCGAACCCACGTCTTTTGCTTCTCCTACATTGGCAGGTTGATTCTTTACTATTAGTGCTACCTGGGAAGCCCATACAGTATGGTATTGGCATGAAAATTGACCCATAGATCAATGTAAAAGAATTTCTTGTTTAGTCACTAAGTCGTGTATGACTCTCCTGCAACGCCATGGCCTATAGTCCTCCAGGCTCCTCTGTCTAAGGGATTTCCCAGGCAAGAATACTGGAGGGGGTTTTCATTTCCTTCTCCAGGAGATCTTCCCACATCTATTGCATTTTCAGCTGGGTTCTTTACCACTGAGCCACCAGGGAAGTCCAGAAAAGAATAGAGAATCCAGAAATCACTCATGCATATATGATCAATCAGTTTTCAACAGAGGAGCCAAGAATATACAATAAAGAAATTGGCCTAAAGCTCAACAAAGAAATTCAATATGAAGAAATTCATATGTCTCTTCAATAAATGGTATTGGGAAAACTGGACAGCCACATGCAAAAGAATGAAACTAGAACACTATCTCAAAAATGAGATATGCAAAAATTAACTCAAAGGGGATTGAAAACTTGAATGTAAGACCTGAAACTGTAAAACCTAGATGAAAACATATGGGGTAACTTCCTTGATTTTGGTCTTGGCAGTGATTTTTTTGGATTTGACACCAAAAGCAAAGGCAGCAAAAGCAAAAATAAATACATACGACCACATTATATTAAAGAGCTTTTGCTAAGTAAAGGAAATCATCAATAACAGAAAAGGCAAACTACCGAATGGGAGAAAATATTTGCAAACTGTATGTCTGACAAAAGGTTAACACATAAAGAATTTATACAACTCAATAGCAAACAACCCTAAGTAATCCAATTAAAAAATGGGCGAAGAACCAGAATAGACATTGTTCCAAAGAAGACATACAAATGACCAACAAATTCATATGTCAATTAATTCTACTGAGGGAATCCTTTCACAATATATATTTATATGAAATTATCACATGTACAGTTTAAATATCTTACAACTTTCTTTGTCAGTTATACCTCAATAAAAGCAAAAGAGATGAGACAATACATATCTTTAGCCTAAATGTTTTAAGGGCTTAATAAGTGCTGAAAAGATCTTTTCAGGGCAAAATACATATGATGCTGTTTTAGGTTTAATGTGGGGCTACCTTGATGGCTCAGATGGTAAAGAATCTGCCTGCAATGCAGAAGAAACATGTTTGATTCCTGGGTCAGGAAGATCCCCTGGAGAAGGGAATGGCAACCCACTCCAGTATTCTTGCCTGGAGAATTCCAAGGACAGAAGAGCCTGGCAGGCTTCAGTCCATCGGGTCTAAAAGAGACAGACATGACTGAATGGCTAACATTTTCACTTCAGTTCAGTTCAGTCGCTCAGTCATGTCCAACTCTTTGCGACCGCATGAATCCCAGCACGCCAGGCCTCCCTGTCCATCACCAACTCCCAGAGTTCACTCAGACACGCGTCCACTGAGTCAGTGATGCCATCCAGCCATCTCATCCTCTGTCGTCCCCTTCTCCTGCCCCCAATCCCTCCCAACATCAGAGTCTTTTCCAATGAGTCAACTCTTCAGCTTTAGCATCATTCCTTCGAAAGAAATCCCAGGGTTGATCTCCTTCAGAATGGACTGGTTGGATCTCCTTGCAGTCCAAGGGACTCTCAAGAGTCTTCTCCAACACCACAGTTCAAAAGCATCAATTCTTCAGTGCTCAGCCTTCTTCACAGCCCAACTCTCACATCCATACATGACCACAGGAAAAACCATAGCCTTGACTAGACGGACCTTAGTTGGCAAAGTAATGTCTCTGCTTTTGAATATACTATCTAGGTTGGTCATAACTTTTCTTCCAAGGAGTAAGTGTCTTTTAATTTCATGGCTGCAGTCACCATCTGCAGTGATTTTGGAGCCCAAAAAAATAAAGTCTGACACTGTTTCCACTGTTTCCCCATCTATTTCCCATGAAGTGATGGGACCAGATGCCATGATCTTCGTTTTCTGAATGTGGAGGTTTAGGCCAACTTTTTCACTCTCCTCTTTTACTTTCATCAGGAAGCTTTTTAGTTCCTCTTCACTTTCTGTCATAGGGTGGTGTCATCTGCATATCTGAGGTTATTGATATTTCTCCCAGCAATCTTGTTTCCAGCTTGTGTTTCTTCCAGTCCAGCGTTTCTCATGATGTACTGTGCATATAAGTTAAATAAGCAGGGTGACAATATACAGCCTTAACATACTCCTTTTCCTATTTGGAACCAGTCTGTTGTTCCATGTCCAGTTCTAACTGTTGCTTCCTGACCTGCATACAGATTTCTCAAGAGGCAGGTCAGGTGGTCTGGTGTTCCCATCTCTTTCAGAATTTCCCACAGTTTATTGTGATCCACACAGTCAAAGGCTTTGGCATAGTCAATAAAGCAGAAGTTTTTCTGGAACTCTCTTGCTTTTTCCATGATCCAGCGGATGTTGGCAATTTGATCTCTGGTTCCTCTGCCTTTTCTAAATCCAGCTTGAACATCAGGAAGTTCACGGTTCACGTATTGCTGAAGCTTGGCTTGGAGAATTTTGAGCATTACTTTACTAGCGTGTGAGATGAGTGCAATTGTGTGGTAGTTTGAGCATTCTTTTGCATTGCCTTTCTTTGGGATTGGAATGAAAACTGACCTTTTCCAGTCCTGTGGCCACTGCTGAGTTTTCCATATTTGCTGGCATATTGAGTGCAGCACTTTCACAGCATCATCTTTCAGGATTTGAAACAGCTCAACTGGAATTCCATCACCACTAGCTTTGTTCGTAGTGATGCTTTCCAAGGCCCACTTGACTTCACATTCCAGGATGTTTGGCTCTAGATGAGTGATCACACCATCATGATTATCTAGGTCGTGAAGATCTTTTTTGTACAGTTCTTCCGTGTATTCTTGCCACGTCTTCTTAATATCTTCTGCTTCTGTTAGGTCCAGACCATTTCTGTACTTTACCAAGCCCATCTTTGAATGAAATGTTCCCTTGGTTTCTCTAATTTTCTTGAAGAGGTCTCTAGTCTTTCCCATTCTGTTCTTTACCTCTGTTTCTTTGCATTGATTGCTGAAGAAGGCTTTCTTATCTCTTCTTGCTATTCTCTGGAACTCTTCATTCAGATAGATGCTTATATCTTTCCTTTTCTCCTTGGCTTTTCGCCTCTCTTCTTTTCACAGCTATTTGTAAGGCCTCCCCAGACAGCCATTTTGCTTTTTTGCATTTCTTTTCCATAGGAATGGTCTTGACCCCTGTCTCCTGTACAATGTCATGAACCTCATTCCATAGTTCATCAGTCACTCTATCTATCAGATCTAGGTCCTTAAATCTATTTCTCACTTCCACTGTATAATCATAAGGGATTTGATTTAGATCATACCTGAATGGTCTAATGGTTTTCCCTACTTTCTTCAATTTAAGTCTGAATTTGGTAATAAGGAGTTCATGATCTGAGCCACAGTCAGCTCCTGGTCTTGTTTTTGTTGACTGTGTAGAGCTTCTCCATCTTTGGCTGCAAAGAATATAATCAATCTGATTTCGGTGTTGACCATCTGGTGATGTTCATGTGTAGAATCTTCTCTTGTGTTGTTGGAAGAGGGTGTTTGCTATGATCAGTGCATTTTCTTGGCAAAACCCTATTAGTCTTTGCCCTGCTTCATTCTGCATTCCAAGGCCAAATTTGCCTGTTACTCCTGGTGTTTCTTGACTTCCTACTTTTGCATTCCAGTCCCCTATAATGAAAAGGACATCTTTCTTGGGTGTTAGTTCTAAAAGGTTTTGTAGGTCTTCTTAAAACCATTCAACTTCAGCTTCTTCAGCGTTACTGGTTGGGGCATTGACTTGGATAACTGTGATACTGAATGGTTTGCCTTGGAAAGGAACAGAGATCATTCCGTCATTTTTGAGATTGCATCCAAGTACTGCATTTCGGACTCTTGTTGACCATGAAGCTACTCTTCTGAGGGATTCCTGCCCACAGAAGTAGATATAATGGTCATCTGAGTTAAATTCACCCATTCCAGTCCATTTTAGTTCACTGATTCCTAAAATGTCATTGTTCACTCTTGCCATCTCTTGTTTGACCGCCTCCAATTTGCCTTGATTCATGGACCTGACATTCCAGGTTCCTATGCAATATTGCTCTTTACAGCATTGGACCTTGCTTCTGTCACCAGTCACATCCAAAGCTGGGTATTGTTTTTGCTTTGGCTCCATCCCTTCATTCTTTCTGGAGTTATTTCTCCACTGATCTCCAGTAGCATATTGGGCACCTACTGACCTGGGGAGTTCCTCTTTCAGTATCCTATTATTTTGCCTTTTCACACTGTTCATGGGGTTCTCAAGGCAAGAATACTGAAGTGGTTTGCCATTCCCTTCTCCTTCACTTACGTTTAGTAAAACCAAAAACAACATTTCAGAGTCTTGGAAAGTGGAGAGGGACTTCAAGTGTTCTGACTGAACCAGTGCGTCAGCTGAGGCTGAGGGAGGTGACCTTAGTTGTTTGTGGTCCTAGGGGTGCCCAGAGCCCTGATAGAGTCATATCTTCTGGCTTCATGTCCAGAGATCTTCCCATGGCCCTAGTTATGTTCTGAACCAAACTTGTGTGATTGCTCTCACTGATAATCTGATTTCTATTCAATTACTTAAATGCTTCATGCTCCAGCCCAGAGCCTCTTAAAAATATCTGATTGTAACAATCCCAAGAACCACAAGTTTAGTCAAAGGTAAATCCTGGCTTGCTATACCCTTGTTCTCATACACCTCAGAGGTGCTTGTACAAATACATTTCAAAAAAGAAAAGGAACTGGGGACATTTCCTCTTCTCCTCCCAAGGTAATTAAACAATGAAAGAACCTTTTATAAATGTCACAATGGTGCTTTTATCAAGGCCATCAGCGTCACAATATGTTACCTTATTTATTATTTCCTTTTTTTCTGTCCTGGGGCAGAGGGTCCTGTTGGCATATCCTCAGTGTTTATCTGTGAGTTTTTACATTTAATCGGACCAGTCATCGCCATTACATTGTTCTCGAGGTGTTCCTTGCAGTTGGTTTTTAAAATGGGAAAACTTGTTTGTCCTTTGTATAGAGTTTGAAACAAGGGCTTCCCAGGTAGCTCAGATGGTAAAGAATCTGCCTGCAGTGTGGGAGACCCAGGTTCGATCCCTGAGTTGGGAAGATCCCTTGGAGAAGGGAATGGCAACCCACTCCAGTATTCTTCCCTGGAGAATTCCATGGAAAGAGAAGCCTGGCAGGTTATAGTCCATGCTGTTGCAAAGACTCAGACACAACTGAGTGACTACCACACACACACACACACACACACACACACACACACACACACAGTTTGATGCCAGGAGCCAGTGTGAGGAATTCCACCCATGACAAGGTCATGTGGCAGAGCTCTGATGGCAAGGCTAATCAGACCTCAGGTTTTCCCCCTGGAATTTCTGAGCATCCACCCCCCAAAAAAATAAGAATCTGCCTGCTTTTCCACTCTTCTAATATTCTCTGGAAAAAGTCAAATCAGGGCTTTAGCCTTCTGCATTTGAAAGGGATGTTTCAGTTAAACCCCTCTGATAGCTCTCTAGCTTGCCTAACAGGTTCCCCCAGACCTCTTACAGCTTGTGAATTGCTTACAGGCCCCAACTTCGAGAGGCACAAAGCTTAAAAGCATCTTAAAGATACAGAGCCTTTTCTAAAGAGCTAAAAATCATATTGGTGACGGGTTTTCACTGTTGACTCAATGATTGCCGCCAGGCCTCCATATTCTTTATCTTTTAGGCACCTGGGAGGATGTTAATCAATGTAATCGGGATGTAGAAAAAGATATATAGTAGTTTTGATGTTAGCAACACTAGACTTTTGAGTTACTTTTCTTTTGTTATAAATCACTGTACTCCTTTTACTTGTTATAAATTGCTGTATCTTTGCTATGTAAGAATGTAAGTTTATTTAGTGCTTTCTGAGAATGGCACCAGACTTTGGGAAGATCAACACAAATAAGTCTTCTAGTTAACAACTCTTATCACAAAAAAGGCTGTAAAATGTTAATTGGCCCTTTTTGGCCAGAAGATAATGTAAATCACCTAAGACGTGTGTATACAATTAGGTATGCAGAGAGAAAAGCCTAGTTTTGATAAGAGTCTGGACTGCTAATGCTGTATAACTTTGTATTACCCATTGATCTCCATGTATTGTCAGAAGTATAAAAAGCCTTCTGAACAATAAAGGATGGACCAGTTTCTTGGACTAGTCTCTCGGCCTAGTTTCTTGGGAATCTGGCTCCCCCCATGTCTCTCTCTCTCTCTTTTTCTCCCTCTCCCTCCCTCTCCTCTTTACTCTAATTTCAGGCTGAATTCCCATCTGGATCGGGGCGGCTTACCAAGTCTACTTACTTGCCCTGGCTTTTAAGACCCGCGTGAAAGGGAGCCTAAGTCAGGGCACCCTTCAATATTCAAGTGGGCGCCAGTGGCCCGACATAGACGGTGCAAGCTCCTTGTCTGGAAGTTTACTGGCTTTCCCTGTAAGCCAAGTTATTCAGCCTTCTTTCTCCACTTAATTTTCCTACTATACTATTTCTACCTAATCTAATCTTATATTAATAAATAAATAAGTTTCTTCCTCGCCGACTCCGTCCACCCTTCAAATTTCCTGGATCCACCGGGGCTGGACCCCGGCAGTTTGAAATGTGTCCCTGCTCAAGGCTTTACTTTTTCAAATGTTGGGACAGTGTTTGCACAAGGCCCCAGAGTTCATGAAAGAGAAGGTATGTGACACTTAACAGTGGAATTGTGCTGCAGGAAAAGATGTGAGCAATGGAAAAGATAGAGTTGGGATTTTTAAGATGTATAAAAGCTGGACCTCATTATTCAGAGTAGCTGTGGCTTCTACAGACTCTGTCACAGGAATGGAAAATCCCGAGAGCCCCAGGCTCCTTGACTGGCAAATGGTCCTAGGGTTGACACACGGCACAGTCCTTACCTTTCATTTTTCAGGTACTTTCTGTACTTAGACAAGTTCATCAAGGTGAATGTTTTCAGTAAAACCTGATCACCACTTTTTATTAGCCTAGCAAACTTGGGCAAGTAACTAAAGCTCTATAAACCTGTTTTCTCATCTGTAAAATGGGCCAATAGCACCTACTTTAAAGAGTTGCTGTATGTGATTATATAAGCATCCTTATATCATCTATGTCTAATTAACTTTACAGAGTTTGAAATCTTACAGAGTTTGCTCTCTGACATCAAAAAATGAAATCAGCTATCAAAAGAATATCCTGGAAAAAAAATCCTGAAATTTATATTCCTAGACAACATAGATATAATTAATCTGTGGGTCAAAGAAGAATTCACAGGAGAAACTAAAAAACACTTTTTGTCAAATGAATGATAATGCTAGCAAGATATATCAAAATTTATGCAATGTAGCTAATCAGTGGTTAAAGAAAAACTGTTAACTTTACATGTTTATATTTGAATAGTAGAAAGGTTTGAAAAAATCAATGTATTTTTCTTAACTGTATCAATGTAATATTTTGTTTATAATATTGTGCTGTAAAATTTTAAGATGTTACCCTTGGGGGGAAGTGGATAAAGTGTACAAGGGATTCTTCAGTACTATTTCTGAAACTGTGTATGAATGATCTCCAAATAAAAAATTTAATTAAAAAAAGGCAAAGGGTAAGACTTGGCCAGCTATGGACCACAGGCCAAACCCTATTCACTTTGTGAATAACCCACAAACCAAGAATGTTTTTAATATTCTTAAGAGTTGTTTAAAAAACAAGAATAGACAGAGACCATATGTGGCTCTCTAAGCCTAACATGTTTACTAACTGGTCTTTCCAGAAAGCATTTGCTAACCTTTGATCTAGGCAGTTTCTGTTCTTTTCTGAAGTGTAAACTTCCTACAGTCCACCCCTTCACAAATTAAAAAATAAAACCTCTGCACAGAAAGCAATAACAGTCACTTTAGGACTTTTAAAAGGAAACAAAAGTGGGCAAATTGTGGAGGAGAGCTGAAACTTACAAGAGTGACTCACACTGGGCTGTTTTCCAGTGCATTTTTGTTTATTTTTGTCTTTGATGAGTGAGTCCCTGTTACAAGTTGTATGGCAATGTTAACTAAGACTTAGGTAAAAACTGTCACTTGTTTCAGTTAGACATCTGATTAGGTGTAAACTTTCATTAAAAAAAATATTTTATTAGTGCATATTGCTTTAAAATGTTGTGTTAGTTTCTGCTACACAGCAAAGTGAATTGGCAGCCCTTATACGCAGCCCTTATACGTATGTCCCCTCCCCTTTTTTGAATTTCTTTTCCATGTAGGTCATCACAGAGCACTGAGTAGAGTATCCTGTGTTATAGAATAGGCTTTCATTAGTTATCTATTTTATACATAATATCAATAGCGGTATATATGTCAATCCCAATTAGACTTCTTTCTGTCTAGGGAAACCAGAAAAAAGGAGATCCTGTAGGCCAGAAGGTGAGGTGAAAAATTACAGTGAGAAAACTGGGAAGGAAATCAGTGTTTTCTCCAAAGTTTAGAAGATTTTTAATAGTAGCTTTTTCTTGAATAAATGCTTCTTGATTTGATTTACCTTTTGGTCAGTTTCCAGAGTTCTGACAAAATTGTTTTGGTCAATTTTGTCTAGTTTTACTGTTCGTTTTTGGAGACAAGATTTGCTAATAAGCCCTGGTCTCAGCCATTCCAGAACATTTAACCATAGAAAGAAAAAATCTTTGGAGGGAGAATTTAAAGTAAAGATATCCTTACTTGCTACCAAAGTGAAGAAAGGCACTAAAGATAGCATTAACATATTATTATGTTGGATTGTTTTCGAAAGAGAAAAAAAATTAGACAATTTGATTCAGGAACACAGGGCAAAACAGTGCCTGAGAGAATGTCATTATGCAACTTGAAGAAAGGAGGCCATCAAACTGAGCATTTAATGAATGATTTTAGAGTCTAAGCAATGAAAGGAATTAACGTAAAGGAAATGCACTTTTGGATTTCAGCACATTGATTTTTGTGATCCCCCTGAGTTCTTTCAGATCTGTTGACTGTTTTTGTGCACCAACAGTTCCTGATTAAAAAGGGCTAAATGATTCAAGTGGAAATTGCACATTTAAAACCATCTATATAACTTTTGTCTATTTTCATCGCGTTCATCTCGCTCTTTGATCATATAAGGCGGAAACGTAATAATGAAATTGTGTGCAATGAAAAATTATGCTTAGAATGAATTGGTTTCGAACCAGGAAATTATGAGGGCAAATGAAAGAACTGTGGTTCTTTAATTTTGAATTATGACTGTGGGGAAAAGATTGAGGGTTGGAGAGATCCACTTACTCTTTCATTCATGTAGCAAATATTTATTAAGCTCTTACGAAGAGCCATGAACAACTGGGGATACAGTGGAGGGTAAAAAAGACAGAATTCCCTGCCTTCTTGGATTTAATATTTTCATAGGGCAAGGTGGTAAATTATATCATATGCTGGAGAGTATCAGTTTTATGGTCAAACATCCTAAAGGAAATCGACCCTGAACATTGGTTGGGCGCACTGATGCTGAAGCTAAAGCTCTAATATTTCAGCCACCTGATGCAAAGAGCTGACTCATTGGAAAAGACCCTGATGCTGGGAAAGACTGAGGGCAGGAGGAGAAGGGGGTGACAGAGGGTGAGATGCTTGGATGGCATCACCAACTCAGTGGACATGGGTCTGAGCAAACTCAGGGAGATAGTGAAGGACAGGGAAGCCCTGGCGTGCCGCAGTCCATGGGGCTGCAAAGAGTCACATGACTGAGCAAATGAACAACAGCAGCAAATTGAACAGGAGATGGGGAAGGAAGAATGGTGGGGATGTTGCAATTTTAAATAAAGTGGACACGGTCAATCTCACCGTGTGATGACGTTTGAGCCAAGACTTGAAGAGAAAGCATGCCAGGTGAGCATCAAGGGTAAGGACCTTCCAGGTAGACAGGCCAGTGCACAAAGGAAGATGATTTGGCACATTCAGTGATGATAAGCTACGTGGGGCAAAGTAGAATGAACAAGGGAAAGGGAAGAGGCAATGAGTGGAAGGAGGACAGAAAGCCTGATTACGTAGGACTTTGCAGATTACCTTAGGATCTTAGGTTTTTACTGAATATAAAATGGAGAGCCATTGCACAGAGAAGTAACCGGGTCTCTTATAGATTCAGAAAGCTCATTAAGCTGGTGGCTCAGATGGTAAAGAATCCGCCTGCAATGCAGGAGACCAGGGTTTGATCCCTGGGTTGGGAAGATCCCTTGGAGAAGGGAAAGGCTACCCACCCCAGTACTCTTGCCTGGGAAATCTCACGGACAGAGGAGCCTGGCGGGCTACAGTCCATGGGGGTCGCAAAGATTCGGACACAACTGAGGGACTTTCACTACATTACTACTCGTGTGTTAGGAAAAAGTCGAGGACTTTGAGTAGACTGAGCAACGAATTGATATCATTGTATGCCATCCTGTAAGTTTTTGGTCACTCAGATTTTATTCCTGATAGTAAATCCAAAGGATCAAGTCCAAGCTTGTGAGCCTGACATTCAAGGCTCATTTCAACACAGCCCCTCCCACTGCTTTTCAGGCTCATCACTTCTGCAGCTGCTTCCTCATCACTGCATCTCACCGCCCTGCATTCCAGATGCATTGTGGGGTTTGGACAAGTAAATGGTGCCATTTGAGCATGCTCTTCTCTCCACCTCGAGTGCCCTCATCTGTCTCTGGAATTCCTATTTCTTCTGGTTAGCATAACACATTCCATTTTATTGCACTCATTCATATTCCTGTATGTCTCCCCTCCCTAGCAACGATATTCAGTACATAAGAGGCTTTCTATATTATATATACTGCCTTATATTGGATTCAGTAAGAACAATTCTCACCACTTGATTCAAGTTAAGGAGATATTTACATTTATGCTAAGACTAATGTCAAAAAGGAATAAGGCAGTTTATAAGCAAAAATTTGTATTTCAAAAGAATTAAAGAAGTGATAAATCTTGAAGGACTTTGTCAAGTGTTCAGTGAGGTACTAGGGAATAAATGCAAAAACCTAGGCAAGCATATCTTTCCTTCAATATCTTATTATTACTGTTATTTTATTACATATTTGTTTGTATTTTTTAAATACAAATACATTTGTATTTTTTTAAATACAAATACATATTTGTTTGTATTTTTCTCCAGGATGGAGACTTTTGTCTTTGCCACCACCGTGCCTATATTTCCTAAAGGTATTTGACATATTTGTTAAATGAATGAATGATCTCTTTAAATGAACAATAAGCTTTGATATGAACACCATCTTCATAGTGAAGAATTCTTTTTCACTTCTGATGAAAGGACCTCTATCAAATTTTTCTAGAAAGATGATCTTTTGACTTATTTAATCCCTTGAAGGAATTTATCTCACTTAATTTCACGAAGTCTTATCTAGGGACCATTTGTGATGATAACAATGTCTTTAGGAACTGATATATGAAATTTCAGAAGTGTTCTTCAGGAAATTATTTCTCAAGTGATCCAATATTAAAAGTCAGTATAGTGGCTCTTAATGTAAATTATTACCCTTTCACTCTATATAATATTATTAATTTTAATTAACATTAACTTTTAATTCTATAGAAAACTGAAATAATGTAGCTCATATGTAGGCTTCTGGTGATATAACTTGGAAAAAATAAAATCTAGAGCCATGTATTAATGGTAAAGACATTAAACCTTTATTTTCTTTCTTTGGAAAGATAAATAGCAACTCAAAATCAGTCACTGGTGTCCTTTCCTCTTTTGACAATCTTTGATTATTATTTTTAGGCTGTAGAGCCAGTTTCCTGGATAACAGTTAATTTTCTGGCCCCATATACCCATTTTATTTGTACTTTTCCTACTAACCTTTGAGGTTTTAACCCAAGGGATACATTGGGTTAAATGAAAGATTTTATCATGTCATATATATATATATATATATTCAGATAAACACATATGTATAGAATGTAGAAAAAACATACACATATATATATATACACATATGTGCACACACATGTGTGTGTATATAGAATTGTCATCATGGTCCTCAGATGGTCTTTCGAACTGGAGATGTATCTTGATCCAGGAGAAGGTAGTTCTCTTGATTCTGCCACTGGAGTAGAATTTTATTGTTCTTGTTCATCAAAATATTATACTTTTGAGAACAATACTGTGATTTTACATTGTAAAAACCACAACATTTTTCATCCACGTTCATAAGGTGAATAAAGCTGATTGCACCTGCTTTCACTCCACTTGACTCCCTGACCTGCTCTCACCCCTAGATTCCAGGTGCCCAGGTTATGCTACCAATGCATTCAATGCCTCATCCACAGAGTAGGTTCCAGCGGGTAGAGGAGCGACCCCAGTGAGGACATTTACTGTTCCCAAGACTCAGTTCTCTGATTTCGGTCAGCATGTTCAGGGGGGTGAATGGTCTCTTCCGCTGGATCAGATGCTGCAGTAATCATAACCTGGAATCACCAGGCAGATTGTATTTACAATGTATTTACAGATGTATCTACAATCACACTGATGTGTCCCGCTCAGAGAGACCAGAACAGAGTAGCGGAGCCTTGGGACATCATCTGGGGCCTGAACCATGGCTCACCTAAAGCTAGATCTATTCCTGGGCGCTGTGCGTTCCATGAACATCCACTCTCCTCTCTTAGTTTGCGTCAGGTTTTTGCTCCTGGCTGCTGAAAGAGTCCTCACTCTTCATTATATAGCCAGTAACCAGCGTCACTGCTGGAGACCCATCAGGTGACCTTTCCATATCCCTTCTCAGGTTTCCCCTCTGCAAAGTGAGAATAATAATTCTTATCCAAAGCTGGCAGGAATTCCAAGTCTGTCCAGTGGTTAGGACTCTGTGCTTTTACCGTCAAGTGTGTGTGTGCGTGCTAAGCCACTTCAGTCATGTCCGACTCTGCAAACCTATGGACTGTATTCCACCAGGCTCCTCTGTCCACGGCATTCTCCAGGCAAGAGGACTGGAGTGGGTAGCCATGCCTTCCTCCAGGGGCTCTTGCCAACCCAAGGATCGAACCTGCCTCTCTTTCATCTCTTTGCACTGGCAGGCAGGTTCTTTACTACTAGGTCCACCTGGGAAGCCCCTCACAGCCAAGGGCCAGGGTTAAACTCCTGGTCACTTACTAAGATCCTGCAAACTGGGCAGTGTAGACAAACAAAAAAAAAGGTGGTGAAGTTTTGTAGAAAAGTATTTGAATAGATTGTCAACTGATATGTAAATTAAGGGTGGTACCTAAATGCTCCTGGCCAACATGCATTCTTTTGAATATTTAATTTTGCTAATGCTTTGCTATTCTCTCATTTGAAATACAATCTATAAAACCTATCATTGTATTGTTTTCAATTATATGCCAGAAACTTCTAAGGTTAGGGATCTACAAACAAAAGAAATGGTCACCTTCATCAGCTTCCTCTCTTCTAGGAGAAATTTGAGGAGAGGGAGCAGAAATGTCTATTACGTCAGAGACTTTGTTGACTGTCCCATAATAAGTTCATATGACTTTGAGAGATATATGTAGGAGAAAGCAATTGCTTCTGACTTTGTTGTGGGATGGAATAAGGAATAAAGAAAGATTCATTAGGAGAGCAAAATTACCTTTTTTTGCAAAAACGTTTATGTGTCACGTATGAATCATGTCTTGTCTTATTTACTATCTCATTTAATTACAACAAGTCTATGAGATCCTTGTTTTATAGATGAGAAATTGAAGCTATCAAAGTTTGAATGATGTTTTATAGCTAATTCGTGATCGAATCAGGATGTAAACCCATGTCTGAGCTGAGAATTTATACTCTATGACTTGCCTTGAATGCTCAGGAGGACGTGGGAATTCAAAGGAGGAGAAAGGGGCAGTCTAGGGAAAATGACCATGAGCAGTCCTTGCACTCTGTGGGGCGAGGGAGGGGGAGGTCCTTCCTCAGCATGGGTGCAACTCGGGCAGCTTGTGTTCTTGCCTGGAGAATCCCAGGGATGGGGGAGCTTGGTAGGCTGCCGTCTCTGCGGTCGCACAGAGTCAGACACAATTGAAGCGACTTAGCAGCAGCAGCAGCACAAACAAGACACAGCCCTGGGTGTTAGAGAGGTGAATTTTGGGCCATGGGACAGTGGAATATGAGTGATTCTGGTATTTACTGGAGATTTACAGTACAGGCACGTCTGTAATTTACAGGGTGCCTAGAGTTCCAGTGGGCTTCCCTAGTGGCTCAGATGGTAAAGAATTCACCTGTAATGTGGGACACCTGGGTTCAATCCCTGTAACTAAGATCCCACAGTGTGATGAAAAAAAGAATAGATTGAAGTATAAAATAAACATTCAATAGAGAGGATCAACGGGCTTCCCTGGTGGCTCAGGTATTAAAGAATCCGCCTGCAATGCAGAAGACCTGGGTTCGATCCCTGGGTTGGGAAGATCCCCTGGAGGAGGGCACGGCACCCCACTCCAGTAGTCTTGCCTGGAGAATCCCCATGGACAGAGAAACCTGTCCATGGGCTACAATCCACGGGGTTGCAAAGAGTCAGACACGACTGAGCATGCACTCTCTCAAGAGAGTTGAAAGGGATCTGAGAGTAGGCAGATTATTCCTTAATGGAGACAGCATTTCCCAACTATTTCTGCATCACCTGCAGGACATTTATCATAGATACACAAAATACTAGTATTTAATGTTCTTCTTTTAACAGATACTTTTTACTCTAAAAATTTCACGTGGAAAAAAAGTCAATTGCCATCTTAAATGGAAAATAAGAATCACTTATGATAAATGAAATGCAAACTTAAAAATAATTTAATGCATAAAACAAACACAACACAACAAATGGATGATGATGCTATTAAATCCTATTAGATTCGGTTACCATCCAGAGTCTCAGCCAGTTGTCTGTTATCATTTGGCTAATCACCACATTAAGCCTAAATTTGTCTCTTCAGAACTTCAGCATGCCTGTCCTTGGTCTGGTTTCCAGAAGAACAGAGGAAAGATCTAGTCCTTTTACTTCATGATGATTCAGCTACTATTATTTGCCCCTCTGCAGGGTAGATAAGATATTTCTTTTTTCTTACAGAGAAAGTGCTTTTTTTTCCTGACTATATTACCCCCTTATATCAGAATTTTTTCTTTTTTGTAAGGAAAAATTTTGTGAAGTATCTGTTACTTGGTACTGATACATACAATAGAATTTAAAATATATTTTTCTAATCTTTTATACAACATTCCAAGATATACTTCAACATGCTCATTTTACAGATAAGAAAATTAAGCTATTAGTGTATCTGCATTTAACTAATTTGTCCCAAATCTCACAGCTGATTACAGTGGCAAAGCCAGGATTCCACCTCAAAGCTAATTACAAAGCTTGGAGAACTTGTACCATTTCTTGTCTTAATTGGCCATGGAATTAAAAGTCAGAGTAAGATGGAGTTGTCTAATGACACAGAAATAAGGATTTAAGATGATTTAAACTTGTAATTACCTAAATAGAGATAGCCTTAACCTGAAAAGTAAAAGTGTTAGTAGCTCAGCTGTCTGACTCTTTGTGACCCTACGGACTGTAGCCTGCTAGGCTCCTCTGTCCATGGGATTCTCCAGGCAAGACTACTGGAGCGGGTAGCCATTCTTCACCAGGGGATCTTCTCGACCCAGGGATTGAAGCTGGGTCTCCTAGATTTCAGGTGGATTCTTTCTTCCAGGAAAGCCCCACCTTAACCTAGTGGTGCATTAATAGAATCTAAAGAGTTTTACTTTAAGCTTTATCTTGATATTTAAGAGTAACTGAAAGGACCCAACATGAAAGCTATTATTATTTCCCAGTTCCTCTAAATGTTCTACAAATGCCACTTTAAAAGGAAGCTGAAATCTGGAAGTAAACAAAAACAAATATTAGACACTCTGAAAGGTGGTGTGATCATCAGACAATACACCATGATAGTGCCTGGATCCTCCTGCGGGCTGCACGAGGCACGTGATGGTTAAATTATGTCACCTGGGCCAGGAGGTGCTATATATGTAATTAAACATGATTTCTCAGTGTGTTTGTATGCTTCTGGTAGAGGTTAGTCTTTGAATTTGAAGACTCATAAAGCAGAGGTCCCTTCCCAGTGTGGGTGGGCACGATCCAATCCATTGAGGGTCTTAATTGCAAAACTACATGACCTGGAATAAGTAGCTTTACCTCTTTGGGTGCCAGTTTTCTTTTCAGTCTTAAAAGAGAGAAAATAATGCCCACATTCCAAGATTGTTTTGTAGATTGATATATTAAGGCTGAGAAAATATTCAGCTGTTGTCTGTAACATATTAAGTGCTTAACGATCAAAAGTTAGTATTGCATAACTGTAATATGCATAAAAACAATGTATCATAAAATTAGCCTTCAGAGCCCTCACTTCTAAGACTATGGTTAGCCTCATCTAGGCAGGCTATGATTTTCCCATCTTGCTATCATGAACTCCTTTAAGTCAAAAAAAGGAAAATATTTTCTCTTTCCTAAACCATTGCCATATCTATCAATTCATTCATTTCAATGTGCCAGGCATTCCTCAAAGGACAAAGAATAAATAACAGCTTAGGATTTTTGTGTTCAAGTGATTCCCAGAATAACAGAGGTAGGAAGCCACATATATAAGTTAATGCATGAAGTATGAAAATCACTGTAATTCAGTGCTCCTTATTGTTATTTTTTCTTATTAACTCTTCAGAATAGGTAAATATGGATATCAACTCCCATCTGAAATCTTCTTTGATTTACCCATGACAAAACCATTTTCTATCTCAGTTGTCAGCATCACCTCATTTATTCACTACAATCACAGTATTTAATAACTATTTAACATTAAATAACAGGGTGTTTGAAAGATGGGACCTGGTGTTTTTGTTTGTTTTTCCCATTTTTAGAGCTTTAAAATTTTGGACAGTGCCTTTAATGTTGGGTGATGGATGGAGGGAGGAACAGAAGGAGGAAAGAATGAAGGGAGGGGAGGAAAGAGAAAGGGAAGAATGGAGAAAGGGAGGGATGGATACGTGGATGCATGCATGATGAGGGAAACATAGGGGAGGAAGGCATAAATTCTGGTTGAAAGAAAGACAAAGAAGGAAGACTTCATTATTGGGGACTGTTTGAGTTATATCTAAAGGACTAGTTAGATTTCAGAAGAAACACGGAAGTCTGTATGTGACGATGGGAGGCTGGGCAGGTAAAGACATTCCAGATTGAGGAAGAAGTATAATAAATGCACAGAGGTATGAGATGTAACTATCTATTAAAGGGGCAGTCAGTGGATCAGGGGTAACAGAGCTGGGATTGGGAGCGGGAGGAGAAAGGCAGAGTGATGGAGATAAAACAGGTTTCAGACGTTGAAGAGCTTTGGAAGCCACTCTAATGAATTTGGATCTTCAAACCACAGTGATTCCCCAATAGGTAAACTTGCCCATCTTGCTAAAAGACTAAACCATGATTGAGGATGTTATTTCCTCAGTTTCAGTTAAGTACTAAGTACTTGATTAAGACTGAGAGCAGGTAGGTGACTCCAGTGCTATTTCCTGGGAGCCTAAATCACAGGGTTTCAGCATCTCTGAATTTAAAGGGAAATTGAAATAGCTTCAATATACGTATTCAGGCTGAAACCACTTTTCCAATTTCCAAGAAGGAACAATTGAAAACACAAATCTCTCTCCTAACAATACTTAGGCTTTGGGATTCTTCCAGCCTTTATTCTGTTGAATGAGACAGAATGTTATGAATAATACCTGACGTGCCCTTATATTCTATTTGTAGAGCACTCTCACAAAAATGATCTCATTTGATCTTCATGAAAACCCTGTAAGCGAAGCACTATTATCTTCATTCAGCAGCAAGCGAACAGTATAGCAGTAGTAAGGCAGGCGTGGAAATAGTAAGGCAGGCAAGTCTTCATGCGCTCACCTCTCTCTTTCTCTGACCCTCCCAGCTGAGGCAAGTTCTGAGCATCTTCATATGTAGATAAAAGCCTGCATCAGTCACAAAAGAGGCAGAAGTTATTTGTATTGAAAATCTACTCTGTCTGATACTTGCCATTATTATTATACAATCCCCATACCACTCCTGCAGGTAAGTGCAATTGGGTCTACTTTGTAGAAAAGTACCCTGAAGCGGGGAGAAATTAATTAAGTTGCTCAGGTTGGTCCAGAGGCAACCTGGAAAGACCAGATCTGAACCTCTATCTTTGGTCTCCAAACGTACACGCCCTTTCTACCACGTCATAGGCCAGGAGGTTAGTGCGCTCAGAGCTCATATTGCCGTGTTCAACCACTGATTCATCGGCCTTATGACCTGGGGTCTTGCTCTATGACCTTGAGAACCTGTGCTTCAGGTTTTCTTCTCTAAAATACAGACTGTATTAACATTTATGCCTAGGAGTTGCTCTGCAAATAAACTGGGGCAATACATCTTAAAGAGGTTAAACAGTCCCTAGCACAGAATCTATATGACAATAGTAAGTATTGTCTACATTTATCAAGCATCTTATGTATCTTAGAATAGATGCCTTACCCAGACCTACACTTGAGCCACTGATTCCCCAAGGATTAGCTTCTCTGGTGCTAGGGTATAGATATCAGCTAGACTCGACACAAGATTCTCTGGAATAAGTTGGCCTGGGAGCCTCCCTGGTACCCAACCAAGTCTCCCTACAGCTCTCATTGTGTGAGCCCAATCTAGAGGACAGAATTATCGTCTGAATGTTTCTTGCTTGTTCTTCAGTCCCTCTGAATCCCAATTCATTGGGTTGTAGCTCTAGAAATACAACTTCCTTTTGCTAGACCCCTTTCACGAAGCGATGACTTAATGCCATATACCTAGCACGCAGGCCAATGTTCCTGTGTCCATCCTCTTGGAAGAGTAAGTCCTGCCCATGTAGCATTTACATTACTAAAGGTCGACTCTGTTACCTTCTGGTCAGCTCCTTCTTTCTGTTGGAATTTTGCATCAAATGTTTATTTTATTTCAGGAGTTATGTGAGGTCCTAGAGAAAAAACTCCAATCAATCAAGCATGGTGTCTGTTCTCAGAGAGGATAGCCAGATTTCAAGCAATCAGTTTTACAAATAATTGTCTAGTTATAGTTGAGAAAATTTCCCAAATCAGAAATAGAGAGTGTTTTGAACAAATTTAGCAGGAAGATCCCCAAGAAGTCTGAAGATTCAGGAAAACCTTCTTGAGGAAATAAAAATATAGATGATCTAGGGCTCCCAAGGATAAAGTCTTATTCTTTTATTTATTCATATACAACTATGTGATTTGGAGGGGATGAAGAAAAAAGTATCACCTCTAACAGTTTTTCAAAACAGTGATAGACTTTTTAATTTACACGAGTCATAATTATAACAAGATTTTTAAAAAACCCTTTTTATTAAGTACATGTGAGGTAGTTTGTTAAAGACATGACATCAATCTTGTTTTCTCAGTCTGATCAAATCACGTGTCAGTCACTCTTCTAGGATCCGGAGAAGCAGAGTCTTTAAGGAACAATTTCTTACTTAAAAAAAAATCACAGTAGAATGGTTCCCACCATAAATTCGAATTGTGAATCGCTTTGGATGAGCTAGTTGAGGGTGTTATAATGTACTAGCTCTCTACTGTAGCATAAGAATGGCAAAATTTGAGCAGCTTAAAGCTCGTCCATTTATCAGTTTTGAGTTCTGTAGGTCAGAAACCTGTACAACTTTAAGTTCTCTGTTTATGGCCTAACAAGGTGTCAACCATGTGGGCTCTGGTCTGGAGGTAGAAAACACTTCCATGTTCACTCAAGCTGTAGGCAAATCCAATCTCTTGCTGACTGCTGGCTTTGAGTTGCTCCCAGCAGCTAGAGGCTAATCTCAGGTCTTTCCATTTAGCCCCCTACACCTCAGCAGCAGAGAATCTTCCTCAAGCTTCACATTTTTCTGCCTTCCTCTGCTACTAGATAGAGAAGATGCTCTGCTTTTAAAACACCCATGTGGTTAGATTCAATTCAGTTCATTTCAGTTGCTCAGTTGTGTCTGACTCTTTGGGACCCCATAGACTGCAGCACGCCAGGCTTCCCTGTCCATCACCAACTCCCAGAGCTTACTCAAACTCACATCCATTGAGTCGGTAATGCCATCCAACCATATCATCCTCTGTTGTCCCCTTCTCCTCCTGCCTTCAATCTTTCCTAGCATCAGGGTCTTCTCAAATGTGTCAGTTCTTCCCATCAGGTGGCCAAACTATTGGAGTTTCAGCTTCAGCATCAGTCCTTCCAATGAATATTCAGGACTGAATTCCTTTAGGATTGACTGGTTTGATTTCCTTGCAGTCCAAGGGACTCTCAAGAGTATACTCCAACACCACAGTTGAAAAGCATCAATTCTTCAGCTCTCAGCTTTCTTTATAGTCCAGCTCTCACATCCATACATGACTACTGGAAAAACCATAGCTTTGACTAGACATAGCTTTGACCTTTGTTGGCAAAGTAATGTCTCTGCTTTTTAATATGCTCTCTAGGTTGGTCACAGTTTTTCTCCCAAGGAGCAAGTGTCTTTTAATTTCATGGCTGCAATCACCATCTGCAGTGATTTTCGAGCCCCCAAAAGTAAAGTCTGTCAGTGTTTACATTGTTTCCCCATCTGTTTGCCATGAAGTGATGGGACCAGATGCCACGATCTTAGTTTTCTGAATGTTGAGTTTTAAGCCAGCTTTTTCACTCTCCTCTTTCACTTTCATCAAGAGACTCTTTTGTTCTTCTTTGCTTTCTGCCATAAGAGTGGTGTCATCTGCATATCTGAGATTATTGATATTTCTCTCAGCAATCTTGATTCCAGCTTGTGCCTCATCCAGACCAGCATTTCTCATGATGTACTCTGCATATAAGTTA
>NW_024070203.1:22133550-22415231 GCF_014754425.2 Oryx dammah | reverse complement strand
CCTCATCCAGACCAGCATTTCTCATGATGTACTCTGCATATAAGTTAAATAAGCAGGGTGACAATATACAGGCGTGACATACTCCTTTCCTGATTTTGAACCAGTCTGTTGTTCCATGTCCATTTCTAACTGTTGCTTCCTGACCTGCATACAGATTTCTCAAAACGCTGGTCAGGTGGCCTGGTATTCCCATCTCTTTCAGAATTTTCCACAGTTTATTGTGATCCACACAGTCAAAGGCTTTGGCATAGTCAATAGAGCAGAAACAGATGTTTTTCTGGAATTCTCTTGCTTTTTCAATGATTCAGCAGATGTTGGCAATTTGATCTCTGGTTCCTCTGCCTTTTCTAAATCCAGCTTGAACACCTGGAAGTTCATGGTTCATGTACTGTTGAAGCCTGGCTCTGAGAATTTTGAGCATTACTTTCCTAGTGTGTAAGATGAGTGCAATTGTGCAGTAGTTTGAGCATTCTTTGGCATTGCCTTTCTTAGGGATTGGAATGAAAACTGACCTTCTCTAGCCACTGCTGAGTTTTCCAAATTTGCTGGCATATTGAGTGCAGCACTTTTACAGCATTATCTTTTAGGTTTTGAAATAGCTCAACTGGAATTCCATCACCTCCACTAGCTTTGTTCATAGGTATATCTTCCTTCTCTATTCCTGGAATGAAAACTGACCTTCTCTAGCCACTGCTGAGTTTTCCAAACTTGCTGACATATTGAGTGCAGCACTTTTACAGCATCATCTTTTAGGTTTTGAAATAGCTCAACTGGAATTCCATCACCTCCACTAGCTTTGTTCATAGTGATGCTTTTAAGGCCCAGTTGACTTCACATTCCAGGATGTCTGGCTCTAGGTGAGTGATCACACCATTGTGATTACCTGGGTCATGAAGATCTTTTGTGTATAGTTCTTCTGTGTATTCTTGCCACCTCTTCTTAATATCTTTTGCTTCTGTTAGGTCCCTACCATTTCTGTCCTTTATTGAGCCCATCTTCACATGAAATATTCCCTTGGTATCTCTAATTTTCTTGAAGAGATCTCGTCTTTCCCATTTTATTGTTTTCCTCTACTTCCTTGCATTGATCTCTAAACAAGGCTTTCCTATCTCTCCTTGCTCTTCTTTGGAACTCTGCATTCAAATGGGTATATCTTTCTTTTTCTCCTTTGCCTTTCACTTCTAATCTTTTCACAGCTATTTGTAAGGCCTCCTCAGACAACCATTTTGCTTTTTTGCATTTCTTTTTCTTGGGGATGGTCTTGATTCCTGCCTCCTGTACAATGTCATGAACCCCTGTCCATAGTTCATCAGGCACTCTATCAGATCTAATCCCTGAATCTGTTTGCACTTCCACTGTATAGTCATAAGGGATTTGAGTTAGGTCATACCTGAATGGTCTAGTGGTTTTCCCTAATTTCTTCAATTTAAGTCTGAATTTGGCAATAAGGAGTTCATGATCTGAGCCACAGTTAGCTCCTAGTCTTGTTTTTGCTGACTGTATAGAGCTTCTCCATCTTTGGCTGCAAAGAATATAATCAATCTGATTTCGGTGTTGACTATCTGGTGATGTCCATGTGTAGAGTCTTCTCATTAATTTCATTAATCAAATCCCTTTGCTATGTGAGGTGCTGTGATCTTGAGAGTAACACTAGGGTATGAAGTTTATGAGGTCCACTTAGAATTTTTTCCGCCACATGTAACTAAGCCCCACAGCTCTGGAGACTGGAAACAAGAAAGGCTTATCTCCCATTTATGAACAAGCCCATCCTGGGTTGCTTCTCGCCCTATTCTTCAATGCTCTTACTCTAAGAAACAGACCGATGGAGCACCTACCACCATCTGGAGCATTGCCAGTTGCACAGCAGTGGGAGAATGTGCTGGTGGGTCATACGCTAGTTCTTAAGCCTTTGCCCAGAGGGCACACATGTCGCTTCTGATCACATTCTATTGACCAAAGCAAGTTACACGGGCAGACTACCTTCAAGGGGCCGGAGAAGTACAATCTTATCATCTGCCTGGTAAAGGGGAGATCCAGAAATCTCTGGAGAAATAGAACTAATAGCTAACACAGTTCTTTTGATCATCAATACAGTTCTTTCCTTCCAGCAGACAAAATACATTCACCTCTCCTGCCTTCCAAGGGGGACAACCCCAAAGTCCTATTTAGTTGCACATCAAATCAAACTTCAGATTTGAAGTTTGGGGATATGTAGGAATCTCCACATCAAGGATTAAGTGTGCTTCCCTGTGTCATGGGTCTAAATACCCCCTCCTTGTTGTTGCTACACTTAACAGAGAAAGAAACAGGCTTCAAAGAGGGCTTCCCAGGTGGCACTACTGCTTGGGGTCACAAAGAGTCGGACATGACTGAAGCTACTTAGCAGGCACACACATGCAGACACAAACACACACACACAAACACACATATGTAAAGAAAGCTAAAGAAATTAAAAGAGCTTATCTATGTGGAACTGAATAGAGGGGGGTGAAAAACATGGGGCAAAGAGCCCCTGGGCACTGTTCTCAACCACGTGTGTGTGTGTATGTTTGTGTATTTAAATCTCAAATGTGCATTACTTTAATAAAAATGAAATATAAACATGTCTGTGTGTATACATCTGTATAATTAAAACCAGTGTGCCTTTTCTCACCAATATAGCAGAGGGACAGTACCATTTCTAGTTGGTTTTGGAGTGCTTTTTATGTGAGACGGACTCTGCCTGAAATTCCTGGCCATTTTTTTTCTTGGCCCATTTCCCCCTTTACTAGAACTGCCTGGGGCTTTGTGAACTCTGTAAAAGAAAGTTCTTCAGTAACCTTTCCAGTCGTGCCTATTAATCACTCACCTTTCTTCTTGATGACTCTTCACCCATTTCAGCCCCTGTGGGCAATTTTGGGAAAAATGAGAGGGCCTGAGATGGTATTCAAAGGGAGGAGAAAGAAACCTGAAGTAAAACTGGACCAAGTGCTAGAACATGGATCTTGAAACCCGTGCAGGAGGAGAGGAGCTGGTGTCCACAGAGAAGAATAAGGGGATGTCCAGGAGAGGTGCAGTATTCTTAAGGGGCAAAAAGTGTCCAGAGGGAATGGGAACAGGCTGAGAAAACAAATGAGCAAAGCAGGTAAGCGAGAGTCCAAAGCAGCAGTGATCTCCCAGCAGAGAAGTGTTACCAGATATGTGTGAGTGTGTGCACACTCCCTCCATGCACACCTTGGCATGGTGCTATAGCACTTATACCACCTCATGTTACTTCGTTTTATTTTCTTCTCTCTCTCTCTCTTTCTTTCTTTTTTTTTTTGGCTGCACTGTGCAGTGTGTAGAATCTTAGTTCCTTGACCAGGGATCTAACCAGTGCCCCCAGCTATGAAGGGCAGAGTCCCAAAGACTGGACCCCCAGGGAAGTCTCCTCATCATGTTATTACTTCTGTAACTCGCCAGGACCCTGAAGTGAAGACCCACAATTCTGCCCAGAAATGGAAGACTCTCCCATCCTTTCATCTGGTTCTTAAGCCAAAGGCGCAGAGGCTCATTGGCAATCTTCCGCTTGTTAATTCAAGAAAATGGGTCTTCCCCTCTCAGCTTCCATGGCATCTCGTTGCTCCTGGTGGCCCCTCGTATACAGGCTGTGTGTAGGTTGTCCTTGCTGTATATGAGCTCTGTTTTATGCTGCATTAAAATGAACATTTGTTTTGCTCATATCCCTGTATGTACCTTTAGGACCTTAAGGGCAGGAGTGGTGTCTAGTTCCCATTTATCTTTGGCATCAAGCCTGGGGCCTGGCACTTAGTAGGTTCCTGGTTAGTATTTCTTCAATGAATCATTGGTCTAAATGTGAGCAGGGTTAGAGGGCAGCTGGATGCCAAAGAGGAGGGAAAAGATCAAGGCTTTCCTCATAATTTTCCTTCAGATCTACTTTTCTTTTCTAATTCAAATAAAATTCTCATTCTTGTATCTATTTCCTTTTCATTTTGTTTGTTAGAGAAAAAAAAAGAAAAAAGAAATAAGAACCAGGGGAAGGACACTGGTTGTATTTTAGTGTGTCAGTGGCCCACACTATATACTCATATCCCCAAAGGTTTGCTTTCTCCCTTCATTTTTTCTTCCTCTCACAAGCCTCTTGTTTTGATGAAAAGACAAAAAAAACCCAAGTGGATTGATTGTATATTCCAGGAGATTCACTGGGCCTTTTTTTTAAAAATTCTTATTAGTTCACAGTAATTATCAGCTCAGGCCCTTTTATTCCTATTTTAAATCTGAGTAAACAGGGAATTCCATGGTGGACCAGTGGTTAGGACTCTGTACTCACTTGCCAAGAGCCCAGGTTCAATCTCTGGTCAGGAAACTAGAGTCCCACAAGCCATGAAGCCAAAAAGTAAAATAAACTTTGAGGGAATGAAGACACAGAGACACACAATGAGCTTGAAAGTGGCAGAGCTAGGAGAGAGCTCATTCATTAGCAATGCTGCCCAGGTCTCCTCTCCTGGGTATCTCTCAAGTGCATTTTCTTAAGGAAGACCTTAGAAAATTTCAACATGTACAAAGACCCATTGTACACATTGGAGAGCTGAGGTCCAGTAGAAGGAGGCGACTTGCTTAGTGTAGATCATTTATTTTTCATAAGTGCTTTGCTTTTTCATAGATCTTCCCTTGCCCTACTCAAGAATATACTCATGATGCTTTTCATAATGAAACCAGTAGATCAGAGGACTGTGGAAAACAAATGTCTGTGAATAATCCTTAGCTAACTGGTTTCATCGGATGTGTGCATTTTGAATGCAGAACCTTAATGTCAGGCAAGCTCAAGTTCAAATCCCAGCCTTGCTACTTCTTATCTGTGGGAGGAAGGAGTTAAGGTCTCTGGGCATCAGTTTTTTTCTAGGGTTATCACAAGAGTTGAATGAGATGAAATATGTAAAGCACTTAGCATATTGTCTGGGGCACGGTAAGAGCATCATATAAAAGTGTTTTTATCTTTAGTGTTAAGCTTGCCAAGTGCAGACCTATGGGAAGTGTGTCATTGATGGTAAACACTGTGGAAAACGTTTCTTATTCACTTTCTTCCACTTCCCACCATGGAAACATGAGTGCATCTATTATACAAATCCAAATCCCCATCTAACATTCTGGCTGGGTTGGACTTTAATAATTCTCGCATCCTTGGTATTTATAAAATGTCAAATTTCTTTTTCAAAATTATACTCTGAGAAAGAGGTTGTTCTGTTCTGATATGCCACTTTCTTCTTTCTAAGTGGCTTTAATCTTTTTTCATTCACAAGAGCTAGAACTTAAGAAGTGTTGCTATGGAGAAAATCATGATATCATTAATAATAGAAATGCTTTGAGGTCACACACTTGGCTGGGGCATTGGCTTTAAGCATTGTGAGTTACTAGAAGTACTTTCAGTTTCAGAAAGGAGAGCTATGGTCTTGGATTACAATTTGCCTATTGAATAGACTATGCACAGGGATAGGAATAGTGGGGGAAGGATGCACGTGCTTTGGAGTCAGGGATTTTTTTGTTGTTTAGTCACTAAGTCCTGTCCAACTCTTTGTGCCCCCATGGACTGTATCCCACCAAGCTCTTCTGTCCACGGAATTTCCCAGGCAAGAATGCTGGAGGGGGTTGCCATTTCCTTCTTAAGCGGATCTTCCTGTCTCAGGGATCGAACCCACATCTCCTGCATTGGCGGGTGGATTCTTTATCACTGAGCCACCAGGGAAGCCGGAGTCAGGGAGACCAGCTTGCAAACCCTGGGAGCATCTCTTACAACTGTGGTCTTGACAAAGCTTGGTAAGCCCTCTGCTTCTCATATTTCTCACCATAAGAGAGGCTGTTGATTCCTACATTTCAGTGTTGTTATAAACCTTAACTGTGGGTTTAATATCCAGAGTCTCTCACACTGAGCACACTCACAAATAATAACTGTTTATTTTATTATTTGGAGCCATAGTGTAAAATGAAGTTTTGCCTAAATTACGTCATGGAATCAGACAATTTATGTAAATGGCAATTAAAAGTTCCACGAAAAATGCACTGAATTTTCAGTTTTGACCCATTTTCTAAATGCAGTGAATTTTCTAAATGGAGTGTAATTTCAGTAAGGATTCTGATCCATTTTCTAAATGCAGTGAATTTTCAATAAGGAAATGAAAATCAGTTTCAACAATGATTTTCAGAAGCCAAAGTTTTTGCTTGGAGGAGAAGGATGAGCCCCTCCTATCTTCTGAATTTCAACATTTCTCAAAATAATTGGAATACATTAGCACCTTCAAAACAATTTCTCATCACAGTGTTTTCCACTTCATTTCTAAAACATCGGTTGTTTGGAATGAAATTCTTATGTTCTTAATTCCTTCCTCTTGGCTCAATGCTAAGGCTTTAATAAAGGAGATAAATGCCCAAAATACACGGCAAAACTAAGACTTGTGATTTTGGATTTAAAGCTTTGTTATTTTCTATATTTTAAACTAACTTGATAATGTTGATACAATCAATGACCCCTCTTCCACTGTACAGAAGGAAAAACCACGGTTCAAAGGGAGGTCTGAAATGCCCCTGACCCTGACAGTAAAGTACAGGGCCAGACCATTTGCCTCCTGAAATTGTAAGTGAATTCAAGGGAAGACTGTAAAGATCAATTAAAAGGGAAAAACTTGAAAGTGAGTTGCAAACTCTTAAATGTTAGAGGGGACTTTCCTGGTAGCCCAGTGGTTAAGGCTCTGTGTTCCTAACACAGGGGGCACAGTTTCCCTGGTTGGGGAACTAAGATCCCACAATCCACACACGTGGCCAAAAAAATAATAATTGAAAATTAAATGTTTTTGAAAATTTCAAGCACTCAGTTGTTGGTCGCTCCATGACTGAATGAGAAGGTTCTGATCCTCGCTGTTAGCTGGGTAAAAGCAAAGTCAGGCACAGGAGTGGGAATCTTCATTCTTGGCTTGCAGGCTCTGGAATCAGACATTTATAGGCGGGAGTAAAGGCTCAGCCTTTTGCTCCCCATGTCACCTCAATCATTCACTTAAATGTAACGAGCCTGAACCTCTTTACAGGTGTATCAGGGACCATGACATTTCCCTCATTGGTGGGAAGAAGGATTACCTGAAACAAAGGGCAGATTGCTTGATACAGGAGCTTGGCATAAAGGTTTGCTTTTTTTCTGCACCCTATCACACTGCAAAAATATTTCAATGTGCTCTCAAATTTCAGCTCCAGAGACATGCTTAGAAATAAATCCAAACTAAAGGAAATCATCACACAAGGGGTTGGAAAAGAGAGATGAAATGGTTCATTATATGTGGCAGAAGTCAAAGAGGACCCATGGTTAGTCTAAGAAGTTAAAAAGGACTATGAACCTGCACTAATAAGAAAACATTTCACTGGGGTTTCCTGAGAAATATATGTTACATGGCTTTAATTGACTATTTATTAGTGGCTGTGGTTGCTGGACCCTTGCTATGGGACCTGGTCTTTTAACCACCAATTTGAGTTATAAAAGAACATAATTTAGTTACAAAAATTGAGATGGATAGTGACTGTTTAGAAGGAAAATGTTCTAACATATATATTTTTCTTTAAACAATCTGTGTTTCACTTCACTTTCCTTCAATTCTAACCTTTTTTATAATCACTTAATGAGTGTGCATTAGTCAGGATAAGCTAGGTTATGCTGCAGTTATAAATAAACTTTGAAATATCCGTGACATAAGCAAGCATGTTTATTTCCTGTGTACACGCATATTCCATTGACTCCGTCAAGGACCCAAGTTGATGGAGGTTGCACTGTCTTGACATGTGACTTGACAATTCATTAGAGCGAAGAGAGAGAAAAGCTGGAGAACTGTTGATGTGGTTGTTCAGGCACTAAGTCGTGTCCGACTCTTTGCAACCCCCTGACCTGTGGCATGCTGGGCTTCCCTGTGCTTCACTGTCTCCCGAAGTTTGCTCAAATTCATGTCCATCATGTTGGTGATACTATCTAACAACCTCATCCTCTGCTGCCCCCTTCTCCTCCTGCCCTCAACCTTTCCCAGGATCTTTTTCAATGAGTTGGCTCTTGGCATGAGGTGGCCAAAGAAGTGGAGCTTCAGCTTCAGCATCAATTTTTCCAATGAATATTCAGGACTGATTTTAGCTCAAATGAAAAAATACACATCATTGCTGTTCATGTTTCATGGGCAAGAAATAGCCACATGACCTTTGCAAGGTGCTCAGAAGTCTAGCATTTCATTGGCCAAGGAAGGAGGAATATGAAACAGGATTTGGTGAACACAGCCATCTCCTCATGCCGGTTAACAATCGCACATGCACACTCCCTATCTTCTTTATTCCTTTGTCTGTTGATAGACCCTTCAGTTGTTTCCATATCTTGGCAATTTGAAGATAGTGCTGCTGTGAACTCTGGGTGGGGTACATGTGTCTTTTCAAATTAATGTTTCTGTTTTTTTTTTTTTTTTTTCAGATAGATGCCCGGGTGAGGAATTTCTGGGTCATATGGTAGTTCTACTTTTAGTTTTTTGAGAAACCTCCATACCATTTTCTACAGTGGCTCTTTTCATAGAGGTGCTATTTTAAACATTTAAATTGCATGATATTGTTCAAGACTGTGGGATGCTGCTTGGTATTATAAAAAAATGTATTAGAACAGAAGAGAAGAAATGGACTGATTTTCACATGAACTGAACACCAAGAGCTGTGTCAAGTCTAGACATTCTCTCACTGGGTCACCATGAGCTCTAGTTGTGTTAATGTCTCCATCCCATAAACAGAGAGGTAAGAAACCAGGCCAAGATCCCAGTTGATCAGCCAAGAATCCCATATTTAAACTCAGGTCTTAACACCTCGGAATGCAGCCTTTGTCTCCATGCCATCACTGCCTAACCCACAGGGCTGATGGTGAGCTCACTGTCACTGGAGAGATTCAGGCGGAGGCTGGAACATTGTCTTCTGGGGATAACGTGGAGCTGGGGTAGCTTGAGTTGGGCTTTGCATTAGATAACCTTGAAAATGCTTTCAGGAGCCAGAACTTTGTGTTTGTGTAGTTGAGCCTCAGGGATTCCTACCTTCAGAGAGTGGGAGAAACAAGAAGTATCCGTGATGAAGAAGCCATTCCCGCAGTGTGCTGTCTTGGACCCCATGGCTGCCCGAGCCTGGCAGGTTCCCAGAGAAAGGAGCCCAGAAGAACTTAATTGCTGAGCTTTTTTAATCTGGAGCTCTAAATGTCCACTCGCCCTCTAGTTTCCTTATTAAATCTGTTCAAGTGGAAATTTTTGACAGGTGTAATTAAGGTCACTTTCAAGAGCAAATAAACACTTGTTTATCTCAAAGTCACTTACTCCGTAGTTTCCCAAGACATTTAGCAAGCCCCAGCAGCTGCAGAAAGCAGGCAGTAGAGCAGGAGAGAAGGCCAGGCGCACACAGGCCCACAGTTTACTGTCCTGGGCTCAGGACAGCCTGTGGAGTCAGGGTTGGGGACAACTCAGAGACAAGCAAGTGCCCTCTCCATGCGCTGTCCCCAGACTGTAGTGATTTAGGGGGGAAATAAAAGTCATGCAAATGTCAGGAAACTCCATCTCAGACACGAGCTGGCTATGTGACTGTAGCTTAGTCACTTCCCCTATCCAGATATTCCTTTCTTCTCACATCTCAAATACATTCTTTTCTTCTTTTAATCATTTTTTTGTTTATGGCTGTGCTGGGTCTTCATTTTTGCAAGTGGGCTTTCTCTAGTTGCAGAGAGTGGGGGCTACTCTCTAGTGGTGAGCGGGCTTCTCACTGCAGTGACTTCTTGTTGCAGAGCATGGGCTCTTGGGGTGAGATTCAGTAGTTGTGGCTCCTGGGCTCTAGAGCACAGGCTCAACAGTTGGGGCACCTGGGTTTGGTTGGGCTTCCGTGGCGGCTCAGAAGTAAAGAATCCGCCTGCAGTGCAGGAGAGCAGGTTGAATCCTAGGGTCTGGAAAATCCCATGGACAGAGGAGCCTGGTGTTCTACTGTTCATGAGGTCACAAAGAGTTGGACAAAACTGAAGTGACTGAGCACGGAGCACGGGTGGGCTTAGTTTTCTCGCAGCGTGTGAAATCTTCCAGACCAGGGATAGAACCCCTGTGCCCTGCACTGGCAGGTGGATCCTTAACCATTGGAGCACTGGGAAGTCCCAGACAGATTCTTAAATCAGGTGCTTACTAATGCTTTTCATGTCCTGTGTTGTCTGGAGATCCAAGGCGATGGTCTAGGGCTCTGTTTTCTCACCGATGTGAAGGACAGTGGCTCGTGTGGAAGAGGAGCGTGGTGGAGGGAGTCCAGCATCTGGGTGACAAAGATGTGGCTTCCGGCTCTGTCACTCACTGGCTGTGTTGCCTCGGGAAAGGTCCCTCTCTGCACCTGGTCCTGCAGAAGCAGAAACAGTGTTGTCTACATCACTCTACTATGATGAGAATTAAATAGTAAAAACAGCCTCTGGCTCAGACACATCACATATGTTAATATGCCCCCCTTCTCCTCCTCCTCCTCAAAATACCAGGAAATAAGATGACCCTTCAGTATCCCCAGAAGTGTATCTTATGGGTCAGAACTATCCAGGGACCCAGACTTCTGCAGGCAGTAGTTGAAAGGGGAAATTTTGAGCACAACACAATGAACATCTTTTCATCTGTCATCAGTTCGGTTCAGTTCAGTCCTTCAGTCGTGTCTGACTCTTTGCAACCCCATGGACTGCAGCACACCAGGCTTCCCTGTCCATTTCCAACACCTGGAGCTTGTTCAAACTCATGTCCATCGAGTCAGTGATGCCATCCAACCATCTCATCCTCTGTCATCCCCTTCTCCTCCTGCCTTCAATCTTTCCCAGCATCAGGGTCTTTTCAAATGAGTCAGTTCTTCGCACCAGGTGGCCAAAGTACTGAAGCTTCAGCTTCAGTGTCAGTCCTTCCAATGAATATTCAGAACTGATTTCCTTTAGGATGGACTGGTTGGATCTCCTTGCAGTCCAAGGGACTCTCAAGAGTCTTCTCCAATCTCTGTCATAACCAACTCTCATTCTGACACTCCCTCATCAGGTGGCATGAGTGGTAAAGAACCCAGCTGCTAATGCAGGAGACTTGAGTGATGCAGTTTGATCCCTGGGTTTGGAATATCCCCTTCCAAGAGAAGGGCATGGCAACCCACTCCGGTAATCTTGCCTGGAGGATCCCATGGACAGAGGAGCCTGGCAGGCTATAGTCCTTAGGGTCACAAAGAGTTGAACACGACTGAAGCCACTTAGGTGGCATGCACACACATCAGACTTATGAAAAGACATCTCTAATGGAGATAAGAAAAAGAAAGCACCAGTGTAAAAATAAATGAACCCGAGTTTCCGAGGGTACAAGTCAGCGGTGCAGCCTGGTGATAGTGGACGCACAAGCAGGTGGGGAATTTCCCTCACCTTGACCCAGAATTTTCTTGGGAGTTACTTGAGATTGCAGAAAGTATCTCTGCAGGGACCTGTTAACACTCATCCCAAGCTGGGAGTCACAGAGAGGAAAGACGTATGCACATCTAACTGCCATCTGGGAGAATGTGTGAGATACTTCAAGTGGACTTGACTTCCAAATTCTTTTATGTAAGATTTGGAGTGGCTGGGGCTCAGCAATTTAGCTGTTGCGGCTGGAAATTCACTTTTTTTTTTTTTGGTACTATTTTTATTACTTTGTTTCAACCTCAGTTCACAGCTTTATCCCTCCACGCCCAGTATGGGCAAACCACTGGAGCCTGGGGAGTGTTGAGTGCTTGTAAAGAATCAAACATTCTCCTCAGTTCAGTTCAGTTCAGTTGAGTTCAGTCGTTCAGTCCTGTCCGACTCTTTGCAACCCCATGGATTGCAGCACGCCAGGCCTCCCTGTCCATCACCAACTCCCGGAGTTCACTCAGACTCACGTCCATCGAGTCCGTGATGCCATCCAGCCATCTCATCCTCGGTCGTCCCCTTCTCCTCCCACCCCCAATCTCTCCCAGCAAAAGAGTCTTTTCCAATGAGTCAACTCTTCGCATGAGGTGGCCAAAGTACTGGAGTTTCAGCTTTAGCATCATTACTTCCAAAGAAATCCCAGGGTTGATCTCCTTCAGAATGGACTGGTTGGATCTCCTTGCAGTCCAAGGGACTCTCAAGAGTCTTCTCCAACACCACAGTTCAAAAGCATCAATTCTTCGGCGCTCAGCCTTCTTCACAGTCCAACTCTCACATCCATACACGACCATGGGAAAAACCATAGCTTTGACTAGATGGACCTTTGTTGGCAAAGTAATGAATGTCTCTGCTTTTCAATATGCTGTTTAGGTTGGTCATAACTTTTCTTCCAAGGAGTAAGTGTCTTTTAATTTCATGGCTGCAGTCACCATCTGCAGTGATTTTGGAGCCCCCCAAAATAAAGTCTGACACTGTTTCCACTGTTTCTCCATCTATTTCCCATGAAGTGATGGGACCAGATGCCATGATCTTTGTTTTCTGAATGTTGAGCTTGAAGCCAACTTTTACACTCTCCTCTTTCACTTTCATCAAGAGGCTCTTTAGTTCCTCTTCACTTTCTGCCATAAGGGTGGTGTCATTTGCATATCTGAGGTTATTGATATTTCTCCTGGCAATCTTGATTCCAGCTTGTGCTTCTCCCAGCCCAGCGTTTCTCATGATGTACTGTGCATATAAGTTAAATAAGCAGGGTGACAATATACAGCCTTGACATACTCCTTTTCCTATTTGGAACCAGTCTGTTGTTCCATGTCCAGTTCTAACTGTTGCTTCCTGGCCTGCTGGTTTCTCAAGAGGTAGGTGAGGTGGTCTGGTATTCCCATCTCTTTCAGAATTTTCCACAGTTTCTTGTGATCCACACAGTAAAAGGCTTTGGCATAGACAATAGAGCAGAAATAGATGTTTTTCTGGAACTCTCTTGCTTTTTCCATGATCCAGCGGATGTTGGCAATTTGATCTCTGGTTCTTCTGCCTGTTCTAAAACCAGCTTGAACATCTGGAAGTTCACGGTTCACGTATTGCTGAAGCCTGGCTTGGGGAATTTTGAGCATTACTTTACTAGCGTGTGAGATGAGTGCACTTCAGTGCAAAGGCCCTGGGGTCATGCAGACCTTGGAATGTTGGAGGAGACAACAGCCTGCATAAAAGGGAACAGAAAAAGATATGAGGCTGGACTGCATTGAATTTCATGAAAAATAAAGGCCTAGAATCACTTTTGCATCTGCTCCTCAACAACAGTTGAATCATCCTTCAAGTAGAATCAGAGTCATTTTGTTCTTCTCAGGTTCTGTCAATGTGTCTCACGGTGATATTTAAATTTAGTCTTCTCGATCCCAACGTGACACCTCCAGAGTCTGAAGAAGAGGAGGGTGTTTATGAAAACATGGAGACAGAAAGCAAGAAACCATAAAGTGAACACTAACCACATAATTGGTGGAAGCTACTACTGTAAGGATTCTATCATCGTTGTTATAGTATTAGCAAACACTAATAGGTTTTACGTGACAGAAACCCTATTCAAACTGACTTAACAAAAAGGACAGTTTCTTACAAATGGTCCTGTGATTGCATGAGACGGGAATATGCCAGCGCCTTAGGAGGAATCAGAACCAGACACTCGAGTGGTACTAAAATCCTGGGTCAGTGATCTGCATTCCTCTTTCTGAATCTGATTTATTTGTCTACTTTTTTTTCCCCTCTCTTTTAAGCTAAGTGTCCTTCCCTCTCATCTCTGTTTTATTTCTCAGGTTCATCATGTACAATAAATAACAACTGACAATTCCCAAACTTTTCATATATTTTCCAAAGTTAGTGTTTCTACTGTGAGTCCCTCCTTTCCCAAAACCTCAGGGACGGGACCATCGGCCCAACCTCTGGACCGATAAAATGTACTCAGAGGGTGAACTCATATACAGGAACTGCTCTTTTTCCAGGCATGTGAATAAGATGGCAGAGGAAATAGTCTCAAAAGAACCAAGAGGAGTAGAGATGTTCATATTAGAAGGCAGGTTGCTGAGAAGAAAACAATAGTTACCCACTATAATCATCATATTTATTTATGATCAGTTCTGACAAATTTTTTAGTACTTGTAAATTTATCAGCTCTTGGAGTAGCCTGGGAGGGACCTTATTGCATCAGTAACTCTTTACAACCTGACACAGAACTATTGCTAGTTCTTTCCAAGGGTTTGATGAATAATGCTTCTCCCTCCCCATGGTTTGTCCACCTCCTTTGCTGCGAAGACTGGAAGCTCTGCCTTTGCTCCATTTCTGGCATTTAATGTAGATTCCTCTGGTGTTATTCTTAGAGATGATAAGGAACAGCTGGTCACCATCTTCAGCCCAGTAATGTTTGATACATTTGAAAACTGCTCTTAAGTCAATCTCTTCGCTCCTCTACAGACTAAATAAACCCAACGGCTCCAGCCTTGTGTCTGAGCCTCATTGTTGTGGTCGCTATCATCTTGATTGTTCTATCTTCTCCTTTTCAGAAGATGGGTCTACTTTGGCTCCTAGCCATTGACATCTCAGTGCTTTGTCGAGGACAGTTCATCCCTGGAATATTTCAGAGAAGAGAGTCAATAACTGCACAAGGAATCACATTCTGATGTGGGTGAGCTGTGGGCCAAAATCTCTGTGTGATTTTCCTAGTTGCTATGATTGGGACTCCAGTGTCTACTGCATAGCGTTGTGTGAGCATGGATTCAAGTCCTGGGTCTAATGATTATTGATGGGCAAGGGATTCAGTTCTCTGTCTGGCTTGCTTCATCTGGGCTGTGGTGATAAGAATACCAATAATAGTAAGAGAATTCACTGGAAGGATTCATGGAAGGGGTTGAATAGAGTGACAGACCACACAAGAGTTGCTCCCTAAACCTTAGTTCTATTCCTTTCCTCCTTGCCTACATGGAGAAATTAACAGCCAATAGCAGCTGGATTAATGAACAGAAGAAAATTCAGCTTCAGGTGCCAACTCTACAAGTAGGTATGGGACCTTGGGAAAGTCTCTTCACTGTATGACACTCATCTCTAAAATCGACAGCTGGAAATAGAGATGAAATTGATTCCTAGAATTGTTGACAGCTCTACAAAACCTTCCCTGGTGACTCAGACAGAAAAGAATCTGCCTACCATGTGGGAAGCCTGGGTTCGACCCCTGGGTTAGGAAGATGCACTGGGGGAGGGCCTGGCAGCCCACTCCAGCATTCTTGCCTGGAGCATCGCATGGACAGAGGAGCCTGGCGGGCTACAGCCCACGGGGCTGCAAAGGGTTGGACATGACTGAGCAACTAAACACAGCTCAGCACTATAAAACCTTAAGACTGAGTTTCCTTAGTTTGGCAATTTTCAATGAGTTAAGAGGTATTCACCACGCATACACTGGCCACAAAAGCAACACTGAACACAATAGAGTACCTTTAATCCACAGAATAATATTTTCCACATATTCATTACTTTTTTCATTATTTACTTATTTGGTTGTGCCGGGTCTTAGTTGAGGCATGCGGAATCTAGTTCTCTGACCAGGGACTAACTCATGCACTCTGCATCGGGAGCTCGGAGTATCTAAAGTGCCGGGCCACCAGAGAGGTCCCTATATCTTTAATTGCATTAAATATCTCCAAGAAGCAATCCTGTGTGCTGAAGAGTTCTGACTGCTTCTCGTACCCTATCAAAGGTCAGAGGCAGATAGTGAGATAAGAGTGGGGAAAATCGAAAGTCCAAGGTGGCTGTGGTCACCTCCGGAGAAGAGAGGTCAGAACTGATCCCCGTAGTGACCATCACGAATGAGGGAAGGTCTTAGCACCAAGATCCAGAACCTAAGGCAGGGGCAGCACTAGAAAGGCAGAGAGCACAGAGGTTAAAGGATGAGTTTTAGAGTCTAACACACCTGGCCTGAAATCCTTTCTGTGCTACTACCTGTAACATGAAGATAATGACAATTATCTAGGAGTGCTGTTGACAGCATTAATGAGATAATATATGGAAAGTAATTAACATATGGTGAGTGCCACATCAACTGTGGCTTGTGCTATTAACAGAATCTACAGCAGGGGCTAAGTGGCTCCAGTCATATCTGACTTTTTGCAACCGCATGGACTGTAGCCCGCCAGGCTCCTCTGTCCATGGGATCTCCCAGGCAAGAATACTGGAGTGGGTAGCCATTCCTTTCTCCAGAGAATCTTCCTGATCCAGGGATCAAACCTGAGTCTCTTATATCTCCTGCATTTGCAGGCAGGTTCTCTTCCACTAGCGCCACCTGGGAAGCCCCAGGACTGTACCAATAGGTCCCAGAGAGATATACCCACCTCTCCTCCTCCAACTGGCATATGTTTATCCTTAATACACAATCTTTTCTTTTGTGGAAGTTCTTGATCCCAACAAGCCAAGAATTGTCTGACATTGTTTCTGGTGTGGATGAAAACAAAACTTGACTACATTTGCCTTTTAGGAGGAATTTTATTATTAATAGATGGTTGCTTCAGCAGCACAGTTTGCTCTTGACTGATCTATATTAGCACTCTAAATTAACAATATTATTAAATGAGCTTGCTTTTCTCAAACACGTGTTAATGAATATAAGGGGGAGATGGCTTGAAGTCTGGGGTTAAGATTTTATCACAGACAATCTGTGAAGGAGAAAAAGCACCTTGAGATAAACATTCATGAGATCAGGATATTTAATTACATTAAAACAGTGATGAAGAAAGCCAAACAGTTAACTAAAATAATAAGATCAATGAAAGGCTGAAGAAACTACATTCAGTAAAAAGTTGGGACTCTTTTGACTGATAATTTAAACAAATAAAACAAAATGCTAAGAGCTTAATACATACATAGGCAAAAACCATAAACAACTGTGTTCTGAAGAGGAAACAAGCAGAAAAAAATACTGTTGCAAATAGTCCTGATATGCACATTAAGACATCAAAGTGTTTGATTCACCTATTAATTGTCGCACTTTCCTCAAATAATTAGATTCAATGGCTGAGACCAGGAGATGAATGAAATAATCTAATATATTGTGGATAACATTATGAATTGGTAGAATAGTTTGGAAAAACCTTTCAAAAATTTGTCTCAGGAGACACTGCTGGGATATTGACCTAAAGAAATGGGACAACATATGAAAAGTATCAATGACATTCATTTCTAAAAACAAAAAGAGGCAAATGCTCAAATAATACAAACTATGGGAGATTCATTCAATGTGGCATTATGTAGTCATCAATGACTGTATACAGAATAACTTGGTAAGCTGATGCCATTGTGTCATGGGAAAAGTAAGATGCAAACAGTTTGTAAAACGTAGACATATTATAAAAATGAGAAGTTAATATACTAAAACCTGATTATTATTATTGCGGTATTATAATCATCTTCCTGAAAACAGCTTTCCTATGTCCTTCTCCACTGAATAATTACCAGCTCATTTCTTTGCTCTTCTTATCAGTAACTTTTCACACCCATTGCCCCATCCCTACAGTTCTTGTCAAGACTTTCATATGTTTTATTTTTCAGTAACTTTTCTCTTATTGCTTGACTTCTCATCAGCCTTTGGCAGAGTTGGCCATCAACTCCTTTTAGAACTCTCTTCTTTGGGCTCCCCCGGAACTGCACCCCCTGATAATCCTCCTGCTCCCTTGACTATTGATTCTTAAATCCCTTGCTAAAACTCCTTTCTCTTTTCCTTGACTTCTAAACATTGGGTTGCCCCAGGCATTCATTTCTGGACCCTACTGTCTTCTTTATTTGCTCCTTCTCCTACAGTTAGTTCATTCAATATCATAACTTTAGGTATCAACTATGGTGATGATTTCCAAATCAGCATTTCTGGTCCAGGCTTGATCTCCTGCTGAGCTCCAGACTCACCAGCTGATTACTTCTTCACCATCTCCAGTTGTGTATTTTGCATGCATCTCAAACACAGCACGAAACATTTTTCTCAACAGTTTCCTCTGTCCCAACACAACCTGCATCAGGCCTAGTTTTCCCATGTCATGACAGAACTATCCACCTAGTTGCTCAAATCACAGACCTAAGGGTATTTTTTCACACTTCAAGTCCAATCCACCTGCACGTCTCAGCAGCTGTACCCTCTGAATCAGTATATCCTCTTCATCACTATGTACATCTCCTTAATCTCCACCATTGTAATTTCTCTCCTGAACCACTACTGTAGCATCTAAATGTTCTTCCCGCTTCTACTTTCCTCCCGTAAGTCCCATCATTTATTCTCCTCAAGCAGCCAATGTGATCTTCTAAAACATAAATCAGATCGTATTACTCCCACTTAAGATTCTCTAATGACCTTCCTTTGGTCTCGGGACAGAATCCAAAGTCCAAGACAGGGATGTTTTTGTCTCTGTCTGAACTCATCCCTCATTCATCTTCTTTTTGAAATCACATTATTTTAGACTCTCTAAGTTCGTCTAGGCTGAGCTCATGCACCTTAGAGTCTTTGCATTACTATTCTCCCACCTGGCAATGCAGACGACGTACACCTAGATACAGATGACACTGTACTTCCTATGGGCTTCCCAGGTGGCTCAGTGGAAAGAATCACCTGCTAATGCAGGAAATCCGGGAGACTCGGGTTCAGTTCCTGGGTGGGAACAATTCCCTGGAGGGGAAAAGGTAACCCACTCCAGTATTCTTGCCTGGAGAATGCCATGGATAGAGGAGCCAGGTGGGCCCCAGTCCAAGGGGTTGCAAAGAGTTGGACACCACTGAGCGACTAAGCGCAGCACAGCAACACAAATCCATCTCTTCACTGAAAGTTTTGGAAACGCATATGTCTCTGAGTCAAACTCTGTAACTTCATCTATAAAATATGAAGAGTGGGACCTATTCATCCCTAAGTTTTCCTTCAATTGTTATTTCATTTTTTCTAAGGATACAGTGGCAGAAATACCAGGTTGTTGTGTCTTCTTCCAGTAGGTGGCGCCATTGAGCACAAAATTTTTCTCAGAAATAACATTTTTAAATTTTTTAAAAAAATGAAAACAGAGGGAAAGATTCTTCAATGCTGCTTTTACTCACTGTGAACCACTTCCCAGAATAGATCCACTAAGCCTGAAACTATGAGAAATATAAAAACTGAAACACATAAAGTGCTTCTTGTTAAAATCATGAAAAGGATCCGTTGGTTAACCACATTTTCTTACTTTCAAAAAGCCTTGTAAATTTGTGTGGGCCTGAGGACATATGCTGAAACTTGATTATACAGTCTGATACGGAAAGGAAAGGGCAAGTTCTTTTTTCCTCTATTGGAAAATTTTACATTTATTTTAAAATGGGCATGATGCATAGTCTCCAATAGGATTTTTCCAAAGCTCTCATGTAGGTGGGTGAAATGAGATGATAATTAACAAAGAAGTGCTATGAACACTTTAAAAATACCTACTATTTATTACTGCCATATTTTTATACACCTGCAGTAGCAATTATTATTCTCTCATATTTTATTACATGAAAGCATGAGGCTGAGAGAGGTTAAGACATTTGCCACTAAGAGTAAACCAGTGGACGTGCATGCTGAGTCACTCAGTCGTGTCCAGCTCTTTGTGACCCCACGTACAGCAGCCCGCCAGGCTCCTCTGTCCATGGAATATCCCAGGCAAGAATACTGGAGTGGGTTGCCATTTCCTCCTCCAGGGAACTGTCCCGACCCAGGGGTCGAACCCATATCTCTGTCTCCTGTATTCACAGGCAGGTTTTTTTTATCACTCAGTTGAGTGTAAATCCATTCTGGGTAGCTTCAGAGTCAGAGCATCTGCAGATTACAGAGCTATTGCCCTAGAGCTCATACAGGGTGATGTAGATTTGGTAAAAGGAAACATTCTCAAACATTCTCAGAAAGATATGCTGAAGATCCTCTGTTCCTTAAAGATGAAACACATTTGAAGAAGGCATAGGCTGGACTAAATCAAGGTTTATGGTCCACTTTTTGCCAGGAAACATTCACCAAATAAAGAACAGTCAGGCACTTGAAGTCTATGGTAAAACAAAGAATGCGGCCCACCATTTAGTTCTACAGGAATCCAGTCATTAGCCGCTGCAGTGGCTGACCAGCAGAACACTCCGACAGGGATTCAGGACAGAAAATAGGATGTTGGATGCCAGGTTTATGAAAGGAAATCTCATCCTCAAGTGTGACTTTCAAGGGGTTCTGCAGATGGGCTCTCCTAGGACACAGCCCTGATTTCAATTGCTGCTTTAAGATGCTCTGAATGTACAGACTCAGTGAGATATTAGGAACATATTGTAAGCAAAGAGGGTAAGCGGTCCCCAGAGAAAGAGAAGCAGGCATGGCTTTTTCGACAAAAGAGAAATTCTTCCTCCCAGGTCTCTCATGCCTTTCTCCTCCATCATCCCTCTCACTCACCCCCCTTTAAAACCTTGAAATAAATATTTCTCCCTCCCCCAATTTACTAGCCTGAAATTCTCAAAGAAGACTGAGGATTTCCTTCTCAGACTCTAGAATTTTTCCTGCTCCCTCCTAGCTTTATGCTCTCTATCTTGGGCAATGCATTTCTGCTATTGATGTTTTTCCCAGGGGAAATTATTCCTGTCACCTTTTCCCTCACCTAACTTCCTTTGTATTAGATGTTCATCAGAAAACATCCAAAGCCTGCTCAGATGTTTGTAAAGTGTATTTTTTCTATAGTTTGTGTGTGAGGTGGGGTGGGGTGTGGATTGTGGTGCTGGAGAAGATTCTTGAGGGTCCCTTGGACAGCAAGGAGATCAAACCAGTCAATCCCAAAGGAAATCAACCCTGAATATTCATTGGAAGGACTGATGCTCAAGTTGAAGCTCCAATACTTTGACCACCTGATGTGAAGAGCTGACTCACTGGGAAAGCCCCTGATGCTGGGAAAGACTGAGAGCAGGAGGAGAAGGGGGTGACAAAGGATGAGATGGTTGGATGGCCTCACCAACTCTATGGACATGAGTTTGAGCAAACTCCAGGAGATAGTGAAGGACAGGGAAGCCTGGCGTGCTGCAGTCTTTGGGGTCTCAAAGAGCTGGACACAACTTAGGGACCGAGCAGCAATAACAACTACCCTTCTAGGTTCTTGGCTGAAAGCTCCCTGTAATAAGACAGATGAACAGGAGAAATACAAAAGGATTTTTATTATTAATAATATGTGTACCTCCTGTATACATAGAAGATATCCAGAAAACTGAGTAACTCCTGGAAATACCTCAAGCCATCACCTTAAATACCATCTTCAGGGAAAAACAAAAGAAAGATGTTGGATGAGGGAAGGGCACCTATGGGAGGTTACCAGGAAAATCACAGTAAACAAGGGTATGATTGCTGTGCACATTTGAGTGAATGCCTTCTCCAATGATAAGAGTTTTGAGAAATTTCCTCCTCTTCCAGGTACAGACAAGGAGAGATGCTTAACAATGAAAATTTCTCCTATGAATGCAAAGATCTTTTACGTAAGCGTAACTTCTTCTTTTTTAGAGCTTTTCCTGTGTCTGCTTTTGCTTAAAAATAATCAGCTGAAGATAATCCTTATGCCAAAGAGACATATTTTGGGGTGGCAGATTTTGCTCCCTTTCAAGTGGAAAGCATAAATATCACTCTCCTGATCTTCGAAAATTCCTTAGGAGCTCACAGTAGGACAGCTGCCACTGCTTAGGGTCTGAACACTTCCTGCTCAGAGAGCCTGGAGGAGCTTAGCAGAGGTCTTCCTGCACATCAGATCCCATATCACAAAGGGGGTGGGAGTGTTGAAAGGATCTCCTAATAAAAATGCCCTCCCCCTGGTCCACGCTCAAATTCCCCCATCATTAACAATTTAGCCAAAGTCAGCCTCAGTTAGTCTTAAATTGTTGCAAGCCATGACACTAAATAGATAGAATATGGGCTCTGGATTTGGATCCTATACTCTGAATGGATCCTGTGTTCTAAATGGGGCTTCCCGGGTGGTGCAGTGGTAAAGAATCTGCTTCCAATGCAGGAGACACAGGTGATGTGGGTTAGATCCCTGGGTGAGGAAGATCTCCTGGAGCAGGAAATGGCAACCCACTACAATATTCTTGTCTGGGATATTCCAAGGACAGAGGGGCCTGGCGGGCTACAGTACGTGGGGTCGCAAAGGGTTGGACACAACTGCGCGCGCACGCACGTTCCAAATGGAGCGACCCTTGGCATCGGCTGCACAGCCTATGTGCCGTTTCTGCCCAAGACGGAAGCTGCAGGCAACAAGGGCACACGTACCTCCTGCTCCTGGCTGGAGAGGAGCAGGGAGGTGGGTGGGGAAAGAGTGAAGAAGCCTGCACAAGATGGACAAAGCCATCCTCCAGTTTCCAATCTGTTTCTGGTCAATTGATAACCCAGCGAAGGTCCAGCAGACGGTGCTGTTTGCTACCAGCTGCTGTTGCCTTAGCACAATAGGGAGGAGAGGCCCCTCCTCTCTTTGCTGAGACTCTTCACCCCTAATTTACACAGACTAGTTGGGAAACTTCAGAGGAAACTCTGTCTCCATCCTGATGGTATTTTTGGCCATGCATTGTGATGCAAATATGAATAATGCAAACTATAAATTAGCAAATCAATGCATGCCCAAGAAAACGTATTGCATTGAAACCACTACTATTTTTGAAAGTCTTGCTTCTGAAACAGAACTGACTCCCTCTACATTTGTGATCCTGTCTGGGACAAAGTCTAGCTAGGCTTCTTTGAGGGTATCAAATTCCCACCTACTTACCCAGTCTCCTTCTCTTCAATTTATTTCTTAAAAAGATCCTGAAGAAACACTATTTCGGATCTTCCAGTTGGCCATGAGTTCAGCATGGTGAGCCCTCCTAGGAGTGGGAATGCTCAGGTTATATGCTGACCGTGGCAGAGAGTGGAGGTGGCACAGATTTCATTCAGTCCTTTGGGATTGAAAAATGACACCCCAAGGTTTTAGACTGAATCATAGGAGAGCACTTAGTTCTCAGTAAATCCACTGTGCTGGGCAAATGACTGTCATTCTTGCTTTAGTCTAAGTGCCTCTGAAGGCCTTAATGGTTTTCCCTATTACTGTCACGGCTGAGGTATTGTCACTGACTTAAATGGGAACTCAGCGCCAGAAGAGGAGACAGGTGGTCAAGAATCCCTTTTATTCCCTTATAATCTGGCAGGAAGTAAGGCAAAAAAAAAAAAAAAAAGACTATTTTAATACCCACTTTTACTTGGGCTGTTAAGCAGTTATGGCTCTGTTTGTGGCATAGAAGATCATTTGTCATCATATGAAATTGTTCTGTGCCTGTATTAGTAGATGGGCTGACTAATATAAGAGAAAGTGAAAGTTGCTCATTCGTTTCCAACTCTTTGCAACCCCATGGACTATACAGTCCATGGAATTCTCCAGGCCAGAATATTGGAGTGGGTAGCCTTTCCTTTCTCCAGGGGACCTTCCCAACTCAGGGATTAAAGAAATCCCAAATTTCAGGAGCTCCTATAGACTGAATGTTGTTATTGTTGTTCAGTTGATAAGCTGTGTGTGTCCGACTCTTTGTGAGTCCATGGGCTGTATGCAGTACGCCAGGCTCCTCTTCCCAGGCAAGAATACAGGAATGGGTTGCCATTTCCTCCTCCAGGGTATCTTCCCAACCCAGGGATCGAACCCACGTCTCCTGCATTGGCAGGTGGTTTCTTTACCAGTGAGCCACCAAGGAAACCAGACTAAATGTTCTCACACCCGGATTTGTATGTTGAAACCTCATCCCTGATATGATGGTATTAGGAGGTGGAGCTCTTGGGAGGTGATTAGGTCATGAGTGTGAAGCCCTCATGAATAGACCTGTGCCCTAAAAAGAGACCCCAGAGGACTGCCTTCCTCTTTCTGCACGTGAGGACACAACAGAAACATTGCCGTCTATCCAGCAGGAGGCTGAGTCACCACGCACGGAGTCTGCCTGCACCTTGATCTTGGACTTCCTGGGCTCCAGAACTATGACACATAAATGCTTGTTGTCGGGGACTTCTCTGATGGTCCAGTGGCTTAGTCTCTGAGCTCCCAATGCAGAGGGCCCGAGTTTGATCCTTGGTCCAGGAACTAGATCCCGCATATGGCAGAGAAGATCAAGTTCCAGTGTGCCAAGATCTGGCATAGCCAAATAAATAAATAAATTAAAAAAGAAAAACATTTGTTGCTGATAAACTACCCAGTTTGTGGAACTCTGTTATGGGCTGTTCAAGTGGACTAAGAGAGAATGCTATGGTAAACTTTTTCTTCACATTCACATGAAGTGTAGAGTGAGGCAGGGGGCCCTCTGCCATCTTCTGAAATCTACTATTTACTCAGCCTCCAAGGGCAACACGGCAGCCAATGGGCCAGGAAGGAAGCATATGACTCTTCACTTTCTTGGACAAAAAATGACAGTTCTAGTCGATTGATCAGAACTAGTCACATGACTCTAGCTTTAGTGCAGGGTCTGAGAAGTGGAGGGGAACACATAGACTATATGGTGATTACTGTTTCTACATCACCATCTCATGTCTTCCTTACATGCAGACCTGTTACCAAGGGGATATGGTCCATCACCCTGGAAGGAGTGAGTCACCCAATTACAGAGTGTGGTTTTGTAATTGTTGGTTGGTTTGCCATCTGTTGGTTTGCAATCTGGTCCCCATAATCTTCCTTCACAGCTCAGTTGGTAAAGAAGCTGTCTGTAATGAGGGAGACCCAGGTTTGATTCCTGGATTAGGAAGATCCCATGGAGAAGGAAATGGCAACCCACTCCAGTATTCTTGCCTGGAGAATCCCATGGACAGAGGAGCCTGGCGGGCTACAATCCAAGGCGTTGCAAGAGTCCAACACAACCTAGTGACTATACCACCACCCACCACCCTGTAAACAGAAGGCAAGGAGAAACTAAAAAAAGAGCAGACCATCCCAGATTGGTAGTGTCAGTTTTAATAAGTTAGGAAGCTTACTCAGGAGGCTTGTCTTAGGCAGCTGCAAGACGAGTAGATGTCTGTACCAACACTATAATTATTAGGCTTTCATTTATAAATTGATAAAGCATTTCACTGGCATGGAGTTTATTTCCCATTTTACAAGGAAGATGCTAAGACTCAGAAAGTTACTGTGGGGACTTCCCTGGTGGTCCACGGGTTAGGAATATGCTTTCCAATGCAGGGCGGGTGCTGGATTGACTTCTTGTTGGGAAACTAAGATCCCGCTTGTCCAGGGAAACTTAGCTAGCACTCTCTAGAGCCCATACTCTGCAAATACACATCCCAATAAGAAGACTGTGCACTGCAATGAAGACCCAGAGCCTCCAAAAAAAGAGAAACGTACTGTGACTTATTCAGTGTCACACAGCTAGGAAGGGGAAGAGCAGGGGCTGACTTCTGGTTTTCTAACACTAAGCCTTACGCCTTTTAAGTTATATTGCAAGTTCCCTAAGTTTGGAGATCGCTAACTGGGAAAGAATTAGCAGTGGATTATGGAAGTTGATTAGCATAAAAGGTAACAAAGGCATTTTCTACAGGCAAATTGAGGCAACCTCATAAAGATTAAAGCATTTTTTCCCAATTGTCTTAATAGTCAGCTAACAATTACATTTTTAAATGGTTGCTGGAATTATTAAGTGAACAAAGTAGTTGAACCAATCACTTGTATACCAGTTATTTTGGTCATTAAGTGTGGCCTATGTGAATTTATCAGCAAATGACTTCACACTCAAGCTCCCCACCCAGATCCAGCCAGTGTTTGGAGCTGAGCAAAGCAGTTTCTGCAGTTACACTGATTACATGTGTTTCCCCAAGCCTCCTGGAGACACAGACAAAGGAACCAAAATAGATACTCAGACGGATCCCTGTCTGACTTGTTTCCGTCTCCCAAGAGAGGGTTAGATTAGCATGATTCTAAATTGATGAAATTTCTCCAGAGGTCATCACAAATTAGACTGCCAGCTCCTACTTTAACCATTGATTGCCTACTTCAACCTGAATATCTTACATTCTAGTCTCTTTAAAAAATAGGTTAAATAATTAAAAAGCAAGAGATAATTAAAAATCAAGAGAATATTTTATTAGAGTAACACAAATATACCAAATTCTATGGCAGAAGAAAATAACAATGAATGATATAGATGGCCTGGCCTAAGTGAAGGGAGCTGTAACTCCCCATTCCTTGAGTATAGAGCTGGTGAATGCCTTTCAATGAATACAGTGTGGAAAGTGGGAAAAAAAGAAAAACTTTATAGTGGAGAGACCTACTAAATGCTGTTTCAAATGGATGATCAAGGTCAACATCAACAACCATACATCATATGAGTAATATGTACCCTTGATATTCTGTAATGAAAATGACACTTTACTGCTGTGATCTTCCTTCGCAAACCTATAACTTCTGTCTAATCAGAAAACAAAAATCAGGAAAATTCCAGTTGAGAGGTTTCCTACAAAATACCTGTCCAAGTGTCCTCAAAACTGTCAAGATAATAAAAAACAAGGTAGGTGTAAGAAAAGGTCACAGTCAAGTGGAGCCCAGGAGACATGACAACTAATGGATATCATGGCTAGCAGATGAAGATTCGAGAGCAGAAAGACACCATTTGGTCAGTTCAGTTCAGTTGCTCAGTCGTGTCTGACTCTTTGCAACCCCATGGACTGAAGCACACCAGGCCTCCCTGTCCATCACCAACTCCCAGAGCTTACTCAAACTCATGCCCATTGAGTCTGTGATGCCATCCAACCATCTCATCCTCTGTCATCACCTTCTCCTCCCACCTTCAATCTTCCCCAGCATCAGGGTCTTTTCCAGTGAGTCAGTTCTTCCCATCAGGTGGTCAAAGGATTGGAGTTTCAGCTTCAGCATCAGTCCTTCCAATGAATAGTCAGGGCTGATTTCCTTTAGGATGAACTGGTTGGATCTCCTTGCTGTCCAAGGGACTCTCAAGAGTCTTCTCCAATACCTCAGCTCAAAAGCATCAATTCTTTGGTGCTCAGCTTTCTTTATAGTCCAACTCTCACATCCAAACATGACTACTGGAAAAACCATAGCTTTGACTAGATGGACCTTTATTGGCAAAGTAATGTCTCTGCTTTTTAATATGCTGTCTAGGTTGGTCATAACTTTTCATCCAAGGAGTAAGCATCTTTTAATTTCATGGCTGCAGTCACCATCTGCAGTGATTTTGGAGCCCCAGAAATAAAGTCTGTCACTGTTTCCCCGTCTGTTTCCCATGAAGTGATAAGACCAGATGTCATAATCTTAGTTTTCTGTATGTTGAGCTTTAAGCCAACTTTCTCACTCTCCTCTTTCACTTTCGTCAAGAGGCTTTGTAGTTCTTCTTTGCTTTCTGCCATAAGGTTGGTATCATCTACATATCTGAGGTTATTGATATTTCTCCCAGCAGTCTTGATTCCAGCTTGTGCCTCATCCAGCCCAGCATTTCTCTTGATGGACTCTGCATATAAGTTAAATAAACAGGGTGACCACATACATCCTTGACGTGCTCCTTTTCCTATTTGGAACCAGTCTGTTGTTCCATGTCCAGTTCTAACTGTTGCTTCCTGACCTGCATACAGATTTCTCAGGAGGCAGGTCAGGTGGTCTGGTACTCCCATCTCTTTTAGAATTTTCCGCAGTTTACTGTAATCCACCCAGTCAAAGGCTTTGGCATAGTCAAGAAAGAAGAAATAGATGTTTTTCTGGAACTCTCTTGCTTTTTCGAAAATCCAGCAGATGCTGGCAATTTGATCTCTGGTTCCTCTGCCTTTTCTTAAATCAGCTTGAACATCTGGAATTTTACGGTTCACATATTGCTGAAGCCTGGCTTGGAGAATTTTGAGCGTTACTTTGCTAGTATGTGAGATGAGTGCAATTGTGCTGTAGTTTGAGCATTCTTTGGCATTGCCTTTCTTTGAGATTGGAATGAAAACTGACCTTTTCCAGTCCTGTGGCCACTGTTGAGTTTTCCAAATTAGCTGGCATATTGAGTGCAGCACTTTCACAGCATCATCTTTTAGGATTTGAAATAGCTCAACTGAAATTCCATCACCTCCACTAGCTTTGTTCGTAGTGATGCTTCCTAAGGCCCACTTACATTCTAGGATGTCTGGCTCTAGGTGAGTGATCACACCATCGTGATTATCTGGGTCATGAAGATCTTTTTGTATAGTTCTTCTGGGTATTCTTGCCACCTCTTCTTAGGTAAAACACCATTAGGTAAAAACTAAGGCAACAAGAATAAACTGTGGATATTATTGTTGATTATTATTGAAACTGCCTTTAATGCAGAAGACCCCAGTTTGATTCCTGGGTTGGGAAGATCTGCTGGAGAAAGGATAGGCTACCCACTCTAGTATTCTTGAGCTTCCCTTGTAGTTCAGCTGGTAAAGAATCTGTCTGCAATGCGGGAGCCTTGGGTTTGATCCCTGGGTTGGGGATGTCCCCTGGATAAAGGAAAGGTTACCCACTCAGTATTCTGGCCTGTTCCAAGGACTATACAGTTCTGCAATGCAGGAGACCTGGATTCGATCCCTGGGTTGGGAAGATCCTCTGGAAAAGGAAATGGCAGCCCACTCCAGTATTCTTGCCTGGAGAATCCCATGGATGGAGGGGCCTGGTAGGCTATAGTCCACGGGGTTGCGAAGAGTCACGACTTCACTTTCACTTTCATACAGTTCATGAGGTGGCCAAAGTACTGGAGTTTCAGCTTCAGCATCATTCCTTCCAAAGAAATCCCAGGGTTCATCTCCTTCAGAATGGACTGGTTGGATCTCCTTGCAGTCCAAGCGACTCTCAAGAGTCTTCTCCAACACCACAGTTCAAAAGCATCAATTCTTCAGTGCTCAGCCTTCTTCACAGCCCAACTCTCACATCCATGCATGACTACTGGAAAAACCATAGCCTTGACTAGACAGACCTTAGTCGGCAAAGTAATGTCTCTGCTTTTGAATATGCTGTCTAGGTTGGTCATAACTTTTCTTCCAAGGAGTAAGCGTCTTTTAATTTCATGGCTGCAATCACCATCTGCAGTGATTTTGGAGCCCTAAAAAATAAAGTCTGACACTGTTTCCACTGTTTCCCCATCTATTTCCCATGGAGTGATAGGACCGGATGCCATGATCTTCATTTTCTGAATGTTGAGCTTTAAGCCAAATTTTTCACTCTCTTCTTTCACTTTCATCAAGAGGCTTTTTAATTCCTTTTCACTTTCTGCCATAAGGGTGATGTCATCTGCATATCTGAGGTTATTGATATTTCTCCCAGCAATCTTGATTCCAGCTTGTGTTTCTTCCAGTCCAGCGTTTCTCATGATGTACTGTGCATATAAGTTAAATAAGCAGGGTGACAATATACAGACTTGATGTACTCCTTTTCCTATTTGGAACCAGTCTGTTGTTCCATGTCCAGTTCTAACTGTTGCTTCCTGACCTGTATACAGATTTCTCAAGAGACAGGTCAGGTGGTCTGGTGTTCCCATCTCTTTCAGAATTTTCCACAGTTTATTGTGATCCACACAGTCAAAGGCTTTGGCATAGTCAATAAAGCAGAAATGGATGTTTTTCTGGAACTCTCTTGCTTTTTCCATGATCCAGAGCATGTTGGCAATTTGATCTCTGGTTCCTCTGCCTTTTCTAAAACCAGCTTGAACATCAGGAAGTTCACGATTCACATATTGCTGAAGCCTGGCTTGGAGAATTTTGAGCATTACTTTACTAGCATGTGAGATGAATGCAATTGTGTGGTAGTTTGAGCATTGTTTGGCATTGCCTTTCTTTCGGATTGAAATGAAAACTGACTTTTTCCAGTCCTGTGGCCACTGCTGAGTTTTCCAAATTAGCTGGCATATTGAGTGCAGCACTTTCACAGCATCATCTTTTAGGATTTGAAATAGCTCAACTGGAATTCCATCACCTCCACTAGCTTTGTTCGTAGTGATGTTTCCTAAGGGCCACTTGACTTCACATTCCAGGATGTCTGGCTCTAGGTGAGTGATCACACCATTGTGATTATCCGGGTCGTGAAGATCCTTTTTGTACAGTTCTTCTGTGTATTCTTGCCATCTCTTCTTAATATCTTCTGCTTCTGTTAGGTCCATACCATTTCTGCCCTTTATCGAGCCCATCTTTGCATGAAATGTTCCCTTGGTATCTCTAATTTTCTTGAAGAGATCTCTAGTCTTTCCCATTTTGTTGTTTTCCTCTATTTCTTTGCACTGATCGCTGAAGAAGGCTTTCTTATCTCTGCTTGCTATTCTTTGGAACTCTGCATTCAGATGCTTATATCTTTCCTTTTCTCCTTGGCTTTTCACTTCTCTTCTTTTCACAGCTATTTGTAAGGCTTCCCCAGACAGCCATTTTGCTTTTTTGCATTTCTTTTCCATGGGGATGGTCTTGATCCCTGTCTCCTGTACAATGCCACGAACCTCATTCTATAGTTCATCAGGCACTCTATCAGATCTAGGCCCTTAAATCTATTTCTCACTTCTACTCTATAATCATAAGGGAGTTGATTGAGGTCATACCTGAATGGTCTAGTGGTTTTCCCTGCTTTCTTCAGTTTCAGTCTGAATTTGGTAATATGGAGTTCATAATCTGAGCCACTGTCAGCTCCTGGGAGGAATTGGGGGCAGGAGAAGGGGACGACGGAGGATGAGATGGCTGGATGGCATCACTGACTCGATGGACGTGAGTCTGAGTGAACTCCAGGAGTTGGTGATGGACAGGGAAGCCTGGCGTGCTGCAATTTATGGGGTCGTAAATAGTCAGACACGACTGAGCGACTGAACTGAACTGATACTATTCATGGGGTTGCAAAGAGTCTGACACAACTGAGCAACTTTCACTTTCATTATTGTTGGTGATGATAATGGTGATGATGGCGCTGCTGTTGGTGGAAGTGTGATTATCACAGTGGTGGTGGTGGATGGTAGAGATAACGGAACAGTGAGAGTAATTTAACGTACTTGTGTGTAATTCAGATGACGTGTCACTCAGTTAGCTGTGTCCTGCTCTTTTGGACTCCATGGACTATAGCTGGTCAGGCTCTTCTGTCCATGGGATTTCCCAGGCAAGAATACTGGAGTGGGTAGCCATTCCCTTCTCCAGGATATCTTTCCATCTCAAGGATTGAACCTGGGTCTCCTGCATTGCAGGCAGATTCTTTACCAACTGAGCTACCAGGGAATCCCATTATTGTTGATGAAATTATGATTACTTTGGTGGTGGTGCCTGCTGGAGCCAATAGGTAAGTGAGAGTAATTAACATGTACTGTGGAATTTTTCATTCATTTGTGCGGAATTCAGATACCCAGAATCAGAGCCTGCAGTTCAACTTCATCCTTCCTGGTGCCCCTACACATCTGAATGATGATAACTTGCATCCTACCAAATGTAAGAAAAAAAAATTAATAAACAGAAAGCTCAGTTAAATGAAGTTGAAAGCCTAGAGTGTGAGATGTCACACTCTGTGATAATAGCACAGCCCAACAGAAAGGAAAAAGACTCTTTTACTTTCCTGGCAACAATTCTGCTCAATGCTCCGTGGTGAGCTAAATGGGAAGGGAATATAAAATGAGGGCATATATGTACTTACCTATTGTCACTTCCCATCACAACTTGGTAGAGACTAATCCTAAGCCACTGCCATACTCTTCAAGTACCTCATTCCTCTCCATACTCCCTTGTCTCAGCAGAAGCCCTGATCATTTACCAACTGGAGAAAATAGAGGTCATCCAAATAAAGTTTTTCTATATTTCTTCTGTTCATTCCAAAAGTTCTCAGTTTCAGCACCAGGTAAAATGTAAACCCCTAACTACTGACAACCAGACTTTTCATGTCATACCGTGTTAGCATCCTCAATCCTCACCACTTGTCCAATTATACAATAAGCCCCAGCCATGCACATAGATAGGTCAGTCTCTTGGTATATGGACCATAAGTGCTGTCTCACAGAAAAACCTACTCTTCTCTTGTTCCACCAAATACACACACACACATACACACACACACATACACACACACACACACACACACACTCACACCTCTATTGGATTATAGCTGAAACTAAATTTGTCTGCTTAATCAAGGAATAGGGAAGGGGAACTTTCCTATTGGTCTAGAGGTTAAAAATCTGCCTTGCAGTGAAGGGGCTGCAGGTTCAATCCCTAATTGGAGAACTAAGATCCCACAACTAGAGACCCCATGTGCTGCAATGAAAGATCCTGCTTTTGAGATCAAAGATCCCACCTGCCACAGTCAAATAAATAACTAAATATTTTTTAAAAATAAAGAAAAAGAGGAAGTACAAAGTAATGCTCTTAATTGCAAAGGAAAGAAATTTTACCTAACATAAGCTAGTCACTCAGTCGTGTCTGACTCTTTGCGATCCCGTGGACTGTAGCCCACCAGGCTCCTCCATCCATGGGATTCTCCAGGCAAGAATCCTGGAGTGGGTTGCCATTTCCTTCTCCAGAGGATCTTCTTGACCCAGGGATCGAACCCAGGTCTCCCACATTAGAAGCAGACGGTTTAACCTCTGAGCCACCAGGGAAGCCGAAGAAGAAATTTTTTTTTGGGGGGGGAAGTAATTTATTTGACCTTGCATCTTTGAAGAAAAATGTGAACCATCAAACCTTGGAAAGGATAACTATCTAGTCCAATCTTCAGGTTTTGGAAGCAGCAACCAGAGAGCAGTGGCTGATGGGAAATAATGCTGTTCAACCGTTTCCAACTATTGTCCATCCTTATGTCATTGCTCCAGGTTTAAATTCATGAGAGATGGTCTAAACTGGCCAAATATGGATTTCTCCAGTAGCAGTAGCTCAGCTGGTAAAGAATCTGACTGCAATGCAGGAGACCTGGGTTCGATCCCTGGGTCGGGAAGATGCCCTGGAGAAGGGAAAGGTGTAGAAAATTCCATGGACTATACAGTCCATGGGGTCATAAAGAGTTGGACACAACTTTCACTTCACTCACCAGTAGCAGATCCATACTCAAAGGGTTGGGTGCTTATAAGCTATTTGGGAGATGATGCCAGGAACGAACGGAGAAGGCAGTGGCAACCCACTCCAGTGTTCTTGCCTGGAGAATCCCAGGGACGGGGGAGCCTTGGTGGGCTGCTGTCTATGGGGTCTCACAGAGTTGGACATGACTGAAGCGACTTAGCAGCAGTAGCAGCAGCCAGGAACTAAGCATAAGAGAGAGAATAGATAGGGAAGGAGGGAAAGTAGAAAAGAGACTCTAATAAACCACATAGAACAACTTCTGAATCATCCTTTTGGAGGGTGGGAAGCTGAAAACGTATTCCCAGACTGCAAAGCCCCATGAAAGTGTGGTGAAAGTGTAGTCGCTCAGTCGTGCCTGACTCTTTGCAACCCCATGGACCATAGCCCGCCAGGACCTCTGTCCATGGAATTCTCCAGGCCAGAATACTGGGGTGGGTAGTGATTCCCTTCTCTAGGGGATCTTCCTGACCCAGGGATCACACCAGGGTCTCCTGCATTGCAGGCAGATTCTTTACCATCTGAGGCACCAGGGATGCTAGGCCTCGTGGTTTGAAATTTTTTCCAAGTGCATCACTATCTTGTGACTCTGGATTGCTCTGGTCTGCACACAAATGGGTTTCCATAGTGGGAAAGTTGCAAGGGTTGTGGGGAGGTGGGACAGGAACAACTGTAGAATCCATTTCAATAAGTTAGCATGTCTCCTTTAAAGAATCCCACTGAGACTACATGCATGAACCAGGACTATTTCTCCAGAATAAAATGAAATTGTTACTGAAGAAGGGAGAATAAATTTGGGGCAGACAAGATTATCAGATACACATCTCAAAGAAGGTAATCAGTAGATAAGAAAGGTTCAGAAAAACATGCTTCAGGAGGTCTGTAGGGTGAAAGTTTTTATTTTGCCACACTATATAGCATATGGGATCTTAGTTCCCTGACTAGGGATTGAACCTGTGTCCCCTGAACTATGAGCATGGAATCTTAACCACTGGTCCACCAGCAACGTCCTAGTGAAAGATTTTATCCAATGAGGGAAATGATGGGAAGGTTCATGAAGAAGTTGGTTTTTTGTTGATCAAATGCACTCTTCTGACCCCAAATAACAAAGTCTTCATTCCTGTTGTTTCCTCTCCAAGCATCCAATGTATATACAAGTCATACTAGATTACCACAACCACTGTATGATTCAGAAATAATTTATGCAAATTTAACAAATCATTAGTGAGGTGTGTTTGCTTTGATATCCTTGATTCTATTTTTGCGTGAATAATTGCTAATTTAATTCAAATTCCTGTGTGGAAAAAAATGTGCTAATGGCTAGACAGACTTAGGTTTCCATGGCAACATATTGCTCTCAAGGATCAAGTGAAATATTAAAGTAGTGGCTTACTAGGTGGCACAGGTTTATTTTTAATGTATTACATATGTAATATATAACAACAGTAATATGGTTCATGAGTTAGGATCTCTGATATACCCTCTAGAGCAAAGAGGGAGGTTGGTTTTTTAAAAGCATTTTTCACTTTGTCAAGAGTAGCTTAAAAGCTGTAGATATATTATTTTTTATCCATGTGTATTTTTTTTACCTCTGTGTAGCTGAACATACATAAATACAAAGGATATTTGCCCTGCCCTTCATAAGTTAGCAAAAGCCTGGGAAGAAGGGAACAATACCAAATGAGCATCTGAAATTCTGTCATTGAAATATTCTCTGGGCTTAATATTTCAAAGTCTCTGGGATCTCATTATTCTATCTTATACCCAAATAGGGTTATACAAGCTTCTTTTAAGCCTGATCTTTGCTTTTCATTCTCCAAACCTTTGAATAAGTTGTACCTTCTTCCATTGCTACATTGCTTGGTAAGAGTTTCCCAAATTCACGGGCCAGTAGAAATGGTCCATTCTCTGTCCTCCTAGGTCTTCTTCAAAGACCTGATGAGAAACCTCTGGCCTTCTTGCTGCACTGTACAAACCTCGATGTGTTTCTCTGCTGGCCATACTGAGCTGATGGTCCCAGTGTCAATCAATGTTAGTGATACTTCTCAAACATTTGATCTCATAGTTTAAGTCTTTTCTCCCACCTATAATATAACATTATAAGGAAGAGTATTAAAATCAGAGTGATGAGCTGTGAATCCTATTTTCTCCTTCATTCATTTCCTATGTGTCCCTGAGAAAGAAATGTAACCTTACTAAGCCTTTGTATTCTAACCTATAAAATGGGGTTAATAATAGTTCTTATTTCATAGAGCTGCAAAGATAAAATGCTAATTGATTATGATGATGACAACAAGGACAAAGGAGAGGGTAGCATAACTAGATGGGTTCAGGTGTATGTGAGTATGTATGCAAACATTAATGCCTGATATGAATGAGTGCATCTCCTGAAACCCATTGAGCTTTTGTTAATTGTTTCATTGTAATGGCCTCAGGGAAAAAGATAAACACAGTGGGTGCTTAAAATCCCGTAGAGATGCTTCATTCTATCAAAATTAAATTACTTCCTAGTTTCAAACGTAAACAAATTTCTTTCATTTTCTTCTGTCATTTCCTAGATTTTGCAATTCTCTTACACTTCCATGTTTTTCCACTTGTAATTCCTTTTCCAAGGAATTTCTTTTTCACTATTTTTCACCATTCTATCCTCTAATGCTCCCTCAAGATTTAGCTCAGTGATTACCATTCCCCTCCTCTGGCCAAGTTTCTCTGATCCACCCTCCTCTAAGGCTTGGCAAAAAATCTCTTTTTGTTTTTGTGGCTGCCTTTTGTATATCTGTCAGTACAGTTTTTTTTCTGGATTTTAATTAATACGTTACTTAACTTTTAGTGCAAATAAGTTATAATTACTTCTTTGTCTCTATAGCTTCAGCATTTAGCCCTGTACCTGGCACTTAATATAAACTCAATAAAAAACACATACATTGATGAATGTAATAGTCTTTGGTATTATTTGACAAATGTGGCAAATAAGGCTATATGTTTAGCAAATTTCTACTCCCTCCTCCCTCACCCTCATGAAGAAATGCATTTCCTTGCCTCAATAACAGTAGTTTGCTAATACAACTTACTTTGGGTATTAGTTGGCATGGCACAAGCAAAGGCCAGAAATATGTTTGTGTGATGTGGTTCTTATTTTGCATTCCTGCCTTTTGCCATGATTAAAAAACAAAACAAAACAAAACATGGGTTTGATAATCACTAGCTCCAAGGAGGAAGAGAAACATACAGAGTGGATCTATGCCTACCAAATAACTTGAAGCCAACCTTCATCCAAGCCAGCCTAGATCAGCCAACTGCCACCTGACCTTACAGACATGAAGATACCTACACTCTTTTTGTTGTACGTCCCTGATTTGGGGGTTGGTTGATTGGGCAGCATTTCTGTTGACATAGTAAATTGAGAAGAAAATTGGTAGCAAACCATGTAGCACTGTCATAACTGAACCTAAACTATGTGAAACTGGCTTTGGAAATGATTAGCAGGAAGGAGGTTGGAAAAATGTCAACTTATGTTATGTAGGGGGGATCATTAGAGAAAGCTGTTGCTTGTGATAAGTGGAAGATAGGAAGATGTACCTAATTTATTTCAGCACCCAGGCAGATTCATGTAAGAGAAAAATGTTGATTCTGTACATTGACTTTTGCTAGCCACATTTTATCACTAGCTATCTATGTTACACGCTGTAGTGTGTGTATATATATATATATATAACAATCTTATTCTCCCAATTCATCCCATCCTGCCCTCTGCACCCCTTGTATCCACAGCTCTGTTCTCTACATCTGTGTCTCTATATAGGTTCATCAGTACCATTTTTCTAGATTCCACATGTATGCCTTAATATACTATACTTTTAAACTCTGTGTAACTTGAAACTAGACTCACTTACTGTTTGATGATCACAATTAATTTGCTGATTGTGTGCTTTATAAAGAAGAGCCAAAAGTTTTCTTCATCTTGGCCTCCTGAACTCTGTCTGGAAACTGGCAGAGTCGAGGGGGATGGAGATGACTTGCCAACCTGTGAAGTAGATGTTCTCTCCACTCTCTGCCTTTTGCATGAGTGAGATAAAAAAGGCTCAGAGAGGTCAGGCCCCTCAACTACAGTATAAGTGTTGGTATTTGGATGCAAATCCTGGGGATGCATATTCAAAGCTCATGAATTCTCCATCAGGTCATTTTATTTCAATATGCTTCTTGGATTTGGCCAGATAAATCACATGTTTCTTAATATTTTCCTTTTTAATCAGCTGGATCTGTTAATCCACTTCTTAGCTCTCCATTACAAAAAGATTACTTACATAGTCGATGATAATGTAAGACTCTGTAATTGCCATGAAACAACTCCATCACACACTAAGTTTAAAAAATTAGGGACACATATGCGAGGTTGTGGTTTCTGGTAATGGCTCAGACGGTAAAGAATCTGCCTGCAACGCGAGAGACCTAGGTTCGATCCCTGGGTTGGGAAGATCCTCTGGAGAAGGGAATGGCAAGCCCCTCCAGTATTCTTGCCTGGAGAATTCCATGGACAGAGGGGCCTGGCTGGCTACCTAAGAATCAGATATGATTGAAGCAACTAACACTTTCATTATGCAGGTATGTTAAGCAAAGTTGCATTTTGATAAAAATCCACTGTGTGCTTGTGTCTGCCTGTCAGCCTGAGTTCCCAAAGGTGTTTACATAAATGATAATAGTGTTTCTTTCTAAATGGCATGATCACAGGTCACTTTTAGCTGTCTTTTCCTTTTCCTGTTCTGAATGATCTACTTATTTATGGAACAACTGTGTTTCACTTTTACAAACAGATGAAACAGTAAAGTTATTTCCATTTCAGGAAGAAAACATCTCCTAGACATATTTGGTCCTTTGTGAATTGAGATTTCAGTGTTTTAGGAGAAGCCTGGAGATTAGGTAAATCTAGAAAACCTGCTTGAAATGAAACAATTGCTGAGTGAGGTCCTTACATACATCCTGATTTATTAGTTCAGTTTCCTGTTCACCTGTGTCCAGGTGTGATTTCTGATTCAACTTGGTCTCTGTTATAACAAGTCATTTCATGTGTACAACTTTTTACAGTCTACAAGGCCCTTTTCCTGATCTTTTCTATCAAAACAAACACCCTCTCTATAAGGAATAAGGCCAGACATTGTATATTTTTATATTTAGGTCAAGGAAGTGAGACTGAGAGAGGTTAAGTGTCTTGCCAAGTCTCACACTAAGTCGAACGATGGGCTGGTGAGGCACATTGAGAAAGAGAGTCAATAAAGGTCAATACAGGTTCATAACTATTGCCTTTGCAATTTGCTTTGTTTTCTCAGGCTCCCCCCCAACCCCCCCCCCCCACAGCAGAATTAGATACTCCCTCCTCTAATAAATATTGCACATACCTGTAAGCATATTTTAAATCCTAATAAGCATTTGTTTACATGTCTCCTTGACAGAAGATAGCATTTCAATTCCACAGAGCTTATCTCATTACCTGGCACACAGCAAGTTCTCGACAAATGTTCATTGAATTAATGTATGTCTTGTATCCTGGAGACCCTTGATGCAAAAGCAATTATGAAAAAGAAGTACAGGTTATACCTCAGAAACATTACGAATTTGGTTCCAGATCACCATAATGAAGCAAATACCACAATAAAGCAAGTCACACACTTGTTTTGTTTTCCCAGTGCATGTAACAGTTACGTTTACACCACACTGTAGTCTCTTAAAGATGAAATAACATTGTGTCTAAAAGTATGCATGAAAGTGAAAGTCACTCAGTCGTGTCCAACTCTTTGCGACTCCGTGGACTGTCTCACTAGGTTCCTCTGTCCATGGGATTCTCCAGGCAAGATTACTGGAGTGGGTTGCCATTCCCTTCTCCAGAGGATCTTCCTGACCCAGGGATCAAACCCGAGTCTCCTGAGTTGCAGGCGGATTCTTTACCATGTAAGCTAGCAGGGAAGCCCACTTACTTTAAAAATACTTTATTGCTAAAAAATGCTATTATCCAAGTCCTCAGCAAGTTGTAATCCTTTTGCTGGTGGAGGGTTTTACCTGTGTTGAGGTCTTCTGATTGCTCAGGATGGTGGTTGCTGAAGGTTGGGGTGGCTGTGGCAATTTCTTAAAATAAGACAACAATGAACTTTTTGCATCGCTCGACTCTGTTCAGGAATGATTAGCATGCAATGCTGATTGATAGCATTTTCAGATTTACCTATGGTAAATCTTTCAAAATTTAAGTCAATCCTCTCAAGCCTTGCTGCTGGCTTTATTAACTAAATTCATGTAATATCCTAAATCCTTTGTTGTCATTTCAACAATCTTCAGGGCATTTTCACCAGGAAGAGATTTCATCTCAAGAAGCCACTTTCTTTCCTTCTTCAAGTTTTACCATGGGAGTGCAACAACTCAGTCATGTCTTTGAGCTCCGCTTTTAGTTCTCTTGCTGTTCCTACCACATCTGTAGCTACTTCCTCCCCTGCAGTCAGAGATGACCGTGCATTTTCTGCATGTAGCCATTCCCAACTCCATCTATAAAGCTCTTGCCCTACTGGTTGCCAGAGGCAGGGGAGTGGGCCTTTGGACGGATATCCGTCCTCCCCCGCCAGTCTCCGGATTCTGAAATAGAGCAAACTTTCCTTTCCGCCAACCCAGCCTGTCTATTGACTCTTGAGTGGTGAGCAGCTGGACCCCATCTTTCAGTAACATTGTAACATTCTCTCTTCCTTCCGTCTTCTCCTCAGGGTAAGCTGCTGTGCATTGGGGAACAGACTGAATGGCCCCCACAGTCCCTTTCAGAACTAATGTTCTATTCTAAGTTTAGCTGGGCAAATAGAGTCTGCTGAGAGTCACAGAGCTACATTCTGCAGCTTTGGATGGGCAAGGGTTTTGAGGGAATTAAGAAATCAGCTGAGCAGTGCTGAGTGGGCCACGAATAGGAGAATGCCGGCAGATCATTTGAGACACCGTAATAAAAGCGGAAGCAGATTAAAGTTCTTCTAAATGAGATGTCAGCAAAAAAAAAAAAAAAAAAAAAAAGCATGGGCATGGCTAGAGCCTGTAAGAGCCTCGCCCAAAAGTTCATAGGTAAGAGAAACACTGCCACATCCTAGGAGATGTGAACCTACTATCAAGAAATAGATGTGCAAGAGAAGCAGCGAATCAGAGCCATATCAACCCAATGAAACCAGGTTAGGGAATACTAAAATCAGGTGGAGCCCTTCTTTCACGTGGTGGAGTTTGCAGTCCATCCAATGGAATAGTGATAGAAGAAAGGTGCTCTGTGCTCCCCCCTAAGGACCTTGAGCTTTGTGTGAGGGCCAAGGAGAGCCAGTGAGAACATTCTCTATTCTGCTTTCTTTTCTAAAAAGACTTTTTCTATTAAAAAATAAATTTATTTATTGTGGGTGTGCTGGGTCCTCGTTGCCGCACTGGGTTTTCTCTGGCTGTGGAGGGCAGGGGCTGCTCTCTAGTTGTGATGGGCCGGCTTCTCCTGGCAGCTGTTTCTCTTGTTGAGGAGCACAGGATCCAGGGCACGTGTTTCCGTAGTTGTGGCTCCCAGGCTGAGTTTGTCCGCGTCGTGTGCGAACTTCCCGAATCAGGGGTCAGCCCATGTCTCCTGCACTGGCAGACAGATTCTTTACCACTGAGTAACCAGGGAAGCCCTCTACTCTCCGTTCAACTGCTTGTTTTCAGAACTTAAGCTCCAAATCATGATGCGGTTTTTCATTGATCCTTTCCGATTTTCCTTGGTTTCTTTATAAGTTATTGTTTTTTCTTGTTTGCCTCCAAATTCTTCATAAATATATGTGGTGATGGTGGTGGTTTAGTTGCTAAGTCGTGTTTGACTCTTGTGACTCTATGAACTATATAGCCTGCCAGGGATTCTCCAGGCAAGAATACTGGAGTAGGTTGCCATTTCCTTCTCCAGGGGATCTTTCCCACCCAAGGATTGAACCCGGGTCTCCTGCATTGCAGGTGGATTCTTTACCAACTGAGCCACCAGGAAAGACCTGTATATGTGTGAAAAGACTCAAAAATACCTAGATTTACTCATCTGTCTTTATTGATTTCCCCAGTTAGTGATTGTATAAAACAGAAGGAAAGCCTTTGACTATATGTGAACTGATTGTAGGAGATTACTTCACTTCTAAAGAGCTTATCTCAATGTTCCCTCCTTTAGCAAGACTTCTTGGCAGCTGGGAACTCTGGGACTTCTTCCTGCCACATATGAACCACAAATAGACAAAGACTATAAGGGTTTGGAAGAAGGTACTCAAGGTCCCAGGTAAGTGGACAGGGAGTACTGAGATGCTGTCCCTTCAGGATCAGTCAGCTTTTAGCTATCATCTTATCCAAGTCAGCCTGAAAGAGTTTGAGGTTCTACTATTTTGTAAAGAGGGTGTTTTCAAAGAATCTCCAAGTACTTCTGCTTGCACAACGGCTCCACATGTGCTCTATCCAGAGCAGGACAGTCTTAGCAGTCTCTTGTAAAGAGTCTGTGGCCTCATCTGAAATTAGGCTGATGATAAGCTATTCATAACTTTTTCATTTGCTAATAAAGTCATGCTTCTCTTTCAAGGGGCTCACCCTTGGGGTAAATGACCTTTCTGACAACACAGCTTTGACTGGCATGGCACTGGACTGAAATCAAGAGTCTCAATATCTACCCATGGCTAAAGAGCTTAGCATTTACTGACCTTGGTAAGTCATGCTTCTTCCTTGAGCTGAAATTATTTCAGTAAGATCAGGTGGGTAGACCTGATGACTTCCAGTTCACACCTACCTAGTAAAAGTCTATTGGCGTGTCTAATTTTTGGCTAGTCTTGTTTTCTAATTTTATATATCTCAAATGAGAATCAATTGCAGAGGACAGATCTAGCTGAAAACTCAACTGTGTAGTTTAACAGATGAGGAAAATGGTGCCTACAGTGAACACACACATACACACACACACACTCGCCCCTGATGGATTGGGAAACAACACCTTCTGAGAATAAATATTCCAGAACTTGAGCAGGGGTTTTATTAAGTTGCTGTGTTGTTGTCACACTCAACCAAGTAAGAAGATAGAAGGAAAGCTACCATGATTTCTTATTTAATCTGTGACACATCTATCAAAATTCTTACTCTCATCTCATGCATAGATTTTATTGCGAGAGATCTTTGTGTGTTGTTTTATTACTCTTGTCTGTCTTATTAAACTTTTTAAAACATTTTTTACAACCTGTGCACTTCTCTCTCTATATATATATATGCATATTCATAATCCATATATATATCTTATACATATGTATCTATATACATATATGCCTATATACATATGTTTTTTCCTTTGGCCGTGTGAGGTATGCAGGATCTTAGCTCCCCAACCTGGGGCTGAAACTGTAGTTTCCTGCAGTGGAAGTGTGCCATCTTAAAAACTGAACCACCAGGCAAGTCCCTCTCTTATCAAACTTTAAGCTGAACAAAGGTGGGGAATCTCTCAGACATTATTGTATCTTTAATGCCCTGCCAGTTTGCAGTACCTGTGCTCGATATGGTTGAATTAAATCAACTTCTTCAGTGATTCTTGGAGTTCACCATTGACAAATACAGAAAGTGAGAATCCATGGAATCAGATATCAACCCCGGAGTAGAAAGAGGTGCAGTTAGGCTCCCTGAAGCTAAATGTTCCTGATTCTCATCTACGTTCATTCCACTAAGCCATTCTCTCTTGCAAGGTTATTTTTTAGTGTAGCCAAGTTCTTGAACTTGAGGGACTCATAAAATGTTTTGGCCATGTGACATGTGGGATCTTAGTTTCCCGACTGGGGATCAAACCACAACCCCTGCATTGGAAGCACAGAGTTCTAACCACTAAACTGCCAGGGAAGTCCCTGAGGGACTTTAAACTGCATACAGAAAACCCGATTTGCTCCAACTGCTCTCCCCAGGAAGCTCATTTCCAGCACTAGCTTATATCAATAATTCTGCCACCATGTCATCAGTTCATCCTGTGTTTAAGGCTTTGATCACTTTAATGCTAATAACTTCGGGGTTCTCACAAGTAAATTATCAAACATTATTCTTTTACTTAAATGAAACAACTTGTTCAGCAGCACTGTTTCTTTTCTTTGAGGAGTTTAAATACCAATCACTGTGGAGAAACAGATGGGGGAGTGAAAATCAGGAATGAGGAGAAATTAAGAAATGGAAAACAATCTAACATGGTTCTCACCAGGATAGCACTTTTGTTTCCCTCTTAATACCCTTTTGCTAGTGTCCCTGGGATCCAGGTCACTAGCTGGTAAGCCTTAGCACCGCATCGAGGGTGTACATGACTACACTCTTCAAGACAGAAAAGTTGTCAGCATCTTAAGACAGTCAACCTCTGATGGGAACAAAAGGGCTGCTATTTGGAGATTTGGGGTTCTGTTCAGCAACCTCAAGTCACCTTTTTAAAAAAAGGTGGTTGTGAGATCACTGAGTTACATACATAAATACTTTAGTGAAATTAAATTATTTAAAACAAAAGGAAAAATTTTTTCCCATGGGGAGACATTTAAGTAAAGATATACTTCTCATTAGGCTCATTTGATTTTTAAAATTCTTCTTTTTACTTCCTTTTTAAAATTAAAATATAGTTGATTACAGTGTTGTGCTAATTACTGCTTTACAGCAAAGTGAGTCAGTTATATATACATATATATATGTATATATATACACATTCTTTTTTATATTTCTTTTCCATTATAGTTTATCCCAGGAGATTGGATACAGTGAAAGGGAATGGAAAATGTTTTATAATCCTATAACCATAATATTCTATGACTCAATGATTTCATTTTATACAAGGCATATTGGTAGTCAGAATAGAGAAAGCTTTTTTGTTTCCAGAAGAACTGGATTCGCTATATGGAGTAGAGAGTTTAGCATTCCTAGAGGTGTTCAACCATAAACTAGATCATTTTTGGCAAATAGATTATAGAGGTCATTCAGTGGTACTCAAATGTGGTCCATGATTCATAAACTTGAGAATCACCTGGAGTGTTGTTAGTTCAGTTCATTTCAGTCACTCAGTCGTGTCCGACTCTTTGCAACCCCACGAATCGCAGCACGCCAGGGCTCCCTGTCCATCACCAACTCCCGGAGTCAACTCAGACTCATGTCCATCGAGTCAGTGAGGCCATCCAGCCATCTCATCCTCTGTCGTCCCCTTCTCCTCCCACCCCCAATCCCTCCTAGCATCAGAGTCTTTTCCAATGAGTCAACTCTTCGCATGAGGTGTCCAAAGTACTGGAGCTTCAGCTTTAGCATCATTACTTCCAAAGAAATCCCAGGGCTGATCTCCTTCAGAATGGACTGGTTGGATCTCCTTGCAGTCCAAGGGACTCTCAAGAGTCTTCTCCAACACCACAGTTCAAAAGCATCAACTCTTCAGCACTCAGCCTTCTTCACAGTCCAACTCTCACATCCATACATGACCACAGGAAAAACCATAGCCTTGACTAGACGGACCTTAGTCGGCAAAGTAATGTCTCTGCTTTTGAATATGCTATCTAGGTTGGTCATCACTTTTCTTCCAAGGAGTAAGCGTCTTTTAATTTCATGGCTGCAGTCACCATCTGCAGTGATTCTAGAGCCCCCCCAAATAAAGTCTGACACTGTTTCCACTGTTTCTCCATCTATTTCCCATGAAGTGATGGGTCCAGATGCCATGATCTTCATTTTCTGAATGTTGAGCTTTAAGCCAACTTTTTCACTCTCTTCTTTCACTTTCATCAAGAGGCTTTTTAGTTTCTCTTCACTATCTGCTATAAGGGTGGTGTCATCTACATATCTGAGGTTATTGATACTTCTCCTGGCAATCTTGATTCCAGCTTGTGTTTCTTCCAGTCCAGCGTTTCTCATGATGTACTGTGCATATAAGTTAAATAAGCAGGGTGACAATATACAGCCTTGACATACTCCTTTTCCTATTTGGAACCAGTCTGTTGTTCCATGTCCAGTTCTAACTGCTGCTTCCTGACCTGTATACAGATTTCTCAAGAGGCAGGTCAGGTGGTCTGGTGTTCCCATCTCTTTCAGAATTTTCCACAATTTATTGTGATCCACACAGTCAAAGGCTTTGGCATAGTCAAAAAAGCAGAAATAGATGTTTTTCTGGAACTCTCTTGCTTTTTCCATGATCCAGCGGTTGTTGGCAATTTGATCTCTGGTTCCTTTGCCTCTTCTAAAACCAGCTTGAACATCAGGAAGTTCATGATTCACGTATTGCTGAAGTCTGGCTTGGAGAATTTTGAGCATTACTTTACTAGCATGTGAGATGAGTGCAATTGTGCGGTAGTCTGAGCATTCTTTGGCATTGCCTTTCTTTGGGATTGGAATGAAAGCTGACCTTTTCCAGTCCTGTGGCCACTGCTGAATTTTCCAAATTTGCTGGCATATTGAGTGCAGCACTTTCACAGCATCATCTTTTAGGATTTGAAATAGCTCAACTGGAATTCCATCACCTTCACTAGCTTTGTTGTCATTTGTTAAATAGTATTAATTAAGATCTCTAGTGATACAGTTCAGAGATATGTATTTTAAATAATTTGATAGGGAAATTCTGATATAGACTAAAATCTGAGACCTCTTGTGAGGTGGATTGAATATGATGAGAATTAATCTGATTTTCGGAGAAGGCAGTGGCACCCCACTCCAGTACTCTTGCCGGGAGAATCCCATGGATGGAGGAGCCTGGAAGGCTGTAGTCCAGGGGGTTGCTGAGGGTCAGACATGACTGAGCAACTTCACTTTCACTTTTCACTTTCATGCATTGGAGAAGGAAATGGCAACCCATTCCAGTGTTCTTGCCTGGAGAATCCCAGGGACGGGGGAGCCTGGTGTGCTGCTATCTATGGGGTCGCATAGAGTCAGACACAACTGAAGTGACTTAGCAATCTGATTTTAGGCCATATTTCTCCCCTTCCTTTATATTTTCCTTCAAATAATTCTGTTTGTTTGAAAAAAGCAAGGGTGGGGTATTACGTCAACCAGGACTCCTGAAAAAATAAGCAAACAACTACCATAGAATTTAGAGCTATATAGACAATTGACCCTTGAATAATACAAGTGTTGGGGTGCTGACCATCCACATTTGAAAATATATTTATAACTTCACAGCCACCCTTCTGTATCTGCAGTTCTGCATCTGTGAATTCAACCAACTGAGGACCATGTAGTACCTACTGTAATAATTACTTCATACTTTTTTATAAAAAAAGAAATCCATGTCTAAGTGGACCCATGCAATTCAAACCTGTGTTGTCAGAGAGTCAACTGTGTTGTTTAGTAGCTAAGTCAGGTTCAACTCCTTTTTGACGTGATGGACTATAGCCCACCAGGCTCTTCCGTCCATGAGATTTCCCAGGCAAGACTACTGGAGTATGTTGCCATTTCCTTCTCCAGGGGATCTTCTGACTCAGGGATCACACGCACATCTTCTGCTTTGGCAGGTGAATTCTTTATCACTGAGGCACCAAGGAAGACCAAGAGTCAACTGTGTACATGTATATATTCCAAAGACTTGAGAAGAGGGACTCAAATATATATTTGTACATTAATGTTCATAGCACCATTATTCACAAAAGTCAAAGGTGGAAAAACTCAAGTGATGATCAACAAATTAATAGATACACAAATTGTGTTTCATACATACTATGCAATATTTTTCATTCATAAACAGGAATGGAAATTCTATATAGGCTGCAACAGAGATGAACCTTAAGGATGTAAACTAGGTGAAATAAACCAGACACTAAAAGCCAAACACTGCAGGTCCCACTTCTATGAGGCACCTGCAATTGGCAAATTCATAGAGACAGAAAAGTAGAATAGAGGTTACCAGGGCCTGGGAGGAGTCAGGAACGTAGAGTTTTTATTCAGAGTTTCTGTTTGGGATGATGAGAACTTTTGGGTGTGGGTAGAGGTGATGATTTTACAACACTGCATGCTAAGTGGCTTCAGCTGTGTCCGACTCTGTGACACCATAGACTGTAGCCCAGCAGGCTCCTCAGTCCATGGGATTCTCCAGGCAAGAATACTGGAGTGGGTTGCCATGCCCTCCTCCAGGGGATCTTCCCGACCCGGGGATCAAACTTGAGTGTCCTGTATTTCCCACATTGCAGGCAGGTTCTTTACCACCTGGGAATTAACTTAGCCCTACTAAACTGTGCACTTGCAGATAGGTAAAATGATAAATATTATGCTATATAATTCCATCCCTGGTTGGGGAACTAAGATCCCACATGCCAGAGAGTGAAAGTGTTACTCGCTCAGTAGTGTCCCATTCAGACCCCATGGGCTGCAACCCAACAGGCTCCTCTGTCCATGGGATTTCCCAGGCAAGAACACTATTCCCTTCTCTAAGGGGTCTTCTCGACTCAAGGATCGAACTTGGGTCTCCTGAATTGCAGGCAGATTCTTTACTGTCTGAACCACCACATGCCATAGGGCAATGAAACCCAAGTGCCATAACTAAGAATCTATGCAGCCAAAAAATTTCAAACTTTTAAAAAAAGATTTGGAAAAAGAAAAAAAAAATCCTGCACTTACAGTGAGTAGGCGAGTCTTGTGAAAAAGACTATTTTAGCTTAATCAACTTTCATTACAAAATAAGAGTCATGTGACTACTCTAGCTCCAAATACCTGATGGGTTGAACGTCCCTTCAGGCAAGCCCGCATCTTCAAAACATTGGATGAGAGAGTGAGGCAGGCAGAAGAATGTCCCAGGACCATTCCCTGCACTGTCTTTCTGTTAACACTTCCAGATCTTCTCCTAATGTGTTCCCTCACTCAGTTTTCTTCATGGCAGGTATTACCACCTGATTAGATATTTGGTGCATGCATGGGTGCCCAGTAAAGTCCGACTCTTTGCAACCCCATGGACTGTAGCCTGCCAGGCTCTGTCTATGGGATTTCCCAGGCAAGAATACTGGAGTGGGTTTCCATTTCCTCCTCCAGGGGACCTTCCTGACCCAGGGATCAAATTGGTGTCTCCTGTATTGGCAGGTGAATTCTTCACCACTGCACCACCTGGGCATGTGATTATACATTTACTTGTTTACTTAAAATGAATTGAGGAAATGAATTTTGTTCAGTTCACTGCTCTACTTAAAGCACCCAATACAGTGTACCCAAATTTTACTATCACGAAGCAGGCAGACTATACTTATTTGATGAAAGAATAAGTGCAAATTCATATTCTTAAAGGTCAACTTTCTTAAAGTTCCTCCAGCACCTCCTTCTCCCACAAAATAAAAATTATGTCTGAGTCAGAGGTTTCTGTAGAGTGCTACCTGCTGCCTTCTGTCATAGCAACTAAACAGATGCTATAATAAAAGATACAATGTTTGCTCATTTGTTTGCATTCTCACTGGATTCTCAACTCCTCAGAAACAGGAACTGTGCAAACTATTTGGTGAATAGTTACCGAATGAAGGAAAGCACAATTTGAAAAGTGGGATATAACCAAGAATAAACACTAGCAAGTGAACTTAAGGTAGAACTTAATATTTTTCTTCTCTTACTCTCAGATTCAAGAAAGTACATTTGTTCTGATTTGTGGTCCTAGTTATGAAAGCTTCTTGCTTCTAGCAGAGAATATCTAGATTAAAAGATAAAGACTGAGATAAAGATGGATTGTAGGATGCTAAAAATATCTGTTATTGTCTTTTGAACAGTGTCAGTATAGTAGGATCTAAATTAATCCTGGATTATTAATATTTCATGGTAAATCATTTGACAGATAAATCAAAGGCCATATTAAAATTTTTGATCTTTATAAACTAGTCCTCAAGGCTCAGGTAAGTTCAAGTATATATGAATACAAAAATGTGAGTGCATTTTAGAAAACTGTACAATAAAAATGTTAATTTTTTGTTAATAGTCATGATAATATATAAATTTAGAATTTAGAAAATATGAATTTAGAGAACATAGGTAATGAGTATATGTATTTTTATATATGTGCATGTCACCATATACTTTTGTATATATATGTACATTAATATTTTGTGTATTATTTAATTTTACACATGGTCTTTTCCCCTATTTAATTATTCTTTAAAATTTCAGTAGTTATTTATTGCTCTGATAGTGGGATCATTTGCTTATTCAATCCCTTATTGAGGAGCACTTATGTACCTTTTGCAAAAATGGCAACACCTCTGTATTCTTGCAATGCTACTTTGAAACTCCTTCCATAAAAAGGTGAAGTTTGTTTCCCCGCAAAGGTCTTTACCGCTTTCTTTGACTAATAGAATGAAACGGAAGTGACTGTATTGTCTCTGAGCCTACATATCCAGAGGACTTGCCAACTTCTGTCTTCTGATGATGGTTATATAGGAATCATGAGAAATGCGGGCCCAGTTCCCTGATTCCCCAAGCTGGCAGGCAACTAACATCCAGAGGCAGAGATGCTCAGCTAATGCTAGTTGCTCACAGATGGATGAGCACGTGCCTGCATGCTCAGTTGCTCAGTCTTGTGCAACTCTTCACAACCCCATGGACTGTAGCCTGCCAGGCTCCTCTGTCCATGGGGTTTTCCAGGCAGGGATGCTGGAGTGGGTTGCCATTTCCTCCTCCAGGGGATCATCCTGACCCAGGGATCTAACCAGCATCTGCTGCATCGGCAGGCAATTTCTTTACCAATTTCTTTTCCCAGAGTCACCTGGGAAGCCTGTCATGCTAGGGTTTTTAAAAATCCCTATTCTCATTAGTTCTTAGAATGTTCACTAGCTCATATCTACCTGTTGAAGCTCTGTTCCTGCTTCACACCTTAACTCAAGATCCAACTGTAAGGAAATACTTTTCACTCTTGGTATCCATGTTTGTTTTTTAACCTATCTATACTGGTGTTTTGGGGCTTCCCTGGTGGCTCAGACAGTAAAGCGTCTGCCTGCAATGCGGGAGACCCAGGTTCGATTCCTGGGTCAGGAAGATCTCCTGGAGAAGGAAATGGCAATCCACTCCAGCACTCTTGCCTGGAAAATCCCATGGACAGAGGAGCTTGATAGGCTACAGTCAGTCCATGGGGTCGCAAAGAGTTGGACACGACTGAGGGACTTCAATTTCACTTTCACTTTCTATACTGGTGTTTGCCAGCTTTGCAAAATTAATAACACTTTCATGCCATTCCCTCCCACTAAATCATGAAAGCAGAGAGCACCAACCATTGACTGCTAGTGCAAATGTAGAAATTTTGCAAATAGCAAGCTCTTCACATATACTGAGTAAATTAAATTTATTACTAAATCAAGGTCAGTGTACCTGACTACCAGATGTGTGGATGGTTTCTTTTAAACTGGAGTGCATTTGCTTCCATGATAGAAGGTAAGTGCTTCTAACCTTTGAAACACTGTCCAAAATACCAGGCTAGACAATAAAATTTATTCATCAATTTTGGAGCCTTAGAATATTCTTTCATTTAAATTAGTATTATGATTTAAAAAAACTGAAAAATTGAAGACAAGGAAACAAGAAATGTTTTAAAAGGCAAAATTTGAGACCTATCTAGTGGGCTTCCTTGGTGGCTCAGATGGTAAAGAATCTGCCTGCACTGTGGGAGATGGGGGTTCAATCCCTGGGTCAGGAAGATCCCCTGGAGAAGGAAATAGCAACTCACTCCAGTATTCTTGCCTGGAGAATTCCATGGACAGAGGAGCCTGGTGGGCTACAGTTCATGGGGTCACAAAGAATCAGACACAAGTGAGGGAACCAGCACTTTCACTTTTTTTAGACCTATCTAGTAAGCAAATATCTAGCAATTTCAGATTTTTTTTTCAGCAAAAAAAAAGGAATTATGGAGTATATTCAATTTTGAAAAAAGGCTCACAGAAAACATAGGATGCTGAAATTCACACCAACTGAAAAGTGATGGAGAGAGACTATGAAAATGCCGCTCCTCATCTGATGATCTGAGGTCGAGAGAACCAAGAACAGCAAAGGAAATTAGGTCTTCCAAAGTTCTTATTAAATGCTCAAGGAGTCTGACTACTGCTGAGTTGAGCACTTCAAGGGCTTTGGAAAAAGGAAAGTGCAGTTTCTTACTTCACCACCTTCATTGTGCTGAAGGAAATAAGAAATAGCTCTGAGACTAATAATAATAGTAATAGCGTCTGAAGCAGCAGAGCTCAGTGGCACTTCCTAAAGGCAGCATAAATAATTAAGTATCTCTACAGGCAAGCCACTGGGAATAAAGAAAAAAGAGCTGCAGTTCTGCCCATATTCCTTAAAGGGAAAAGGAGTTGGTGTGCCAATTATAAAATCTTGGAGTTGGAAAAAACCTTTGTTTGTTCATTCATTTATTCAATCATTACTGAGCACTTATCATCAGAAACCAGTCATTATGCACCATCCAGGAGCTTTAATAATCATTTACTTCTACTTCTTCATTCTTTGGATGAAGAACTGTCCTAACTGTGAAACCAGAAGTGAAGTGCTGTGCACAATTTCCTGTCTGGTTTGTCCAAACCTAGAACTACAACCTAGGTTCCTGACTCTGCAGTGAATATGCTTTTAATCACACTCCACTGAAGCTTTTTAAAGTGTGACTTGTGAATTACTTGATGAATGAAAAATTAATATTGTTAAAATGATCATACTATCCAAGGCATCTATAGATTCAAAGCAATCCTTATCAAAATACTAATGGCATCTTTCACAGACCTAGACCAAATAATTCTAAAATTTGTATGGAAACACAAAATATCCCAGATGACCAAAGTAATCTTAAGAAAGAAGAGCAATGGTGGAGGTATCATGTTCTCTCATTTCAAACTATCCTACAGAGCCACAGTAATCCAAACTACAGGGCTGGAACAGAAACAGAAACATAGGTCAATGGTACAGAATAGAGAGTCCAGAAATGAACCCACACTCATATAAGTAATTAATATACCAAAAAAAGGAGGCCAGAATATACAATGGGGAAAAGAGTTTTTTCATTAACTGTGCTGGTAAAAATGGACAATTAAATGCTAAAGAATCAAACTGGACTGCTTTTCCACACCATATACAAAAATAAGCTAAAAATACATTGAAGACTTCAAAGTAAGACATGAGCCATACAATTTCTAGGAGGAAACAGGGGCAGTAATCTCTTTGGCATCAGTCTTAGCAATGTCCTTTCAGGCAAGAGAAACAAATGCAAAAATGAGTGGGACTGGTTCAAACCGAAAATCTTTGCCCAGTGGAGGAAATTCTCAACAAAACAAAAAAGCTGCCTACTGAATGGGAGAAATAAACTGCAAAGGCTAATTACTTGCAAGGAGTTAGTATTTCAAGCATCCAAATAACTTCATACTACTCATTGTCAAGAAACCAAACAACCCAGTTAAAAAACTGGTAGAGGACTGAATAGATTCTTTTTTCAATGAAGACATACAGGCACATGAAAAGAACCTCAACATCACTAACCATCAGGAAAATAAAACCTCAATGAGATATAACTTCACACATGTCAGAATGGTTTTATTTTAAAAAATCAAGTAACAAATATTTGCAAGGATATGGAGAAAAGGGAACTCTCATTCCCTGTTGCTAGAAATGTAAACTGGGGCAATCATTGTGGAAAACAATATTGAGATTCCTTAAATAATTAAAAACAGAACTACCATATGCTCCAGCAGTTCTACTTTGGGTATTTACCTGAAGAAAATGAAAACACTACTTAGAAAATATATATGTACCCCTATGTTCAGGGGACGACAGAGGATGAGATGGCTGGATGGCATCACCGACTCAATGGACGTGAGTTTGGGTGAACTCTGGGATTTGGTGATGGACAGGGAGGCCTGGCGTGCTGCAATTCATGGGGTCACAAAGAGTCGGACATGACTGAGCGACTGAAATGAACTGAACTGAACTGATGTTCATTGCAGCATTATAAATTGCCAAGCAATTGGAAGCAACCTAAGTGCCCATCGATAGATAACTGTATAAAAAGATGTGGTGTATACATATATTAATACAATGAAATATACAAAAAATGAAATATTGCCATTTGTGACAACATGGATGGCCCTAGAGAATATTCTGCAAAGTGAAATAAATCAGATGAAGACAAATACGGCATGATTTTATTTATATGTGAAATTCAAAAAACAAAAGACCAAATATAACAAAACTGAAACAGTCATAGAGGCAGAGAACAAACAGGTTGCCAGAGAGGAAGGTGTGGGGGAAGGAGAGAAAGAGGTAAGGGAGATTAAGTGTACACACTTCAAGTTACAAAATAAATGAATCACCCATATGAAATGTACAGTGTGGTGAGCATAGTCAGTAATTATGTGATATCTTTGTATGGTGACAGATGGTAAGCAGACTTACTGTAGTGATCATTTTGAAATTATAGAGATATAAAATCACTATGTTATGTATCAGGAACTAACATAGTGTTGTAGGTCAACTATAGTTCAAAACAAATGAACAAACAAGGTCAGAGAAAAAGAAATCAGATTTGTAGTTACCAGAGGCAGGGGTGGGGTGGGGTGTGTTCAGTTCAGTTCAGTCGCTCAGTTATGTCCTACTTTTTTTGACCCCATGGACTGCAGCACACCAGGCCTCCCTGTCCATCACCAATTCTCGGAGCTTGCTCAAACTCATGTCCATTGAGTCAGTGATGCCATCCAACCATCTCATCCTCTGTTGTCCCCTTCTCCTCCTACCTTCAATCTTTCCCAGCATCAGGGTCTTTTCCGATGAGTCATTTCTTCACATCAGGTGGCCAAAGTATTGGAGTTTCAGCTTCAGCTCAGTCCTTCCAATGAATATTCAGGACTGATTTCATTTAGGATGCACTGGTTGGATCTCCTTGCAGTCCAAGGGACTCTCAAGAGTCTTCTCCAACACCACAGTTAGAAAGCATCAATTCTTTGGTGCTCAGCTTTCTTTATTGTCCAACTCTCATGTCCATACATGACTAGTGGATAAACCATAGCTTTGACTAGATGGACCTTTGTTGGCAAAATAATGTCTCTGCTTTTTAATATGCTGTCTATATTAAAAAGGTTGGTCATAACTATTCTTCCAAGGAGCAAACATCTTTTAATTTCATGGCTGCAGTCACCATCTGCAGTGATTTTGGAGCCCAAAATAAATAAAGTGGGTTGGGTAGAGGAGAGAAAATTGGATGAAGCCAGTCAAGAGGTACAGACTTCTAATTATAAGATAAACAAGTACTTTAGGGATGTGGTGTACAACATGATAAATATAATTAACACTTTGGTGTGTTATATATGAAAATTAACAGGGTAAATCCTAAGCCTTCTTATCACATGAAAAAAAGATTTTTTTTGTTTCTTTTATTTTGTATCTATATGAGATAATGAATGTCCACTAAACCTATTGTGGTAATTATTTCATGATTTATAAAAGTCAAAGCTTATTATTGACATAATGTCAGATCTAAGTTAATACAATCATTGATGCATTTTCCATAACAAGTCTATAATTTTCCTATACAAGTAGACTTGTATACTTTTGTAAGGAGAAAAACATTTAAATATTAGAATTATCAAAAATACTTGAAAGCTTCAGTTCAGTTCAGTTCAATCCCTCAGTAGTGTCCGACTTTTTGTGACCCCATGAATAGCAGCACGCCAGGCCTTCCTGTCCATTACCAACTCCCGGAGTTCACCCAAACTCATGTCCATCGAGTCAGTGATGCCATCCAGCCATCTCATCCTCTGTTGTCCCCTTCTGCTCCTGCCCCCAATCCCTCCCAGCATCAGGGTCTTTTCCAATGAGTCAACTCTTCACATGAGGTGGCCAAAGTATTGGAGTTTCAGCTTCAGCATCAGTCCTTCCAATGAACACCCAGGACTGATCTCCTTTAGGATGGATTGGTTGGATCTCCTTGCAGTCCAAGGGACTCTCAAGAGACTTCTCCAACACCACAGTTCAAAAGCATCAATTCTTCAGAGCTCAGCTTTCTTCACAGTTCAACTCTCACATCCATACATGACCACTGGAAAAACCATAGCCTTGACTAGACGGACCTTAGTTGGCAAAGTAATGTCTCTGCTTTTGAATATGCTATCTAGGTTGGTCATAACTTTCCTTCCAAGGAGTAAGCGTCTTTTAATTTTCATGGCTGCAATCACCATCTGCAGTGATTTTGGAGCCCCCAAAAACAGAGTCTGACACTGTTTCCACTGTTTCCCCATCTATTTCTCATGAAGTGATGGGTCCAGATGCCATGATCTTAGTTTTCTGAATGTTGAGCTTTAAGCCAACTTTTTTACTCTCCTCTTTCACTTTCATCAAGAGGCTTTTCAGTTCCTCTTCACTTTCTGCCATAAGGGTGGTGTCATCTGCATAACTGAGGTTATTGATATCTCTCCCAGCAATCTTGATTCCAGCTTGTGTTATTTTCAGCCCAGCGTTTCTCATGATGTACTCTGCATATAAGTTAAATAAGCAGGGTGACAATATACAGCCTTGACATACTCCTTTTCCTATTTGGAACCAGTCTGTTGTTCCATGTCCAGTTCTAACTGTTGCTTCCTGAGCTGCATACAGATTCTTCAAGAGGCAGGTCAGGTGGTCTGGTATTCCCATCTCGTTCAGAATTTTCCACAATTTATTGTGATCCACACAGTCAAAGGCTTTGGCATAGTCAATAAAGCAGAAATAGATGTTTTTCTGGAACTCTCTTGCTTTTTCAATGATCCAGCGGTTGTGGCAATTTGATCTCTGGTTCCTCTGCCTTTTCTAAAACCAGCTTGTCAATACTTAATCATATGTCCCATGCAGATGAATGGATAAAGAAGTTGTGGTGTATATATACAGTGGAACATTACTCAGTCACAAAAAGGAACAAATGTGAGTCAATTCTAGTCAGCTGGATGAACCTAGAGCCTGTTATATACACTGAAATAAGTCAAAAAACAAATATCATATATTAACCCATATATGTGGAATCTTAAAAACTCATGCTGATGAACCTATTTGCAGGGCAGGAGTAGACACTCAGACATTGAGAACAGACCTGTGGACAGAGGGAAAAAGGAGAGGGTGGGACAAATTGAGAGTAGCATTGAAATATGTACATTAGCATGTGTACAATATTAATAGATGGCTCGTGGGAATTTGCTTTATGACAGAGGGAGCTCAGCCTGCTGCTCTGTGACAGCCTAGAGGGGTAGAAAGGGGTGGGATGTGGGAAAGAATACCAAGAGGGAGGGGACAGATGTATACCTATGGCTGATTCATGAAGATGTATGGCAGAAACCAACACAACATTGTAAGGCAATTTTTCTCCAATTAAAAATAAATAAACATGTATATTATCATATGTGAACTAGATCGCCAGTCCAGGTTCAATGCATGAGACAGGGCACTCGGGGCCAGTGCACTGGGATGACCCTGAGGGATGGGATGGGGAGGGAGGTGGGAGGGGGGTACAGGATGAGGGACACATGTACACCCATGGCTGATTCATGTGAATGTATGGCAAAACCCACCAAAATATTGTAAAGTAATTACTTCCAATTAAAATAAATAAATAAATTAAAAACTGAAAAAAAAATCTTTTTAAAATCCACAGAAAACCATACACCCCATGCATCACTTGACAGAATGGACTGCTTACAGAAAAATAATATGGGGAAATTTTGCATTATAGGAAATCAGGGGTAAATAGGACTGAATTTTAGTAACTATATTTCAAACAAAGGGTCTTCCTTAAATAATACATTTTGCTTTAGAAGCAGATCATCTGTGACCGCTGCTGAATGAAATAGTTTCATTGCACATATATATTAGTCATCTTTGCTAGAGCAATACGCAGCCCATAATCTCAGGGGCTTATAACAAGGAGCCTTCATTTCTCACTCGGATTACACATCAGCAGCTGCAAGGTGACTGCTATTGCTCTTCTCTATTATCTTCTCATATGGGGGGCCCAGGCTCAAAAAAGAGTCCCTCTTCAGAGAATACCATTATCCTGGAAGCAGGAAACCAGAGCCTCATAGGGAATTACACTACCTTCAAGTTGAATTAACCAAGGTCCCAGCCACTCACATTGATTGTCCAAAGCAGGTCACATGCCCAACATCAGGGGGTCACAGATAAATAGTGCTTCCACTGTGAGCATGAACACTGGGAGTCACATGGCAACAAGAGCAGATGTGGAAAACTTCTCCAAGGAAGTGGGGAGTGGAGGTGGGTAGGATAACTAGGAGCAATAGCATAACCTCAGTAAATACTTACTGTCAGAGGGAAGTCAGTTTCTAGCCTGGTAAACAATCTTCTCTCATTCAGTCCTTCCTTTGCCTCTGTCCCTCACCTTTTCATTAAAGAACAATTTACTCTGAAAGAATCACTTTACTGAGCTATGTGGGTTTTTTTTTTTTTTTTTTTTTTTACAACTTGAGCCCTACAGATATTTATTTAGGTCAATGATTTATCAGATTCAGTATATATGTATTGAAGGTAAGATACTCATGAGGTATCATGGTAAATAGCAAATTTTTTTTCATCTGCCCTTTTATTTATTTTTTATTTTTGAGGTGGACCATAGTTAAAGTCTTTATGGAATTTTTTACAGTGTTGCTTCTATTGTCTTTATGTTTTGGTTTTTTGGCCTCGAAGCATGTGGGATCTTAACTACCAGACCAAACGCCACCCTGCATTAGAAGGTGAAATCTTAACCACTGGACCACCAGGGAAGTCCCCCATCATCTGCTCATTTAAAGCCAATTGACTGGAATATAAGAGCAGTCATACATACACAAAGGAGTACGTAGATAATCACTGCGTTCCTTGGTGTCACAAAAACATTTTTTTTTCTCCTAAAAACTAAATAGAGGAAAGGTAATATAGATTGAGAAAAAAAAAGAAATAGGCAACAATACTAAGTAAGAGGAATGTTAAAAGATATTTTTCACATAAGGAAACATTATTGACCTTGTTTTGTTTCAAGTACCTATAGTTAAAGAAAATTGAGATGAACATTGATGAACCATGAGCTAGTCATTGAATCTTTGAGAAAATGGAATTGGCAAAGATATGTAATATGCTTTTAAAAAGGCGAGCCTCAGATGACTTCAGGGTTCATAGCTTGGGTAACTGCCCAAGTAATTCTTCTAGAAACTGGTTCTTTGACCTTGGGTATATCTCTTTCTCTCTTTGTGTCACACTTTGCACATTTGTAAGATTGCCAAGTTGAATGTTCTTTAAGGTTTCTTCCAGCCCTCTTTTCCTTACTTCTAAATCTTCTCTGTAGATAATGTAAGTTTCCTTCTGCCTCCAGTGGCTTCTGTCGTTCAACCTGCCTGTTCCGTTGACCCTGAGTCCAGACACCTGCCACACTGCGGTCAATGTGACATTGCTATCAGCTGAACGCTGACCCCTTACAGCTTGTGGGTGACACTGTGACCACAGGAAATAATGAGCTGAGAGTGTTTTCATAATCAGACTCATTTGTAAGCAATTAAATCTAAGTTAAATGATAAGGCTTTGTATTACTTCCGTCAGGGTTGGAGGCAGTGGGTGAACATATCGTGTTCAGTTGACACAAAGAATAAAAAACTGTAAGGGAAATGTTAACTGGAAATAGAATACCTCAACTATGTGAGTTGGAATAAAAGTGGCAGTAAACACATAATCAAACTGAAGAGTGCAGTTTTCACAGGGATCACGCCCCTGTATGGAGGGCCAACTGTTTCATATAAGATACCTGAGCATTTATAGATCTTGGTGTCGTGGGGAGGTCCTGGAACCAATCCTCTGGAGTACAAAGGGAGGACTGTATTAAAGCAACAACTTGGAGAATTCTAGGGAATTCTGCGGAGTGTAAAAAAGCCAATTTCAAAGGTCACAAACTACATGAGTCCATTTATATAACCTTCTTAAAATGAAAACAATATAAAAATGCAAGGCGTATTAGTGTTCACCAGAGGTCAGGGATGGGGAGAGGCAGAGAAACAGGTGACAGGGGCCACAAACAGCAGCACAAAGGCCTTTTCTAAACCCCCTCTCCCACTCCCAGTTGCCAGGTGAAAATAAAGCAGAACATAGAAGAGCCATCTTTATGTACACTGGGGTGACAGACATTTTTGATAACATATGCAACCCTTCTCCCTTATTCCCATTTATATGATTTCCTGTAAAGTCACTGATTGATTGGAGACACTGACGAGAGAAAACTCTAGTGCCTAAAATATGGGCTGTCCCCTAGAGGAGGTTACTCCATGGAAGATAAAGAAGGACTTTGCTGATTTATATACATTTATAGACTTAGACATTTCTAGATTTAGACATTTCTAAACTTAGAAGTGTATTTATACACTTTAATAGGATGAATTGTCGTTCTGAAATTTCAACAATTGCCCCAAAGTGCATTGTTTGACAGAATAAGAGAGGTGAAGGAGTTTGCTCACAGTCACACTGGAGCTGGAAAATACTGAAAGTGAAATTTGAACCCAGAGATAAATAGAGAGACCAAGCCTTTACTCACTGAGTGAGGATTTTACTCTTGTTCTCTTATTAACTGAGCAATGTCACTCATTGTATCTCTATTTCATTGTCTTTGGGATGGACATAAAACGCCTACCTCAGGACTTCCCCGGTGGTCCAGTGGTTAAGAATCTGCCTACCAGTGCAAAGGACACGGGTTACTAAGTCTACTAGCAGCCACGACTGAACCCACTTGCTCTAGGGCCTGTGCTCCATAGCAAGAGAAGCCGCCACAAGGAGAAGCTTAAGCACCACAACTGGAGAGCAGTCCCTGCTCACTGTAACTAGAGAAAGGCCTACACATAGAAACGGAGACCCAGCACAAAAAGACAAAAGCAAAACCCTACCTCTTAAGGACTTTGTGAGTTTTCAATGAGACAGTGTAGCTAGAGACTGCATGCATTTTAACACTGTCTATAAACATTAGGAAATTAGTCTCTTTTATCTAGAACAAAATGTGTGACAGCAGTGTTTAATAAAATCTTCAATAGACTGAATCAAGCTAACCAGTTTCCTTCCTTTAGCAAGATGGTATGCTTCTAATTTGCAGAGAAAGAGGAAAATCACAAGAAAATGAGCTGACAACCAGCACTTATTAAAAAATGTCTAAGAAAAAATACCTTTGGGCAATATTAATTCAATTGCATTCGAAGTATCTTTTTATTTCTTCCTGAACTTGATAATGAGGGTGATCATTTACAATCTACGTGACCAAAATTTGTTTTAAAAAATGCGTGTTTGTATGCTGGTTGGGGGTTGTTTGTTGGATCAAATGGATCATGTCATGCCTGAGAACTTATACAGGACATTTAGTCAGATAATGCATTTCACATGCTGCTTGAGCTCTAGTTGAAGTTGGAATTTCTGTCATTTGAGAGAAAAGATAAGAAAAATATTCACATCTACAGAAGTCATTTGCAATTCTCTAGACCGGAAGAAATCACGAGATTTTTGAATTGGATACTATCTTGCCATCTCACTTTTCTCTGGGTCTCAATTTCCTAACTGCAAAACGGATTTGGTTCTATCACTTTTGGGTTTCCCTGATAGATCAGTTGGTAAAGAATCCACCTGCAATGCAGGAGACCCCGGTTCAATTCCTGGGTTGGGAAGATCCCCTGGAGAAGGGAATGGCTACCCACTCCAGTATTCTGGCCTGGAGAATTTCATGGACTGTGTAGTCCAAGAGGTAAAGAGTCAGATATGATTAAGCGACTTTCACTTCACTTCTATCGCTTTTAAGGTATCCCATGTCTCATGCTGCGTGCAGGGCTGCGTTGAACGCTAATGAACTTGTTAACTGTCACACAGATGGAAGATGCCTCCTCACCACCCACTTGGACTTTCCCAGAGTCTTCTTGGTTCATCGTTGAGAACTGAACTGTAAATTTAGCTGAGAACCAGTAGAGAGATTCATAGCCAAAGGGAAATTGCAAATGGCTCCCCAATTATCCTCTTTTCTGCAGAAGTTCATGAGAACCCTGAGTTGGCTATACATCCCCTTCCCTTCACAGTAAGGAAGATAGTTCCATGAAAAATTCATTAGTGCTTTGGAGTCTCAGTGCTCAGTTCTCCCGCCCCAGAGGGTTCATAACTCTCCTGAAAAAAGTGGATTTAATCTGCACAGAAGACTATATCTGAATACTCAATCTTGCCAAGACAGGAGGTAATATATGTGTTTGCCTCTTTGTGACATTACTGCATAGCATTACCTGTCACTTTCCCCGTGTTTGCAGCAGTAAGAACATGCAAGGGTTATTAACAGATGGAGCAAAATGTGTGTTCATTTGAATTATATGGCAACATCCGCAGAATGAAATTTAAAGTCTTGTGCTTATGTTTTCATGCACAGCAATAATTTGATGGCTTATAGCCCTAGTGCATTTGAAAGCAAGAAAAAAAAAATTCCTCCTTTATGTAACAGGCTTGATGGAAACCCCCACTATACTTTCTTAATGAAGTCATGCCTCATAGTTTTCAAAAAACACATTTCATTTGACTCAATTCCTCAAGCAGTATTGAGCCCCGTGTTAGATGCTGGGAATATAAACATTAAAAAGACATGATTCCTATTCTCATGAAGCTCAAAATTTGATAGTGGAAAGAGGCAAGGAAACACAGATTTAGAGCCTAGCATAGCAAGTGCAATGAAATGGCCATTTGAAAGTATACAGGGATTGTACAGAAGGAATTTTGGACTGCGTAGCGGGAGGAGTTGGAAGACGCAATATCTGGGATGGATTTAGAAAAAGGAAGTAGAATAAATGAGTCAAGCAAGGCTGTTATTGTACTCCAGGGAGAAAGAGCAATATATGCACAGGTACAGAGGCATGAAATAGGTTAGTATAAAATTTTGCTGATGACAACTGTAGCCACTATGGCTGCAGGGACTATGTCAAGACAGAGGCCATGGCGGGAGAAGATGCTGAAAAGGTTCAAGTTGGACAGGAGGAAAAATGGGAGGGCACCCTAATGCAGTAGTTCAGATAAAGACCAAAACTATAGCAGCGATCATAGGTATGGAAACTGGGGTCTGGGATATTTTAGGAGGAAGGACAGGAAGGACAGGGTGACTACAGTCTTTGGGAAGGTCGAGGTGATGGAGTAGGTGGAATCAAGGATGCCTGTCGGTCTGTCTCTGAGTGTGTTCAGGTACAGCCACGCATGCACCTGTTTTTCTTGACCACACGTTTCCGTGGGCTTTTGGCTCCACAGCAAATAGAGCACTGAGCTGCTTTCCTGGAAAAACTGGCCCGTGGTTTCATAGCTTCGGGAACGAAATTTAACTTTTAGGGAAAGTATTTAGAAGCTTCTTAATGTCACGTCTAAACCAAGTTTTCTAATCTTATCACTATAGGTGAAACGTTCATCTGCCTGACTCCTGTATCTTTATGTCATTTTACTAAGAAGGAGAAGAATATTACTCTAACCACTTTCAAACACCAAAATATGAGTTCAGTTTTTCTTTCTCAACCATGCTCATCTTTCTTCTCCTTAATTTACTTGGAGAATGAGGACATTATTCATCTCGTTAGTGCTGCTGTGTTTCTTCATTTGTGTCAGTTTTCCTCATATATACACTCCTATTTCTACGGTACTTCATTCTCCAGACTTCTGACACAGCAGAGGGCATAACTTCATACCGCGTCCCTGAGCAGACCCTGCTCTGTAATGAGCCATTTGCCTGAGGTTTTCTACCCTATGCCTTTTGATTGGCGTATTTAGTCTATTTACATTTAAAATAATTCTTGATGAGAATGTATTTACGGCCATTTTGTTACTGGCCTGGGGATTGCTTTTGTAGCTCTCTTTTGTTCCTTCTTTTGTTTGCTTCCCTTGTGAATTGATAGCTGCAGTTTGCTTAGCTCTTTCCTGAGGCTTTTGTCTTGGTCCTTCATTTGGAATGTATTTCTCTGCTGTCTCATTTTACCTAATTCTGTGTTTTTATTTCTACGTATTAGGTGTGCATGGGCGTGCTCAGTCATTCAATCATGTCTGACTCTTTGCAACACTAGGGAATGTAGCTGGCCAGGTTCCTCTGTCCATGGGATTTTCCAGGCAAGAATACTGCAGTGGGTTGCCATTTCCTTCTCCAGAGGATCTTCCCAACCCAGGGATCAAACTCACGTCTCTAGCATCTCTTGCATTGGCAGGCAGATTTTTCACCACTGAGCCACCTGGGAAGCACCACATATTACATAAGAGGGGCTTCCCTTGTGGCTCAGCTGGTTAATAATCCACCTGCCATGCGGGAGACCTGGGTTCAATCCCTGGGTTGGGAAGATCCCCTGGAAAAGGGAAAGGCTACCTACTCCGGTAGTCCATAAGGTTGCAAAGAGCTGGATAAGACTGAGCGAATTTCACTATTCACTATTCTGTTTCCTGATCATGGAGAAGTGCCCCTTATTAGGACACATCCAGCAGGGCCCAGCAACACACTCCCTTCTGGTCAGTAGAGCTGTATGCTCTACAGGTGCCCCCATGTATTTGCACAGGTCCTTCTCTTGTGGTGAGGCTGACCAGTGGAGTCTGTCTCATACAAAGGCTGCTGGCCCACTGGTAGTTTGAGCCAGTTCCCAGGGCAGCTGGCAGCAGGCCTTTGTGGAGTGGGAGGGGTTTCTGCAGCTGGTGTTGGTAGGTGGGGTCAGGTCCTAGGCTCAGGGCTAGATATTGCTTGGTTCCTGAGTCTGCTTGCCCTTCAGCAAGCTAGAAGGAGAACTCCAAAATGGAGCTTTGCTAACACCGGTGTCCTTATGGTAAAATGAGTTCCGAACAACTGCTGCTAGCATCTGTGTCCCAGAGGGAGTCCCAGTCATCCTCTGCTTCTCCAGAAGGCTCTCCAAGATCAGAAAGTACTTCTGACCCAGGCTCTTTTCAGATAAGCCCCAGTGTGTCAGATCTTGGAGCATGTGAGATTTAGGAGTAAAGTACCTGTTCCCTACAGCCCTCTGGCTCTCGTGAGTAAGCCCTACTGGCTTTCCAAGCTAAATTGTCTAGGGGCTTGTGCAGGATTCCCAGTCTGGGAAACATGTAGGGCTCAGACCCCTCGGTTCCTAGGGTTTAACTTGTCAATTGTGATTATCCTCCCATTTGTGGGCCACCTACCCAGGGTCTGGGTCTTGACTACACTAGGTGTATAGCCTTTCCTATCCATCTAGATATGGTTCTTTCTTTCTTTTTTTTTTAAATTTACTCCACAAGTCAGCACAAGTGATTTTCTTTCTTTCTTTATTTTTGTTTTGTGTTTTGGCCTTGCCACGTGGCACGTGGGATCTTAGTTCCCCAACCAGGAATCGAACCCGAGCTACCTGAATTGGAAATGCAAAGTCTTAACCATTGGACTGCTAGGGAAGTCCCCTGTGGTTCTTTCTATCCCTTTAATTGCAGGAAACCTTTTCTGCTAGTGTTCAGGTCGTTCTTAGTGATGGTGACTCTGTAAATAGTTGTCATTTTCATGACACTGTCTGAGGAGAGGAGCTTAGGCCATCCTATTGCACCATTTTGATCACTCCACTCAAAACAACTTTTTTAAAAATTAAAAAAAAAAAATGCAGCTCTAGGCTATTCTGGCAAATGGTCCAGAGATCTTTGCCAACAGAATTCTATCAATTTAGGCTTCTTTTCCTATTTCTTACTCTATGTACTTAAGTCATAAAATTCAGAAATTTTATTATTACACATTGATTTTTACCCAGTGCCTAAGGCTGAGTGATTGAGTATTCATGAAGTTTCTAATATGTACCTTATTCTTAAAGTACATTATTTAATTCAGTTTCTTCATACATCTTTTAAGGTAAGCAAACCAAGGTTCTCAGAGGTTGAGTTGCCTGATGTAACACAACTAAAAACTCTTATAGCAGCAACTTGAAATCAGGACCCCAAAACTCATGTCCTTTAAAATCTTAAAATACTGACCCCAATGAAATTTTTTTAGTTAAAAAAATTTTTCTTAATTTAAAATTTTTTAGTTTAAAATCTGGGGACTTCTGTGGTGGCCCAGTGGTCCAGCATTGTCTCCAAAGCAAGGGGCACTGGTTTGATCGCTGATCGGTGAACTAAGATCTCTTGTGTCCTGCCATGTGGCCAAAACAAAACAAACAAACAAACAAACAAATCTGAAATGTGCAGCAATAACTCAGTAATAAGTTTGAATTCCTGTGACATCACTGTTGTCACTTGTGTGCTTTCTGAAATTAAAGGTGGATTTAATGGAAAGCTTTTTTACAGAAGAAATCTGCAGATTGAAGAAATGTAAAAGGAGTCGAATCACATTTAGTTATAATTACAAGTTTAAAAAAGTGTCCATTTAATAGCTCAGAAAATGGCATATTTTTAGACAGTTTAGGAAAAACACTTCTTTTGTATCCAAAAAGAGGAATCATTCTCTTATAATGGGTTGGTTTATGGACCTTGAGGTACACTGGGGAAATGTGCACAGTATTTCATGGACGTCTGCTCAGGGAAAGAGAATCTAATCATTGTATTTTGGCCAATAATCATTATGAAATGCTGTAGCATTGTTCTATTTCAATAGGATAAATGATCCCCTGAACATGTATGCCGCTCTTCGTTTCACAAAATGCTTTCATTAATGGAAGTCTGTTTGATTTATTTGATCCTCACAACAATGCTAGCAGAATTAACATCCCAATTTTAGCAAGAGCAAAACTGAGAGTCCCACGGTCAAACAGTCGAATGCAATGTTGGAGCCACACAGGAAGCTTATAAGTGGTGAAGCTGGGAACAGTGGCCAGGATTTGAACTCCCAGGTTCTCCTCATTATCACACGTTGATTGTAGAAAATTAGCTTACCTAATACATTGGATTTTTACAGAGCATTTGGATTCTAGAAGATTATTTGTTTTTCAAAGTCTTTGTCCATTTAAAAAATGAGGTCACGTATCTATTATTGAGTTGTAAGTGATCCTTATATATTCTAGATATGGTATGTCCCCTCTCTGCACATAAGGCACATTCGTTATCAGATATATAATTTGTCAATATTTTCTAACTATAAGTTGTCTTTTTGCTTTTTAAAATTCATGTGTGTTATGCATGCAAGTGCAACTCTGAAATCCCATGGACTGTAGCATGCCTGGCTCCTCTGTCCATGGGAATTCTCAAACAAGAATACTGGACTGGGTTGCCATTTCCTTCTGCAGGAGATCTTCCTGACCTACGGATCAAACCCAGGTCTCCTGCTTGGCAGATGGATTCTTTACCACTAAACCACCTGGGAAGCCCATATCATACTTATGCTTTTATCCGGTATTTAAAATAGTCAAGGGACTTACTTGGTGATCCAGTGTCTAAAACTCCACCTTTTCAAAGCAGGAGGGTTGGTTTAATCCCGGGGAACTAGATCCCACATGCAATAGCTAAGAAATTTGCAAGATCCTGTGTGCCACAACTAAGACCTGGTACAGCCAAATAAGTAGATAAATATTTTCTAAATAAAATAGTCAAAATCATAAAAGCAAAGACATTAGTTAGTAAGGGGCTGGGAGGAGGAGGAAATGAAGAGTTGTTGTTCAAAAGGCATGAGGTTTCAGTTATGCAAGATGAATGAATTCCAGACATCTGCTGTACAGCACTGTGCTAGAGTTAATACTGCATTGTTCACTGAATCATTTAAGAGAGTAGCGCTATCCAGTTTAGGACTAGACATGAAGATGGTTAAGGGACGGGAGGGAAGGGAGTGTCTCTCGTCCCTGACTTCCTTCCAGGGTATTAATTTTTGTCTCATTTATTTCTCACATAAGTTTTGTAAAAATGTTTTCCTTCTTCAAGATTTTTTTGATGTGGATCATTTTTAAGTCTTTATTGAATTTTTTTACAATACTGCGTCTGTTCTTTGTTTTGGTTTTTTTGGCCATCAGGCATGTGGGAATCTTAGCTCCCCGACCAGGGATCAAACCCATAGCTGCTGCATTGGAAGGTGAAGTCGTAACCACTGGACCAACAAGTAAGTTCCATAAAATAGCTTTCTAATTCCCATTTCAGAGTCAGTCACTAACATTAACAAGGTTCATCAGTGGCTGGTCTGGGGTTCAACTACTAAGGTCAGACTCCATAAAATATCTTTTCAATATTGCCTCTTCTTCAGTAAACTGTTTTTGAATTATTTTATTTTACTGTATTTTGTCTCTCCAACTAGATGGTAAACATTTGAGGTAAAATCATTTCTTTTCCAGAAATTTCCCACAATATTTATCTTTATGGTGAATATATGTTCAGTAGACATGTAATTTTTATCATTGTGAATTTAAGGATAAGTTAAAGTGTGATTATAATATTTTCCACAGTTTAATCTATCTAATTCTGGATTAGAAGGAGGTTTAAAAATAAACAAATGTGATCCTTATTTCCAGAATATCATCCTTTGGTGGTAGGATCATTTCTCAAACATAAAATGCATTCATTTTCATTACCCTATTTGATTTTAAAAATTAAGTAGATACTATTATCCCCATTTGACAGACAAAGAAACTGAGACTCGAGAAGTTAACTGGCCTAATGAGACACTACAGAATAATGGAAAACAATTTTCAGGCAGAAATAGTATTTGCTTTGTTGCTGCTATTCTCTAAAGTGTAGAATCACGCAGAATGGCATTTTTAAGGAAAAAAGTCAACTGCTATAAAATAAAATTTAGAGTTCGGCTGTGGTTTATATAACCCTGGAGCTTTTCATCAAGCTTTTCTCAAAAGGAACTCAGTTACATGCTTTAACAAATCAGTTTCTAAAGTACAAGCAGATTTTGTTTACTAAGCACTTACAAATCTACTGGTAATTGATTTGTTGCTTTTAAGACAATAAATTAGTAGAAAATAAAAATAACTTTTCATATAGTCCTAGTGCTTAAAAATCCCACATAGTGGTATACTTCATCAAAATTTCAGCTCAGAATATCAAATAAAATGCAGAAATTATATGCATTATAGTAAAGAACAAATCTTATCACTTATCAGACATTTGTGTTTGCACTTCAGGAAAATGGACATAAATGTCATCAAGTAAAATAGAAAAGACAAATATAAATGAGTGTGGAAGAGTTTATGTTTTCACTTCTACGTGTAAGGGGCTTGAAAATTACCACTCTGTCCCAATAATTAAAAAGCTAAAGCATGATTCCTATTATATGAGATGCCAGAAAGGGAAATGCTATGAAAAGAGTGAAAAGATTGGTGGTTGCCAGGGGTTGGGAGGAGGGATGAATAGTCACAGAACAGAAAGATTTTACAGCAGTGAAAATATTTTATAATTCCATAGTGATGGAAACATGTCATTATATGTTTGTCCAAACCACAGAATGTACAACACCAAGGTTGAACTCTAGTTGTAAGCTATAGACTTCGGTTAATTGCGATGTGTCCATGTAGGTTTATCATTGGTAAAATATGTACCACTGTGGTGAGGAATGTTGATAATGAGGAAAGCTATGTATATGTGGGGGGTGGAGGCAGAGGGTATATGGGAAGTTTCCATACCTTTCCCTCAATGTTGCTATGAACATAAAAATGCTGCAAATTATAATATCTTTTAAAAACAAGGAGAGAAGTGTTTAGAGAAGAGCCAAAAGATGACATTACAGAGATCTAAGTTAATGATGTCAAAACCCACCCACTGAAGTGGGTCAGAGTCTAAGAGAGAGTACCCTGGTAGCTGAGAGGGACCATGAAAAGTGCAAGTACAAGTCGCTCAGTGGTGTCTGACTCTTTGCAACTTCATGGACTGTACATTTCATGGAATTCTCCAGGCTAGAATACTGGAGTGGGTAGCCTTTCCCTCCTCCAGGGGATCTTGCCAACCAAGGGATGGAAGCCAGGTCCCCTGCATTGCAGGCAGATTCTTTACCAGCTGAGTGACCAGGGAGGCCCAAATAGGAGGGGGGCGGGCCTAGGTGGGCAGAACTCCAGGCATGGAAGATGACCAGTCTCCAAGGACCCCAAAGCCCTCGTGGTCACGCCCCTTTGCTCTGTGCAAGTCATGATTTTTCCCAGCTCTCTTTTGACCTTGCCCTAGCAAAGATGTTTGTCATCAGAAATCAGGATGCTGTTACTGGCAGAATACCAGCAGCATCCAGCTGGGGGAAGTACGATTCCACACATCAGGAGTTCATGCCTGACCAAGGAACTGTTCCCTTGGTTGTGGCCTTGGTCTTTCCCGGGGCTACCCCCTTTCTCTCTAGTATCTTAGGCCATGGTATCGTATACTTGAGAACAGTTTCTTGTAAGTAAATCCAAAGACACTCAGCACTGCCACATACATGTCTCATCTTACCAAGTAAGAATCTCCTCCCAGTTTCTACTTGGAAGAAAAATCAAAGACTACCTACTCTGGGAACATGGGACGTTTCCTTGGTTTAACTTCAGAGCAGATCTTGGTCTCTGTTGGTCTGTAACCACTCCTATCTCATCCTCATGGGAACTCTGATACTATATCTGTGAAGGTTGGGATTAGTCTGATGTACTTGTGAAGAATTAATTTTGAGTCCCTAGAAGTGCATTGCCTACCATTAATCGCTGGAAGAAAATCAGGTTCTTAAAAAGGGAAAGTTCAGTTCAGTTCAGTCGCTCAGTTTGTCCGACTCTTTGTGACCCCATGAATCGCAGCACGCCAGGCCTCCCTGTCCATCACCAACTCTCAGAGTTCACTCAGATTCAAGTCCATCGAGTCAGTGATGCCATCCAGCCATCTCATCCTCGGTCGTCCCCTTCTCCTCCTGCCCCCAATCCCTCCTAGCATCAGAGTCTTTTCCAATGAGTCAACTCTTCACATGAGGTGGCCAAAGTACTGGAGCTTCAGCTTTAGCATCATTCCCTCCAAAGAAATCCCAGGGCTGATCTCCTTCAGAATGGACTGGTTGGATCTCCTTGCAGTCCAAGGGACTCTCAAGAGTCTTCTCCAACACCACAGTTCAAAAGCATCAGTTCTTCGGTGCTCAGCCTTCTTCACAGTCCAACTCTCACATCCATACACGACTACTGGAAAAATGATAGCCTTGACTAGACAGACCTTAGTCGGCAAAGTAATGTCTCTGCTTTTGAATATGATATCTAGGTTGGTCACAACTTTTCTTCCAAGGAGTAAGCGTCTTTTAATTTCATGGCTCTGATCACCATCTGCAGTGATTTTGGAGCCCCCCAAAATAAAGTCTGACACTGTTTCCACTGTTTCCCCATCTATTTCCCATGAAGTGATGGGACTGGATGCCATGATCTTTGTTTTCTGAATGTTGAGCTTTAAGCCAACTTTTTTGCTCCCCTCTTTCACTTTAATCAAGGGCTTTTTAGTTCCTCTTCACTTTCTGCCATAAGGGTGGTGTCATCTGCATATCTGAGGTTATTGATATTTCTCCCAGCAATCTTGATTCCAGCTTGTGTTTTTTCCGGTCCAGCGTTTCTCATGATGTACTGTGCATATAAGTTAAATAAGCAGGGTGACAATATACAGCCTTGACGTACTCCTTTTCCTATTTGGAACCAGTCTGTTGTTCCATGTCCAGTTCTAACTGTTGCTTCCTGACCTGCATACAGATTTCTCAAGCCGATGCTGTAAAGAGCAATATTGCATAGGAACCTGGAATGTCAGGTCCATGAATCAAGGCAAATTGGAAGTGGTCAGTCGCTCAGTCCTGTCCAATTCTTTGTGACCCCATGGACTGCAGCATGCCAGCCCTCCCTGTCCATCACCAACTCCCAGAGCCTCTCAAACTCATGTCCATCAAGTTGGTGATGCCATCCAACCATCTCATCCTCTGTCGTCCCCTTCTCCTCCTACCTTCAATCTTTTCCAGTATCAGGGTCTTTTCTAATGAGTCAGTTCTTCTCATCAGGTGGCCAAAGTATTGGAGTTTCAGCTTCAGCATCAGTCCTTCCAATGAATATTCAGGACTGATTTAACCAGAACTCAGAAGACAAATCTTAAGAATAAGGGAAATGGGACTTCCATTTTGGAAGTGTTTTCCGGATAAAGATACTGGTGTTCTTCCTCTGCAGGCAGTCTGGGAGCAAAGAAATAACAGTATCCAAGAACATCCAAGCTTCACTTGGTTTCCTGTTTATTGTCTTACTATTATCTGCTGTAACAGACATAATAATCATTTAGTCTGTTTGCTAGAATTTTGTCTCAGCTCAGCTTCAAAGCATAATATTGAAGAATAAAGCTAGTAATAAGCATTAAAATGACCCTTTCTCTCTCTCTCTACTCTTTAAATCCAGAGATTAAAATAGCTGTGACAGCAACCATCAGTAAGAGGTTACTACAAGAGCTATAAGGTGAATAGGTACCTCTCACCATTGAAAAATTTTCTTTTGGCACTAATCTTGAAAGATATGACTCTTCTCTTTTTTGAGATATATTCAATTTTCTGTTCACTTGATTAACTTGAACTTAATTAAGTTACTAAATTACAAAAATACTTTGAAGCACTGAAGCTTCTTGATGGTTCTTTACTGTTTGGTATAGATCTAAAAATGCTTATCAGTCTTTATAGAATAATAAAGACTTTGAAAACAAACAAAAAAATTAAAAACACAAATTTTTATTTAGACCTTAATCATAGTAATGCCGAATTTAAAAAGCTGTCCAGAGGAAGCAAGAATTAATATTGGCTCATGCTAAGGCTTTTTTGTATGCTTACATAAGTTCTTCATAATTGAAACTATTGCACAGATTCAATTTTGCATTCTTTCTTTCAACATTGAGTCTCTCTGTCATCACATTGCTTCTACCATATTCCTTTTAAAGTCTGACTGTTAACCACCACCCTCCTTGCTCAATTTGCAATAAATAGACACACAGATTGGGCATCCATGGTGGCTTAGTGGTAAAGACTCTGCCTGTCAATGCAGAAGACACCAGTTTGATCCCTGGTCCTGGAAGATCCCCTAGAGAAGGAATTGGCAACCCAGTCCTGAGCACACAGACACACACATGTCCATCCCAACTTCCCAAACTATCCCTTCCTCTCATCTTTCCCTTGGCAACTGCAAGTTCATTCTCTAAGACTGAGTCTTTTTCTGCCCTGTAAGTAAGTTCATCTATGTATCATTTCTTTCTAGATTCCATGTATAAGGGATGTCATATGATATTTTTCCTTCTCTGAGGTGACTGATATTTTTAAAGTGCTAAAATAAAAATAAAATTATCATCTTAGAATTCTATAATCAGATAAAACATCCTTCAAAACTAAAGGGTAAATAAAATATTAAAAGGCTTAAATATTAATAAAATATTAAAAAGTAAAAGGCTTAAAGAATTTATCACTAGCAGACCTTCACTGAAAGAAATATTAACAGAAGTTTTTCAAGTTGAAGGAAAATAAAATTAGATGAAAAATCAAATCTTCCACAGGAATTAAAAGCACTGGAAGTGGTAAATATGTGGGTAAAAATAAATGGAGAAGGGATTGATTGTTTCTTATTTAGCAAAAATTTGAAATTCCACATTCATTTTTAATGATGATAACATCAGATTTGGTTATTTTTTAGTGACAAAATTATGTTTCAGGAAGTTCACAACCTACTACTTGTCAACTATTTGTGGGTATTTTGTATTTGCAGTATTGTCTGCTAATTGTTTCTTTAATCATTAGATCCAGGGGAAATATTTTACTGAAGACACATCCAATTGTTGAGTTCTTTTCTTAGTTCACATATAATTTTCTCTGCAATTCAGATAAATAAGCACCGTAACTCCATGATAGAAATAAGAAATTAGGCTCAGGGAGTTTAAGCTACGTTTCCAAGTGACATAGCTGATAGGTTTCTTATTTGGTTTTTGAATTACGGTTCATAAAACTCTAAAGGCTTAGTTGGTTTTTATGGAGATACTATATTACAAGACACTCTAAAAGTCCAGGTGAGAAAGGATGCTCAAAGAGAAAATAGCATCTCCTAAGTGAGCAAGTGACTGCACTTCTCTGGTTTTCAGTTTTTTTGTGTATAATGTAGGAAGAAAGGACTAGGATAAAATCATATCTATTTTCCCTCCCAGGCTTCCCTGGTGACTCAATGGTAAAAAATCCAGCTGCTAATACGGGAGACATGGGTTTAAGTGCTGGGTCAGGAAGATCCCCTGGAGAAGGAAATAGCAACCCACTCCAATATTCTTGCCAGGGCAATCCCATGGACAGTGGATCCTGGCAGGCTACATACAGTGCGTGGGGTTGCAAAAGAGTTGGACACGACTTAGAGACTAAACAAATTTTCCCTCCCATCTTCATCATCTGTCACTTTAAGCCCAAAAAACTTCTCAGCGGTTCCACCATTCGTTCACTTGTCTCCACCAAAAATTGGGCTTCATTCTAGACTTCTATCTGAGCATCAACCCACAATCAGTCACTGAGTCTCATTGATTGCAGTCCCTATATTTCTCAGATTCATCCATTGCTTTCTAAGGTCATGGCTTTTGTCCTATGCCAGGGCACTAGAATCTCTTATGTAGACCAACACCTTCCTAATTAGTTCCCCTTTTTTCAGTCATGCACCAAATATGTTGAAGTTTTTTTAGTCTTTTCAGAAAACATGAAGTATTTGCAACATGTAGAAAAATCAGAAAGTAATACAAAATGTACATAGTTACACTGGGAATGAACAAATGTGAATTTTGTCATTTGCTTCAGATACTTTTAAAGAAAAAATATGATTATATATAAAGTCTCTAAATAAAACATTAAATCTAAAGTTTCAGTTTGTATATATCACAGTTTTGATTTCTTTTCTTTTCTCTCACAGAAGTTAACAGTACACAATAGATAGTGTGCAGCTATCTGAGGTACTATTTTCAATATTGGAACCATGAGAAAATTCACATTTTGTGGGACCTAAAGCTTATGCAATTAGGGCAAAGTCTATATAGAAGAAATTACAATATTAAAAATTCAAAATGAAGCACAAAAGTTTATATTTATAAAAAAATAAAACATTGCAATTGAGAAAAACTAAGCTGACAAATATGACATAAATAATAAAATCTAGAAGAATAACACAACATTTTATTAACTAAAGCCTTGACTCATCTCTGTATTACTTCTTCCTTACTGTTTTGGCTGCATATTCTTTGATTATCACTTCAAATTGGAATGCTTTCATAATATCATTTTCTTCTATAAAGAGACTAGAAAGATAATTCAATCTTTTCTCCCACACAATGGATTATAACTTGTTTCTTTATTATTGATATGTAGAATAATTTGTTTAAACTTTACTTCATCTTGGTAATGTTTTGTAAACTTGGGGGATTGTTGTCCACTTTGGAGAAAATTTAAATTTTCCTTGTATATGAGCTGTAACATTTCAAGGTAAATCAAGTTTTCTTGGGCAGTGCTAAATCTTAATTGCCCTTTGAGTTGATGACATTGATTAATCTACCCACGTCTTCCGGTGTTGAATACCTTTCAGACACATTCATGTTCAGCTCTGATCTCTGGGCCTGCGCCTGAATGTGCCAATGTTCGGTGACTTAGCCCAGAGGAGTGCCACTGTCCATGGGGTTGCAGGGTCAGAACTTCACAACTGAACACCAGCAGAGGTAGGAGTGTTCCCAGAACCCATTCCTACTTGGGCATATGTATGTAGGTAAGTGACTGAACTACAAAAGCATGTTCCCCAGAAGAAATATACTTTCCCTTAGTAGCTTCCAAAACTTCTCATGACCATTCCAGTCACTGGTCCAGGGAAAATGTAAAGGGCAAAGGGCAATGGAAAGACTTGGTCTTAACTGATTACTGATAAAATTTCTGAATTTTGCAAAATTTGCAAAAACATATGACCACGGGGCCAGCATGCTAGGATGCCTCCCAAGAAATGGCCCATAAGGGAGAAGGCTGGTTAGAAGGGAGAAGTTAGAATTTGTCCCCTGCTCATTCTTCCAGTGGGCTTCCCAGGTGGCGCAGTGGTAAAGAATCCACCTGCCAGTGCAGGAGATGCAAGAGATGTGAGTTCAGTCCCTGGGCAGGGAAGATTCCCTAGAGTAGGAAGTGGCAACCCACCCCAGTATTCTTGCCTAGAAAATTCCATGGACAGAGGAACCTGGCGGGCTACAGTCCATGGGGTCACAAAGAGTTGGACATAATTGAGCACCTATGCAAACAGGATGCATGTTAGATTTTAGAGAAATACTCATGCTAATTTGAATAGGTACATGGATAGAAATAATTCTGTCATTTGGAATTGACAGCTTGGAATACTGTATTCTATTGTTTGAGTATTTCAAACTATATTTGTCATTTCCTCACATTACTTAACATTAAAGTTCTTTATTTCTCTTATAAATAGGGCAGCAATAAACATCTTTGATGTGTTTCCTTGTGTTTATGAAAGTTTTCAGTCTATTTAATTGGAAGTGGGATAGCTGGGTTGTACAGTTAGGTGCATATTTAATTTTACCAGATATTTCCAAATTATTCTCCAATATATTTGGAACTATTTATATTTCTTCCAGTATCATATGACTTCCTGACTCCATACTGTTTAAAAAATTATTTTTGTAGATTTATATTTTTACCAGTTTAAGAGGAGCAAATTTTTATTTAATTTTGTTGTAAAGTATGTTTTATATGAATATAAGAAGAGTTGAAGAATTTTAAAAATATTCATCAATGTTCTAATTTCTTTTAAGTTGAATATTTGTATGCTTTTTTCATTTCTTCTATTGAGTTTCTTTAAAAAAACTAAATTGGCAGCATTAAAAAATATTATATGAACTCTAGTATTTTGAGGATATATGGGATGCAAATAAATTCTCCCATTCTCTGATTGCCTTTCAATTCAGATAAATTTTGCACAGAACATTTTTATTTTAATGTAGTTATATTTATTATTTATTTATGATTTTCATTTTAAATATTTTAAGGCATTCATTTCTTATCCCAGATTATTAAAAATAATCTATTTTATCTAAATTATCTAAAATAGATTATTATGCTTTATTTTTTTGTTAAATTTGAATCTATAAGTTATATAATTTATTTTTATTTTATGTTGGTAGACTTTCTTTTCCATTCTTTGTTACACAGATATCTGCAATAATTATCTGGCTTCTTTTCCTTATATAGTTGTTAGATTGGGACTTTTTTTTTTTTTTTTGGCTTTTCCCCCCACTTTTTTTTTTTATTTTATTTTTACTTTATTTTACTTTACAATACTGTATTGGTTTTGCCATACATTGACATGAATCCACCACGGGTGTACACAAGCTCCCAATCCTGAATCCCCCTCCCACCTCCCACCCCATATCATCTCTCTGGATCATCCTCATGCACCAGCCCCAAGCATCCTGTATCCTGTATGGAACATAGACTGGCACTTCATTTCTTACATGATAGTATACATGTTTCAAAGCCATTCTCCCAAATCATCCCACCCTCTCCTTCTCCCTCAGAGTCCAAAAGTCCGTTCTATACATTTGTGTCTCTTATACACACCAAGGAAACCAGAATTGAAAGAGACACATGTACCCCAATGTTCATCGTAGCACTGTTTATAATAGCCAGGACATGGAAACAACCTAGATGTCCATCAGCAGATGAATGGATAAGAAAGCTGTGGTACATATACACAATGGAGTATTACTTAGCCATTAAAAAGAATACATTTGAATCAGTTCTAATGAGATGGATGAAACTGGAGCCGATTATACTTTAAAGTTTTAAACATTTTAACGGTAATCTTTGATCCATCAATTTTTTTTTCCTGTGAGGTAGGAATCTATTCATACTTATTTTTACCTAGAAGTATCCAGTTTTTTCTTCAATATCTTTTATTGAATTCCTTATCTTTCTTCTCTGACCTGCAACACCAACTTTGCCACACGTTGAGTTTCCTTGCCTGAGTGGGATGTTTCTGAGCTGATCCACATGTCAGTTTGCACATTCCTATAATATACTGAATATTTTCTTGTCAATTTCTTTAAAATATTTCTGATTAGTTCTCCACTCTCCTCCTTCTTGTTTTCCTTTTCCATCTGCAAAATTGCTTGACTCTTAATGGCTCCTAACTTTTCCAAATGCATGATAGAATCAGCTATTTAAGTTACACCCAATAACACAACATACTGAATCTCTTGTGCTTTTGTTTGAGATTTCATTATGTTTATTGATTACCTTGGTATAAAAAGACATCTTTATGATAGCTTATTCTCCCTATAAACACAGTCTATACTCTATTAATTTGGTCCTTGGACCAAAGTCATACCAGAAGCATTTGGGGATAGATTAGCCTAGGAGTGGAGTCATTAGTCTATAAGTGGAAACATTCTGGAGGCAGAATGACTTTTAAGTGATGTCTGGGCATTAAATCAGCTTTCTTTCCCTACTATTGGACTGTAGCCTGGAGAGTTTAATGTTTGTAAACATTTAGCACAGTGCAGAAATTGTTAGTAGAGGTTGTGATTCTAATAACCATAAGATGAAAAGTGCAGAAATGCAAACAGATACCATTTGGCCCTCTTTCTCAAGTCCAGCTGGACTTTCCCCCCATGGAGCGAGCCATCTACATTGTATGTGCTGTAGGTAAGCAAGAGCCAAGGGAAAAGCTGAATTCAGAGCCACCTCAATTTCATCAAGCTTTGAATCTTAGCTAAATATAGTTAGAACCAGAGATAATGGCATCCATGTCCACCGTTGCATGGATGGCCTGCAGTTGCCCAGAAATTCATTGTTTTAATCTTTTTCAGGACTCGGTGAACTCCTTACATCTAAGGACTCATGTGTGGAGATTCTCAGGCATTACATCTTTAAATATTGTTTCTTTCCTATTCTTTCATTTATTTGACCTAGAACTCCTTTTAGATGTGTTTAGACCTCCTCAATCTGTTCTTCACGGTATCTTTATATCTTTGTAATAACTTTCCCTTCTTATGTCTCTGAGCTATTTTCTGCATGATATCTTAAGATTCCCACTTGAAGAACCGTGAAGAGTCTGAGATTTAACATTTTTATTCTTTTGCAATCAAGTTAACGTCACAATTTTATGCATACAGGAGTCAGAAAACAGAAGACCTAGGGGTCAGAGAAAGACGGTTTGCTATTTACAGCAAAAGCAACAACCAGAGTTACATTGTTGCTTCGGATGAACAAGCCCCCAACTCACATGGAGTGTCACAGTGAAGGCCAAGTATTAATAATACCTGAATACATAGCGGTGACGTGTTATAGAGGAGAAACCCTGAGTTGGGTAGACTCATCTTACCATAAAAAGTGCTGATCAACCTGCCTTACTTCTCCAGAGAGAGACATGAGTTTTATCACTCTGGCAGGAAAGCAACCGTCTCTAGAGAAGAAGAGAAATATCTGTAGGTTTATTACCCTGAAATATCTCCAGGGAGAGATATCTCAAAATCTCTCCAGAAAGAGTCACTGTCTTTACCTTTACTTATCCAAAATATTAATATATTCTGTCTAGAAGGAGCCTCTCTATCTTTCTGGGGCTGCCTGCTCATATAAACATTCCTGAAAAGATAGTCCTGGAACACATGGACTGTTCATTTCTGGATGTGCAAAAATGTGATCAATTCACCGAGAAAATTATCACCTCTAATAGATTATCTTCCCTACTTAAATTCTATCTTGAAACGTTCTAATCTATTTTTTAACTCATGGACAAAATATTTAATTTTTTATGTAATTCTCATTTTTAAAATGTCATTTGTTTTCAAATTTTTAAAATATCTTCTGTCCTTAAATTTAAATTATTTTTTAAAATTCTGTTTAAGTATTATTTTAAAATCCCTTTCAAACGGTCCTGTTATTCCTAATTCTTGCTTTGCTACTTTTGCATTGGGTTAGGTGACTTAATCCTACTATTAGTGATTTGATTTTCTCGTGTGTTTTATTGTTTTTGTTTATTTGTTTGCCTTGGTGAAAGAAACATGTGCTTTGAGTTATAGAGGTTCCTCAGTTGTCTCACACTGGCATCTGTCAGAACTGTAGGGTTTTTCTAATTTTAGATCAATTATTCCCCTGAATGTTTTGGTTTGGGATTTTCACATCAAAAGAGTGGGAGTAATTTAAACCATCCATTTGTATCTACAGTTCCAGCTACATATTCTAAATTCTGCTGGCTTTTTAGTGCCTACCACAGAGCAGCTGAAATACATTGAGCATTCATTATATGCTGGGTACTGTTGAAGTGCTTTATATATATTACCTTACTTTACTTTACTCTTGCTGTAGCCTTGAAATGTATACAATTATGAATCCTATCTGATGGATGCAAAGTGAGGCTTGTCAAGATTAAATTGTTTTCCCATAATCACAAAGCTATTAGTGGTAGAACTAAGATTCAAACACAAAGCCATGCGGACCTGATGCTCCTACTCATTTAAAAATATATATATATATACCACAATTTATTTATCCACTCCACGTAGCTCACCTAACCGCGTAACAATAGCTTATCGTTTTTATATAGCTCAACACACATTTGTTGAGCATTTGTTTTGATAAACATTTGTGGTTATTAGAAACAAAGCTGCTATGCATGTTCTTATACAAGGCTTCCAATATATAGATGTACAATTTTCTCTTAAGAGTAGAATTCGAGTTGCTAAAATTCATGCATGTGTAGAGCCCCTACTCTTAACTGCTATATTAAGCATCCTTCAAAGAGAACAAACGAAAATGTGCTAACTGAATGAATGATCTAGTAAAAATTCTTAAATAAAAACTGCTAGTATGCCTTCTCCCCATAACCTCCTAAGTCCTCCTCCTAAGACCTTGGAAGAAGTTCCAAGGTCAGCATCAGGATGTCACAGTTCCATCAAGTCAATCATAGCAACTGTGATGATAAAAACAAAACAATCCCCTTCCCCTTTGGAAAAAACCCCGAACCTTACAGAATAGTCAGAACTATAGCTCTCCTTTCTGAAGAGACTTGCAGGCTTTTCAGCGTCTTCCCACTGGCATGTAAAATGCTACTAAAAGACTGTGCTGAGAAGCTCTGCAGAGGCCAGCGTGCTCAGTCTTAACAGCTGCCACCACTCCGAGATCTGCAGCCTGTATTAGTCTGGATGATGTGCGGCACTTTTGAAGAGGTCTGAGCGTTCAGGAAATCACTCGCCGTGAGTGAGGAGAAACATGAAATAGACCATAGTTTGAGAGCCATTATCGAGTGGGTAAAATGCGGCAGAATGGCAGTTCATAAAAGGCAGCCAAGTGCCCCAGCTCTGCAAATGCCATGCAGCAGCGTCTTAGCTGTGAAATCAAATTCAGCCCTTTGTGGATTTACAGTGACCATCTTCTAAGTTAGGAACCTGTCAGGATGGAAGACTCTGATTCTCACATTTGCAGTACGGGACGTGGGCATGGGGATACGCGATTGGTTCTTTTTCAGAGTGGCAAGGGACTACCCAAGTGAACTTTCTGGTTCTAGGCATTGTCAGGATAGACGAAAACATTTCTGATGGGTCTTATATCTATGAATAAATAATCAATAAAAAAATTTTTTTGGCCATGCCGTGGGGCCTGAGGAATCTCAGATCCCTACCAGGGATTGAACCTGTGCCTCCTGCAGTAGAAACCCAGAGTCCTAACCACTGGGACACCAGGGAAGTCCCTAAATAATCATTTTTAAATGTACTTTATTAGATTTTTTGAAGTTCAAAAGTAGTACATGATTGTGGTAAGTACCAAAGCCCTCAGATCTATTTACCTGAAAGAATGTTACTTTGTCTTCTTCCATACTTTTCTTTCTGCTCCTAAAACATTGAACATGGATTACAGAAAACAAGATGCTTTAAGGAAGAAACTTTACCTTGTTTGTTCTCTGTTCTGCCTTGAGTGGCTGGTATATGTGGCCTATAATAGGCATTTAAAGTTTATTTGTTCACAGAATATGTCATATTCCATTGATACTAAGATGCACTGTTTCAACATTTGAACATCACTGCAATTGGAACGCATCTGACGCTTTGAGTTATCTCACTATTTTAGGAAGCAGTACTCACTGTTCTTTCTTAGTGGTGTTAGTTAATGGTGTGTCATAATGGATTGATGGATTGTGCATTGGGTTTGCTGAAATACTATATACAATAGCCAGAGACTTCTTCCTTCTCTTTTCCCTTTTTAAGATAGAGGTGTGGTTGCAAAGTTGCTTCAGTCTTGTCTGACTCTTTGCGACCCTATGGACTGCAGCCCTCCAGGCTCCTCCGTCCATGGGATTCTCGAGGCAAGAAAGAATACTGGAGTGGATTGCCATTTTCTTCTCCAGGGGATCTTCCTGATCCAGGGGCCGAACCTGTGTCTCTTATGGTCTCCTGCATGGGTAGGTGGTTCTTTACCACTAGTGCCACCTGGGAAGCCCCCAAATGGAGGCATTAGACATAAATTACTCTGAGACTTGTTTATTTGCTTAACAATGTTTCCTGGACATGCTCCCATGTGAATGTGTATAAATATAACTCACTTTAAAAAAGCAGATACACTGTTTGATAGAGTGGATGCAGCATAACTTGCTTACGCATTCTCTTACTGAGTGAACATTCAAATTTTTCTAGTTGGGTTTTTCATTTTAAACAATATTGTAGTAATCGTCTATGTAATTATTTTTTGTATTGTAGTTTAATATCTATAAGAAAGATCATTCAACGTCTCTGATGAATTATTTTGCTTTGAGGTAATTAATTGTTTGCTTAGCTTCATTAACTTGTATATTCATTTCCATTCCAGGTTTGGGAAGTTCTCAGCTATTATTCTTTAAATAAACTCGCTACTCCCTTTTCTGTCTTATTGTTCTGGAACACCCATCACCACAGTGTTACCGTTTCTAAGAGTCAGATAGCTTTCATAAAATTTCCTAATTTTTAAAAATATCTTACTTATCTTTCTTCTTTTGCCTGTATCATTCCTAAATTTCTATCTTCAAGCTTTCTAATTCTCTCTTCCACATGGTCTGCTGTTTCCAATGCATTCATTGTCTCATCAACTGAGTTATTCAGCTCCAGAGTTTTTCTGTTTGGTTCTTTTGTAGAGTTTCAGTCTGTTTGGTAAAGTGTTTCTTTCTGTTCATTAATTTTATTCCTGAGCTCATTGAACTGAGTTTTCTTGTATCTCACTGAATTTATGCATGACAACTATTTCGAGTTCTTTATCAGACAGAGGGCAACATTCTTTGATTTTCAGTTTGGTTTGTAGAGAATTGCTGTTTTGTTTTTGTGTTCCAGTGTTTCTGAGGTTCTTCGGGTTCTGCCAGGGCATTTGAAGTAGTGACAGGTTAGAGCTAGAGGTTTCTCTTATTTCCCAGTAGGTGGCGCTATAGCACACCTTTCTTTTTCTTAGGTTTGTCTTAACTTGAACTGACTCCCGTTAGGTGAGTCTGCATTTTTCAGCCTCTGCTACCTCCGTCAGAGGTGTGGCTCTGTGCCTTTTATTGCTTTCTGTGCCTCCAGAGTCGCTGGTGCCTTGCTTCTGCAAGTGTCACCGGTGTTGCCCCTGGGGAATCAGAATGAGTCACAGGCTCTACCACTGCTGGGGGAGGGGAGGTTGGAGAGAAGTGTGCAAGTCCGTGGTGAGGGCATGGGGGCTGCAGTCAGGGGCACCCCAGTGACTGGAGGAATGAGGTCGCAGGTTCCACTGATTCCGTTGCCCAGCTGACTGTGGCTGTGGGCTCCATCACTGCGGTTGGAAGGCTGGCATGGCAAGCACTGTCTGTTTTCCTTTGGTTCTACGCCTCCTCTGTGTGTTCAAGTACACCTGCCTTTAAATGCACACATGTGTGGAATTGCCCAGCATCCTATTGTACTGCGCAGAGGCAGCTTTGTTGCCCTGTGGTTTTTTTTTTACTGGTTGTGGGTCGAAGGGGAGAGACAAAGGTAGCTTTTCACTCTGCTGTGTTGCTGACGTCACCCCTCTCTTATAATCTGATCTTTTTATTGGCTCATAGTTTTGTCTTTTCCAGACATAGTGTTAAAATCATGCAGCATTTAGTCTTTACAAGCTGGCTTTTTTTCACTAGCAATACGCATTTGAGATTTCTTCACGTCATTTCATGACTTGATAGCTCATTTTTTTTTTAGTGCTGAAAGCTATCCCAGTGTCTGGATTTACCATAATTTATCCGTCCATTTACCTACTTCTGAAGGTCATCTTGCTTGCTTCCAAGTTTTGGTAATTAAGAACAAATCTGCTATAAATATCTATGTGCAAATTTTTGTGTGGACATGAGTTTTCACTTTTTTTAGTAAGTACCAAGGAAGGTGATTGCTGACTCAAATGGTCACAGGGTGCTCAGTTTTGTATGAGACCGACAAACTGTCTTCCACAGTGGCTGTACCATTTTGTGCTCCTACTAGCAGTGGGAACTGGGAGCCTCCTGGTGGGTGGGGCTCTGTTCCCTGAAGCTGGCTGCTTGGCCTTGGGGGTCACAGGATTGGTGTAGACTGGTTGGTGGGTGGGGCCAAGTCCTGGCCAGTAATAAACTAAAAGAACTCCAAAATGGTGCTTGCTAGCCCCAGAGTCCTTAGGACAGAATGAGCTCCTTGAAATTGATGTCACCAGTATCTATGTCCCTATTGAGAAATCGAGTCCCCATGGCCTCTTGTCTGTTCAGGAGATTCTCCAAGATTAGCAAGTGGGTCTGACCCAGGCTCCTTGCAAGTTGCTGCTTCTGCTTTGGGTCTCAGAGCTTGTGAAATTTTGTATGCACCACTTAAGAGAAGGGTCTATTTCCTATCGCCCTCCAGCTATCCTGGAAACAAGCCCCCTCTACTAGCCTTGAAAGCCAGGCACTCTGGGGTTGTCTTCCCAGTACAGGAACCCAATACAGGGCTCAGACCCCTTGCTCCTTGAGATGAACCTCTGCAGTTGTGACTATCCTCCTGTTTGGGAGTCACTTGTCAGGGTTCTTGACTGTACCATGTCTCCTCTCTTCCTGGTGGTGATGGTGGTTTAGTCACTAAGTTGTGTCCAACTCTTATGATCCCATGGACTGTAACACCCCAGGTTCCTCTGTCCATTGTATTTTCCAGGCAGGAATACTGGAGTGGGTTGCCGTTTCCTTTTCCAGGGGATCTTTCCGACCCAGGAATCAAACCAATATCTCCTACATTGAAGGCAGATTCTTTACCATCTGGGCCACTAGGGAAGCCTGCTCCTCCCTTCCTATCCCTCCCATTATCCTTCCTTCTTTTTATATCTTTAGTTTTGGAAAATATTTTCTGCTAATCGTCATGTTGTCTTCACAGATAATTGCCCTGTAAAATAGTTGTAATTTTGGCACGCCTTTGGCAGTAAGTGAGCTCAAGATCTTCCTACTCTGCCTTCTTGGTCACTCCTCCTTGACTATATTTACTTTGGAAAGATTAAATGATGCATACATTTTGTAGGATAAAGTTGATGTTATTTAACAAGAGATGATTCTTTTGCCCTCCTCTCTCTTCTGCTTCTTAGAGTCTCTGTCTCTCTCCGTACACATTTAAATAGGGAGTTAATAGAATAGATATTTACAAATAATGTAAATAAATATTTGGGGGAAAATAGTGATATTTATATGGTTGACTGCATCAGCTTTTCATCAGACTCCTTTCCACCTTGGGGCCCAATGATTTCTTGACTTTTCACTCTGCATTATCCAAACAGCAGGACCAGATGAGTTAGGAGGGATAGTCCTACCAGAAGCACATTTATCTGATGAAGGAAGATAACAAAAAGATGCCCAGTGTGGATAAAGGCTCAGCATCCCTAAGCGGGTTGCTGTTTGTGCAGATATAAACAGGTTGGGCTGTGGTAGACATGATAACGCTTTTTAATAATGCTTGCAAGTAATCTGCTTGGGGAAGAAGTGTCCACGTGTAGGGAAGAACACCAGAATGAATTAAATCCGGAGAAACATGTCAAGATGAAGCCTTGGGTGTGAGACAAAAAATCTACAACAACATATGCCTAATGTTTCATGCTTTTTATGTATAACTGGCATTTGTTAAACCATGCAATGTTTATAGAGCACTTTCACACAGCATCTGTTTATTCAGTAAACACGTTTTATCAAATAGCTCCTAGAGTTCGGGAAGAGGGGAGAAAGAAACGTGAATCACAAGGTCCTGACATTTAAAAAAGTCTCCCACCCTCACCAGAGAGGGCTCGGTGAAAGTTCTGGCTCTGATTGGCAACTCTACGTCTCTTGGGAAAGAGTCAGTAAAAGGAATGATTGAAGGGTCAGAAGCATGGGCTGAAGTGTTTCTATCCCAATGAACTGAGGCAAAGCATGGACTCTCTCTCCCTTGGTGTTTGTAAGAACTGATGGGAAAGGCAGACAAAAAAAAAATGTTATTTCAAAACTGCATGATAAATCCTACTAAAGAGAAGCAACAAGATGCTGTGAGAACCTAAGAGAGACACACATCCAGCCTGGAGTGAAATCTGCCTGGTTGGAAAACAGTGGTATCTTTCTGCACGGTAACCAAGATTCACTGAGTGAGTCCATCGTGGATGGTGATGAAACTCAGGAGCCTAAGAGCCACATGTCCTGCCAGAGAGCAGGACTCCAATGCACTTCCTTTCATTTGAAATCCTGGTCCTTTTGCCTTATAGTAATCAACAGTGAATATTTGCCCTTTATTCAAGAATCATTCTGCCCCAATCCTTCAAAACTAATACTGGATATTAGACTTGTACCAGAAACTGTTCTAAGCACTTTCCTTGTGTAATATATTTAATTCCCCCAAATACCCTATGGGTCAGGTATTGCTTATGTCCTCATTTCACAAATGAAGAGACTGAGGCATAGGGGAGTTAAGCACAAATTCAGTGACTGGCAAAGCTGGGCTTTGAATCCAGTTTTCTTCTGGCATCTGGAGCCTTAGTATGTGGCGCTATGTTAGTCTACCACCAATAGAACCTGACTTAATGAAGTTACTCTAAAAGATACATTTGAAACAGAAGGAAATTGATCCAGAGGAAAGGACCAAGTTTTGACAAGAACGATATGTAAAGAAACAAGCAGAGGGTCACCAAAACAAGCAACTTCTGTATAAAACAATGATAGACTATGAATGATTAAGTCTGTGGCAGAAAATGAAAAGGAATTAAACACAGACCAAAATAACGTAGAAAATGAAAGGTATGCCAAGAGTTTAAGTGTTTCGGGTCCTTATAATTTTTAAGAGATAGGTTAAAAATATATTTAGATTAGAATCTCTTTAGTGTAAATGTTAATACTTTAAGTATAACGTAAGAGAAGGTATATAGTCTATACTTTTGAACAAATAGAGGGATAATAAATGAAAAAAAAAAAAACCCTGGTTACTCAGAAGAAGGCAGGAAGGGAGAAAAAAACTTCAAAAAAACAGAATGTATAGAAAGCACAAAATAAAATGGTAAAGTAAATCAAAATTTATCTGCAATTACCAATATACGTGGTAAAAATGAAAATAGATTCACCAGTAAAGAAAGAAAATGAACTAGTTAATTACATACTATCTATAAAGAAGGCTGAAAGAGATTAAAAGGATGGAGACATATATGTTAGGCAAACCTTAGGCAATAAAATAATTGATGGAGGAATTTAAAATCATGCAAATATATATTAAGTAAAATTTTATTATTAGGTTTAAAACTTCAGTGTATGAAGATTATAAGTGGCACTTCATTAGAGAGCTGTAATATTGGCTAAAATCAATAGAATTTGAAGTGGAAATTGACAAATCCACCAACACAGAGACAGTCTGAATGTATTTCTCTTGGGAACTGATAGAGGAAGAAGTGCAAAATTAAAGAGTATGTAGCTGCTGTGAGCAATGTATCAACAAGCTCAAGCTAATGGACAAGGACAGAGCCCAAATTATGCTCCATAATTAGAAAACATACATTTCTCTGAAGTGCAAATGAAACATTTATAAAAATGGACCAGATATCAGGTCATAAAATAAGTCTGAGTAAGTGGCAAAGAATTATATCATTAAAAAAGAAGTCTTATTATAAGCTGTAATAGGCAGGTTTAGATGGAAGTAGTTTGTGTATGGCCATTCATTCTTTCAAAGGATCACAGCCCGAATTCTTAGAAGGAGATTTAAAGTCACGAACTCAGAGGTGAAGCCAAGTCAAGAACTGGAAGAGGTAAATGAACTCTTAAAGATATCATTACATGTAGAATCCAAAGCTTAAAGCAGAGAAACAAAGTCTAGTGGTGGTTTTCCAGGGGCTGGGGGCAGGTGGGTGGGGAGCCGGAGAAATGGGTAGATTTTGGTCAAAATGTACATACTTCCAGATTCACAAGTTTTGGGAATCATAAGTACAGCATGGTGATTATAGCTAATAATACCTTATGCTTGAAAGTTATTAAGAGAGTAGATTAAAAAAAGAAATGGTAATTATGTGACAAGATGGAGATATTAGCTAAAGCTATAGTGGTAATCCTTTTGCAATACATGTGTAGCAAGTTAACAGCTGTGCACCTTAAAGGAACACAATCAGTTCAATTCAGTTCAGTTGAGTCACTCAGTCGTGTCCAACTGTTTGTGACCCCATGAGTTGCAGACGTCAGGCCTGCCTGTCCATCACCAAATCCCGGAGTTCACTCAAACTCATGTCCATCAAGTCGGTGATGCCATCTAGCCATCTCATCCTCTGTCGTCCCCTTCTCCTCCTGTCCCCAATCCCTCCCAGCATCAGAGTCTTTTCCAATGAGTTAACTCTTCCCATGAGGTGGCCAAAGTACTGGAGTTTCAGCTTTAGCATCATTCCTTCCAAAGAACATACAGGACTGATCTCCTTTAGAATGGACTGGTTGGATCTCCTTGCAGTCCAAGGGAATCTCAAGAGTCTTCTCCAACACCACAGTTCAGAAGCATCAATTCTTCGGTGCTCAGCTTTCTTTACAGTCCGACTCTCACATCCATACATGACTACTGGAAAAACGATAACCTTGACTAGACAGACCTCTGTTGGCAAAGTAATCTCTACTTTTGAATACGCTATCTAGGTTGGTCATAACTTTTCTCCAAAGAGTAAGCGTCTTTTACTTTCATGGCTGCAATCACCATCTGCAGTGATTTTGGAGCCCCAAAAAATAAAGTCTGACACTGTTTTCACTGTTTCCCCATTTATTTCCCATGAGACGGGACCAGATGACATGTTCTTAGTTTTCTGAATGTTGAGCTTTAAGCCAAAATTTTCACTCTCCTCTTTCACTTTCAGCAAGAGGATTTTTAGTTCCTCCTCACTTTCTGCCATAAGGGTGGTGTCATCTGCATATCTGAGGTTATGGATATTTCTCCTGGAAATCTTGATTCCAGATTGTGATTCTTTCAGCCCAGCGTTTCTCATGATGTACTCTGCATAGAAGTTAAATAAGCAGGGTGACAATATACAGCCTTGATGTACTCCTTTTCCTATTTAGAACCAGTCTGTTGTTCAATGTCCAGTCCTAACTGTTGCTTCCTGACCTGCATATAGGTTTCTCAAGAGGCAGGTCAGGTGGTCTGGTATTCCCATCTCTTTCAGAATTTTCCAGAGTTTATTGTGATCCACACAGTCAAAGGCTTTGGCATAGTCAATAAAGCAGAAATAGATGTTTTTCTGGAACTCTCTTGCTTTTTCCATGATCCAGCAGATGTTGGCAATTTGATCTCTGGTTCCTCTGCCTTTTCTAAAACCAGCTTGAACATCTGGAAGTTCATGGTTCATGTACTGTTGAAGCCTGGCTTGGAGAATTTTGAGCATTACTTTACTAGCATGTGAGATGAGTGCAATTGTGCAATAGTTTGAACATTCTTTGGCATTGCCTTTCTTTGGGATTGAAATGAAAACTGACCTTTTCCAGTCGTGTGGCCACTGCTGAGTTTTCCAAATTTGCTGGCATATTGAGTACAGCACTTTCAGAGCATGATCTTTTAGGATTTGAAATAGCTCCACTGGAATTCCATCACCTCCACTAGCTTTGTTCGTAGTGATGCTTCCTAAGGCCCACTTGACTTCACATTCCAGGATGTCTGGCTCTAGGTGAGTGATCACACCATCGTGATTATCTTGGTTGTAAAGATCTTTTTTGTACAGTTCTTCTGTGTATTCTTGCCACCTCTTCTTAATATCTTCTGCTTCTGTTAGGTCCATACCATATCAAGCCCATCTTTGCATGAAATGTTCCGTTGGTATCTCTTAATTTTCTTGAAGAGATCTCTAGTCTTTCCCATTCTGTTGTTTTCCTCTATTTCTTTGCATTGGTCACTGAGGAAGGCTTTCTTATCTCTTCTTGCTATTCTTTGGAACTCTGCATTCAGATGCTTATCTTTGTCCTTTTCTCCTTTGCTTTTTGCTTCTCTTCTTTTCACAGCTATTTGTAAGGCCTCCCCAGACAACCATTTTGATTTTTTGCATTTCTTTTCCATGGGGATGGTCTTGATCCCTGTCTCCTATACAATGTCATGAACCTCTGTCCATAGTTCATCAGGCACTCTATCTATCTGATCTAGTCCCTTAAATCTACTTCTCACTTCCACTGTATAATCATAAAGGATTTGATTTAGGTCATACCTGAAGGTCTAGTGGTTTTCTCTACTTTCTTCAATTTAAGTCTGAATTTGGCAATAGGGAGTTCGTGATCTGAGCCACAGTCAGCTCCCGGTCTTGTTTTTGCTGACTGTATAGAGTTTCTCCATCTTTAGCTGCAAAGGATGTAATCAATCTGATTTTGGTGTTGACCATCTGGTGATGTCCATGTGTAGAGTCTTCTCTTGTGTTATCAGAAGAGGGTGTTTGCTATGACCAGTGCATTCTCTTGGGAAAATTCTATTAGCCTTTGCCCTGCTTCATTCTGTATTCCAAGGCCAAATTTGTCTGTTACTCCAGGTGTTTCTTGACTTCCGACTTTGGCATTCCAGTCCCCTATAATGAAAAGGACATCTTTTTGGGGGTGTTAGTTCTAAAAGGTCTTGTAGGTCTTCATAGAACTGTTCAACTTCAGCGTCTTCAGCATTACTAATTGGGGCATAGACTTGGATTACTGTGATATTGAATGATGGAAATGAACAGAGATCATTCTGTCATTTTTGAGATTGCATCCAAGTACTGCATTTTGGACTCTTTGGTTGACCATGATGACTACTCCGTTTCTTCTAAGGGATTCTTGCCAACAGTAGTAGATATAATGGTCATCTGAGTTAAATTTACCCATTCTAGTCCATTTTAGTTTGCTGATTCCTAGAATGTCAACGCTCACTCTTGCCATCTCCTGTTTGATCACTTCCAATTTGCCTTGATTCATGGATCTAACATTCCAGGTTCGTATGCAATATTGCTCTTTATAGCATCAGTCCTTGCCTCTGTCACCAGTCAGATCCACAGCTGGGTATTGTTATTGCTTTGACTCCATCCCTTCATTCTTTCTGGAGTTATTTCTCCACTGACCTCCAGTAGCATATTGGGCACTTACTGACCCGGGGAGTTCCTCTTTTAGTATCCTATCATTTTGCCTTTTCCATCTGTTCATGGGGTTCTCAAGGCAAGAATATGGAAGTGGTTTGCCATTCCCTTCTCCAGTGGACCACATTTTGTCAGACCTCTCCACCATGACCCTCCCGTCTTGGGTGGCCCCACACGGTATGGCTTAGTTTCATTGAGTTGGACAAGGCTGTGGTCCATGTGATTAGATTGACTAGTTTTCTGTGATTATGGCTTCAGTGTATCTACCCACTGATGCCCTCTTCCAACACCTACTGTCTTACTTGGGTTTCTCTTACCTTGGATGTGGGATATCTCTTCAGGGCTGCTCTAGCAAAGCGCAGCCACTGCTCCTTACCTTGGACGAGGGGTATCTCCTTACCCCTGCCCCTCCTGACCTTGAACATGGAGTAGCTCCTCTCAGCCCTCCTGCGCCCACGCAGCCACCGCTCCCTGGACATGGGGTTTTATCATGGGTTAAAAGACTTTAAAAAATCAACCATAATGCAGTGGATGTTCATGCCATTCCACCATTCACTCACTGGAGGTGACAGACTGAGGCCACAGAACTCTGAAGCTCTGGGGATCTTTCTGTTCAAGGGTTTTTACAGATCTCAACCTCCAGCGTTTCCTCCCCAGCTCCCAGTGAACAGTTTTCAAGGTACACATAGTATATGTCAAATATGTATCAATAAAGCTGGGAAAAAAAGGATATGTGATCTCAATCTTTTCGCTACTCAGATATACTTTGTAGAAGACATACACTGGGTCTCACTGAAAAGGCGTCTGTTTTTTTGTTCTTAAAAGGTAATATTTTGGGGGGGGGCATGCCATAGAACATTTGAAGATTTAGGATCTTAGTTCTCCAACCAAGGATTGAACCCACACCCCCTACAGTGAAAGGGTGGAGTCTTAACCCCTGTACCACCAGGGAAGTTCTCACCCAGAAGGTATTTTAAAGCACCTGTTAATATGGGGCTTTGAAGACAAATTCATCCAGGTAAAATAGGGAGTCATGTATGGGGTTCTGTTTCTTACTGACACCTTGCTATAGAGCTGGCATCTCTCAGTTTTGCTTTAAAATTGTAATCACACTCACCAATCTAATGAAAATGGGAAAACACTCTTTTATTCCCCAGCTCTGTCAAAGGACACTCTATTTGTGAGAGTATTTGTGGAGAATTTCTTTCCTTTGGTTGATTTCAAAATAGGTGAAAATATTTCCATCTCTGTTTTAATTGAGTTGGTTATTACCTTCCTTTCTAAGCCACATGTTTTAAAAGAAAATCAATATAGATTGTATTGGGGGCTAGTAAGAATCTAGTCCTACAGTAATTTCAAGTATATTGCTTTTTATTCATTCATTGTTTTTCCAAGCTATGGAGCACCATTCCATTGTAATCGAATCACCATAAAACATCAGAAGAATCTTCTGGGAGTAAATGCAGTGGTTTGTAGAGTATTCCATTCTGCAAAATTTCCACCATTTGAATCACATCACTCAAAAGATGTTTATGTCTCTCACAGTCTACCAAATCCATAATTTGCTTTTATAATGTAAGATGGGTGGATTTTAGAATGGAAAAAGACTGGATGAATCACAGTCCAAAATGGAAAGGCGGGGGTGGAGGGGTGGGGGGGATGGGGGGAGGTCAATTCAAAGAGAAAGCACATGTTAGAATGACCCAGAATTATGCAATGACCTAGGTTTTACAAATCTAGGACCACTTTAAAATATATTCTTCATTTCAAAGAGGTTTAATTCTAGTCCTAAAATGTCATGATTAGTAGAGTATAATTAAAAGTCTTCAAGGGAGACTAATTTACCCCCCTTCCCCTCACCATCAAGAGACAAGGCAAAAACAATTAAGTTTTCTCATTAGCTCTTTTATATGGGTGTGTCCTTTTTTTAGTCGATCTTTTTCTCTGGGGCTGTCATATTTCAGAGATTCTGGTGTTATGTGGGGGAGTGGGAACCCAAATCCATGTCTTCCATTCAACTGGTCTAAGTTTTATCTCCTGTCTCTACACATTTATTTGAACCCAAGGCTTTGGGGGCCACCACAAATCAGCTGGCACCCTGGGATAACCTCTGACCTGACTGCCTTCTTATCTCTCTTAGCATGTCTTTTCTCCATGTTTTGCCCTGTGGATATTTCCTTACTTTATATCGTGTCACATGTCCATTTCATAGGACTACAAAATCTTGTTTCTCTTCTTTACTTGAATTCTTATAAAAATAGAACCAGAGACAGGGGCCTGTGTAGAGATCTTGTGAGCAGTGACCTCAGGGGATGAGAGAGGAAGGACTAGGGAGAGTTAATAGCAAAGGTGAGAAAGCCAGTTCCACCCTGCACTGTGGAATGAGGCTCTGCTCCAGGCAGAGAACCCAGAGGGTTCAGTCTCACTGAGGACCTCAGAGGAGCCATGTAGAACACACCCCAGACTTGTCCCACAGAGCATGAGAAAGTGGAGTATTTATTCAGCAGTTTTAGGCCCATCACCTTGGGAGGGGTTAACCTCATAGAAATTTTAGGTATGGGTGTGTGAGATAGCAGAACAGGTAGTACATCTGAAGCATCCCATGTAGGTGAAGGCAAGTGAGGTTAGGATGCATCCTTACAGAAATGGTTGCCATAGCAATGGCCAGAGCAATCAAGTGTTGAGTAAAAGTTGTGAGGGCGGGGTACATAAAAGATGTCTACTATGAGTGCTTTGTTCAGTTCAGTTCAGTTCAGTTGCTCAGTCGTGTCTGACTTTGTGACCCGACGGACTGCAGCACGCTAGGCTTCCCTATCCATCACCAACTCCCGGAGCTTACTCAAACTCATGTTTTGTACAGTAGAGCAAATGGGAGGCTGTATATCCTCCCCACTCCTCCCCAAGGTTCACTTATTATGTCTCTGGCTGGCTTCACTACGGTCCTTTGTCTTGTCCCCCTCTATTATCCGAGGGGAGAAATAGTAACAGACAGAGGAGAACCTCATAGTTTTTCTTATTACTATTGCTGAAACTCAGACAGGGAAAGCTAACATCCCAGGGCACCAGAATTCGGAGAAGGGGCAAGTACTAGGAGTTATGAGAAAAGATAACTAATTAGCGTGTGTCATGGTCTGAATGTTTGTGTCCCTGCTTCCCCCAAATTTGAATGCTGGAATCCTAATGCCCAATGTGATGGTATTAGAAGGCAGGCTTTGGGGAGGTGATTAGGTCACAAAGGTAGAGCCCCATGAATGGGATTAGTGCCCATATAAACAAGACCCCCCAGAGCTCCCAACCTTTCTGTCACAAGAGGATGCTCTGAGAAGTCTATGACCTTCACAAGAGCCTTTGCCTAAGCATGCCGGTTCCCTGCTCTCATACTTCCCATCAACATAACTGTGAGAAATACATGTCTGTTGTTTATAAGCCACCCAGCCTGTAGTATTTTGTTATATCAGCCCCAAAGGACTAAGACAGCAAGACCGAGCAAAGTCAGGATGGAGAATTGTGAAGAAATTAAAAGCCATAGGAATGTCTCTAGGATAGGTGGGCAAGCTCCTCAGAGCAGTGCTAACTATCCTCTAAAGAGTGCTGACGTTGTGACTTTGGAAGGCGAGTTCTTAGCAGGTATGGAAGCACTTGAGAAGAGAGCCGTGTGTTCCTTCTGTAATGGTCTGTGCACGGGTTGGAAAAGAAGTTCCAGACGTGAGGCAGAGTGAGAGGAGAATAAAGTTTATTAGAGAGGGAGACGCTATTAGAACAGTGGTCCAGCTCAAGGGAGAACCGACCTCTTTCGTGGATTAGTAGCCAATTTTTATATCCTCTGCTGCTGCTGCTAAGTTGCTTCAGTCGTGTCCGACTCTGTGTGACCCCATAGATGGCAGCCCACCAGGCTCTTCTGCCTCAAGACAGAACAAATTCCTTCTGGAAGGGTGGCATCAGGTGATTGGTTAGTATGCTATAGGATAGGTAATAGGTTGGTTAAGATGCTTAAGGACGGGTAATAAGGTGGATATTTTACCTCATATGGGGTCAAGGAACTGGCCAGTTTAGATCTGAAGGCTCATGGCAGCTGTTGCTATCAGATTTGGTTAATTCCAGAGATTTTTGTGCTGTGACTTTGGGACAGGGCTTTAGACCTGTGACCTTGGTGTAGTGCTTCACACTGTCTACTGTATCTTAAAACAGTTAATACATATAAAATACCTAATAAATATCTAGTAAGTAAAAAGATGACTATCACTATCGTATTAATCATGGATTGAATGTATGAAAAATGTCATGTGCTGACTTGAGTGGTATGGTGTAATAGGAATGGTACAGAGTAGACACTCCATGTCTGTCATTCATTTCCCACTTTCTTTTATATTGCATGATCTTGGGCAATTTGATTAAGGTTCCCGAGCTCCTTACAGATGCTGCCTTGGCAAAAAGTCTGTGGTGATGAACCATATGTGTATAGAGAGTGTGCATGTCATTTCAACCTGCTTGCTCCTTGATCTTTGAACAAACTCCTCGTTGTGTGAACCAGCCAATTATAAACATAAGCAGACAAAAACTGATATGTCTGTAGATTCTCAACATATGCTTGTGGAATTAAGAAAAGAAAGAATGAGTTGGGTTCCCAGCCTTTAAACTAGAAGCAGGCACCTCCAGTGTTTCAGTCGCCACTCTGCGCCCTGCCCAATGCTAAGGGCCTGTACACAAGAAGCTCAACAGACGTTTTTTGGTTGAATGTGCTGAATGAATGAATAGATGTTTGTTGGTTTGTCAAATGGATAATTGAATAATGAATGAATATGTAAAACATGTTGTTTTGTTCACTAAGTTCTGTCTGACTCTTTTGCGACCCCATGAACTGTAGCCTGCCAGGCTTCTCTGTCCATGGGATTTTCCAGGAAAGAATGCTGGAGTGGCTAGCCATTTCCTACTCCAGGAGACCTTCCGATACAGGGATTGAACATACTTCTTCCCACAGATCTGACTCCTTACCAAAAAGAAAATGTTCACTAAACTCAATTATATTTTCTTAGCAGCAATGCCACTGCATGTGTAAGCCCCAAACTATACTTGAAAAATATACTGCAAGGAGATCCAACCAGCCAGTCCTAAAGGAAATCAGTCCTGAACATTCAGCTTCGCTGATGCTGAAGCTGAAACTCCAGTACTTTGGCCACCTGATGCAAAGAACCGACTCATTGGAAAAGACCCTGATGCTGAGAAAGATTGACGGTGGGAGGAGAAGGGGACAACAGAGGATGAAATGACTGCTTAGCATCACCAACTTAATGGACATGAGTTTGAGCAAGTTCTGGGAATTGAGGATGGACAGGGAGGCCTGGCGTGCTGCAGTCCATGGGGGTCACAGAGAGCTGAACACGACTGAGTGACTGAACTGACTGACTGACTGATACTTGAAATGTGCATTTTATATCCTGTACTATGTGCCACAGATAATGGCCTCACCAATTCAGAAGCACTAGAAAAAGGAAACAATTACCCTTTAGCAATTTAGTTCCCCAAAATTGGTTTTGAGTGGAAGTAAAACAAAGCCAGTCCATCCTAAAGGAGATCAGTCTGGGGTGTTCATTGGAAGGACTGATGCTGAAGCTGAAACTTCAATACTTTGGCCACCTGATGCGAAGAGCTGACTCATTTGAAAAGACCCTGATGCTGGGAAAGATTGAGGGCAGGAGGAGAAGGAGACGACAGAGGATAAGATGGTTGGATGGCATCACCGACTCAATGGCCATGGGTTTGGGTAGACTCTGGGAGTTGGTGATGGACAGGGATGCTTGGCTTGCTGCGGTTCATGGGGTCGCAAAGAGTCGGATATAACTGAGCGACTGAACTGAACTGAAAACAAAACTCAGAGGGCCTGTTCACAAGAAATTGAGCGCCAGCTTTTCTGAGCATCTTTTGGTACATTTCCTCCTAATCATTCCACTTGAATAAGGTTTGGAAGCTTCTAGAATGTGTTATCAAGTAGAATTTCTCTCATGTACTCCTCTATGGCTTCTCTAGAATTGTAGGATGCCCACTAATGATATGTGGATTAGTAACCTCCTTTTCTCTCAGTATGAATTTAAAAATTGTGTGCATGGTAGACAGATCTGTGTTTGTATGAAATGCAGGGGAACAATCAGTGGTTCGTGAGTTTAAGCCCTGGATCCACCTCCTAACTCACTTGGTGATACGAGCCTCTGTTTTCCCATCTGTAAATTGCACAAAAGTATTTTTTGAGCAACTAGTAAATGCTGAGCTTTAGGAAGATAGAGGTAAAGTGAATGGATCTGACTCACACCCTCAAAGTGCTCCTAGATCATTGGGCAGATACATATGCAAGCAGAAAGATGTGTTAAATACTAGAAAATAAAAATGAAGAATTTGGAAAAAATAATTGCATTTTGATAAGATAAAACATATTATTCAAGTGTGATTGATACTGAGCAGGGCCCTGTGAACTGCTTTTGAACTGTGGTGTTGGAGAAGACTCTTGAGAGTCCTTTGGATGGCAAGGAGATCAAACCAGTCAATCCTGAAGGAAATCAATCCTGAATATTCATTGGAAGGACTGATGCTGAAGCTGAAGTTCTAATACTTTGGTCACCTGTAGTGAAGAACTGAATCATTGGAAAAGACCCTGATGCTGGGAAAGATTGAGGGCAGGAGGAGAAGGGGATGACAGAGGATGAGATGGTTGGATGGCATCACTGACTAGATGGTCATGAGTTTGAACAAGCTCTGGGAGATGGTGAAGGACTGGGAAGCCTGATGTGCTGCAGTTCACGGGTTTGGAAAGAGTTGGACATAACTGAGCGATTGAACAACAACAAGGACTCTGTGGGACCTCCCAGCCACCAGACACAAAAGCCTTCCTGTGTTGCCTTCCCTGAGATCCAAAGGGCAGACTCAAACAGTTTCTAATTAGGGAAAGGAGGAGCTGTAGAGACAAGGGAGGAGAAGTCAGGAAACAGCAGTGTAGCTTTGGGGCTGAGGACTTGTTCCCCCTCAAGGGTTACACATAGCAATATCTTTGAGCTGTTCTGCAGATTCTGAAACCTCCACCAGATGGGAGAAGTTAACAGTATGTTGCCCACCAGCATGCAGACCTCAGATCTGTTGGAACCAGAAGGTTGATGATGCTGACTCCCACTTATCTCTCGCCAACAGTCAGAAGAACATCCACCAGCTGATCACACCATCTTTGAACCATCACTAAAAAAGTCCTCACTATCCCCTGACCCCAGGTTGGGACACATAGTTTTGAGGGCATTAGTCCTCTGTGGCCCACTTTGCCTGGCAAACCAATAAAGCTGCTCTCCTCTACTTCACCCAAAACTCCATCTCCAAGATTTGATTCAGAGTTGCAGTGCGGAGGCTGGATTTGGATTCATGAAGACTGTAAACTGGGGCTTAGTTGAGGCATTGTTAAGGTAGTCCCGAATGAGAAAATATTCAGAGACTTACATGAAGTTTCATTAGAGCAAAAAGAAAAGCATTTTCACCAACCTGAGGGTTATAAGAGAATGCTCTGGAAATTCCACTTGAATAGAGAGTTGAGATAAGAGTAGGGTTTTGACAGGTAAGGCAAAGGTTAAGGGAGAGAGGACTAGGTTTAAACTCATGGTTTATGGAGCAATGTCATGGAAGACCTTAGAAATAGGAATTTAAACTTTATTTTCAGGATGTGGGGGCTCCAAATTTGACTCAAACTGTAAAGAAGCTGTGAAGCAGGGGGCCCAGGTTTGATCCCTGGTTTGAGAAGATCCCCTGGAGAAAGGAATGTCAAACCTCTCCCATATTCCTACCTGGAGAATCCCATGGACAGAGGAGCCTGGCGGGCTTCACTCCTTGGGGTCGCAGAGTAGGGCACAACTGAGCGACTAACACTTTCACATTTGCACTTTCAGGATGTGGATGGTAGGAGTGTGGACCGGGCTCAGATCATTCAGAGTGCCGATCTTAGGCAGGCTGCTTAGCAATAGCAACTAATAATGGTATCTATTCCAGTGTCATTGCAAAAAGTGAACCAAATCACATGTTACGATGACTGAAACTGCATTGCTCATTGAAAGTACTTAATAAATGGCTGCTATCATCATCATCATTACAAATTCCATGGTGTCCTTCTCCTTTCAGTCTGAGATCAAAGGAGATTCTGAAAGGCAACTGGGATGAGTACAAGAAGCACATAGATAGATCCAGATATCTTCCTTGCTGTTAAGTCATCAGAACTTCCCTTGCTAGTTAGAAAATTGTCTTCTGCTCATGAGGAGACACAGCTCTCCTGAATAATGATGAAATCAATGTGTGAGGACAATTACCTCTAATTAGGAACAAAGTTTAAGTCACAGATGTGTTCAGGTTATTTTGTCTCACAATGGTAAAATATTTGTTTATTTTCTATGTATTGTCTAGTGGCAATTGTTATGGTGATAGGAAGATGGCTGAGCTGGGAAAGCATGGGGAGAGTGTTTGCAGTGGGGATATAGTCTTAACTTCTGTCAACCTTTGTCACCTTTGATTCTTGGATATGGGTTTAAAGTATAGCACAACATATTTCCATGACTCTGGTCAGCATCATTCAGATAACAAAATAACCCTCCCAAAGGTCTGTGTGGGGGTTGGTTCTCTGCATTCTCTCTCTCCTTGAGCCTTGGAGGGAAGTCCACAGACCAGCAGCATCAACATCACATGCAAAGCCCCAGGAAACATCCCCAACTACCTGAATTAGAATCTGAATCTCTACCAACTCCTCAAGTGATTGGATTGCCTCTTCCAGTTTAAAAGGCATGGTTCTATGTCAAGTTTGAATTCCAGATATGTCCAGCCAGTGAGGAAATAACCCACACATAGTAACTGATTAAGACTTTAATGAAGCAATTTCAGATCAAATGTACCAAAAGGAACTGGAATGCTTTTCTACCCTTTTAAGGATAAGGCTTGAATGGAACCTAGAGAGAACAACCTTTTACTGAGGTCATACTCTTAAAAGTAGCAAAGTTTAGATTCAAATCAAGGTCATTTGAATTTAGGTTTATTCATTTATTTATTTTGGTGACACACTCAGGAAGCATGAATTTTAGGCCTGAATTCTAGGTTTCACTTCTTACTAGCTGGGTTACTTACAACGTATCACTTCTCCTCTGATCTTCCGTTTCCCTGCTGCACCCTGATTGATTTTGTGTCCTCTCCTCTGATGATCTTCCAACAGCATTTACTCTCCGTATCTGATCATGCTTTTGATCTTCCCATATAGAAGGAGGTGATCATGGTATACACACAAGCGAAGTTTGCCCTAATACCAGTTGCCAAGACTAGCATATCTGCTTGATTATTTCAGTCATTTTTCCCCATTCATGGGGGAAAATGTCCCTCAGAGAATGACTTCCCATTAATTCATGGCTTTGCTTGGCTGTCACATTAATTGCAGCACTTTTCATTGCTGGTCAGAAGGAAAAAACATGTTCTGGATACAGTCTGATGCTGATAAAAGTTATTATCTGTTTGGAAATCTGCCTGCCTTTCCCATCCTCTGTGCTGTCGAATTTTAATAGCATTGAATCAGACTCCTAATAAGCATTATAATGACAACCTGCGTTTGATAGTGCTTTATACTTTCCCAAGCACTTTCAAGGGAATTATACACATGCATTATCTCATTGATCTGCCATGGCAGGTAGGGAAAGAGGGAACACAGTGAATGGTTTGAATGAAAGCCTGGGCTAGCTCCTCTGATTGAACAACTGATGCCCATTTTCACCCTGTAGAGAGCAGGGATTTGCAGTCAAATATGGCTATTGTGTATTGCAGGCCTTTGATACTTTTGTTCAGACATTATCTCATTGACTCATCACCACTGAGCTTGCAGGTACTTATCTTGTTCCCTGTTTTTCAGGTGAAGTAAACAAAACAACACACAGGTGGAGTGCCCTGTGCAAGGTCGCCTGCTCCAAATAAGAGGATTCAGAATGCAGACCCCACACTCTTGACTCCAGCCAGTCTCTTGCCTCATTCCTGTGGAAATGAAAATACAGATTGTTGTTCTTGTCTGAGGTTCAGGGAGAGGTGTTGAAGGACAGACTTCAGAGCACTGGACTGGCTGAAACTGGGATAATCATATATTAATAAGTGTCTTTGGAGAAAAGCTTTCAGGAACACCTGTATTGGCATTAATTTGGTTTGTCAAAATAACATTGTAAGCTTGATATCATTTACCCCACTTTACAGATGGAGAAACAGGAAAATTCTGGTTTCACTCTGGTATGCTGAGCTATTAACTGAGCCAGAAATTTAATGCCCAAATCTGTGCGTTAACAAGACACCATTACCCTGAAGTTACATTTACGTTATCAACCTTCCTGTTGCATCTTCGCTATCTAAAACCCTAATAGATCCTGTATGTTTTTTCATTTGTTTGCAAGTGTTTATAATGCCACACCCTTCAGGATGGCCATTATAAAAAAAAAAAAAAAGAACTAAGTGCCTAAGTGTTGGTGAGGATATGGAGAAACTGAAATCCTTAAATGGTGCAGCCATTGTGGAAAATGATATGGAATTTGCTCAAAAATTTAAACACAGAATCACCATACAATCTAGCAGTTCCACTTCTGGTTATGTACTCAAATGAATTGAAAGCAGAGACTCAAACAAGTGTTTGTACACCAGTGACCACAGCAACATTTTTCACAATAACCAGAAGGTGGAGATGACCTTTTGGCTGTCCATCAATAGCTGAATGAAGAACAAATAATGAATAAACAAAATATGGTAGATACACACAATGGAATATTACCCTGTCTTAAAAAAGTATGGGATTCGGATATATGCTATCATATGGACGAAATTTAAAGACAATATGCTAAAAGAAATAGGCCAGTGACCAAAGGATGAGTATCAGGATTGTAGGGTTCCACCTGTATGAGGGACCTACAAGAGTCAAAATCACAGAAACACAAAGTAGAAGAGTGACCACCATTCTACTTAACAGGTTAGCAGAGGCTGGGGAAAGGAGGTAGAGAGGAGTTACTGGTTGCTGGAGACAGAGTTTAAGTTTAGAATGATAAAAATGTTTTTGAGAAGGATGGTGCCAAGGGTTGTACAACAACCTGAATGTATTTAATGTCACTCCACTGTGCACTTAAAATGATTAAAACCATCAGAGAGAGGTGGAAGGGGAGTTCAGGATGGGCAATACATGTACACCCATGGTTGATTCATGTCAATGTATGGCAAAAACCACTACAATATTGTAACGTAATTAGCCTCCAATTAAAATAAATTAATTTGAAAGTGATTAGAACCATCAATTTTATGCTATGTATATTTTTCTACAGCAATATTTAAAAACATTGTTTATAAAGTATGTTTATTTTTATTGAGGGTGAGTGATACTGTGGTGGAGAAAGCATGGCCCATTATTTCAAGAAATCAGTCATCTAGCTATTTGGAGCCATAGCTGCATAAACAACCAAACATAATACAGAATCTTAACAGTTCTATTTAGAGATATTCTGAACCAATGAATCTTCCCAAATATTGACAATTTTCTGTTGAAACACCCAAAACATTTTAAACATGCTTATAACAACTTGTGATAGAAACCTTTCTAAACCATTACCCATTTACCTGTTTAACTGTATTGAGGAAACTGAGCATTTATTCCGTTATTCATCTATTTATACTATTCATTCATTGATGCAAATTTATTGGACAAATAATAAGCAGCAGGCATTTTTCAAAGTTTAGGGTCATAGCAATGAATGGGACCTGGCCCTGGTCAACATCTGGGACTGCAGAGACTAGACATGTCAGAAATGGAAAAATAGATAGACACGTACATACATAGATAGCTATCAATATATCCATACAGTAATGTTGGTGAAATCTGCAGATTCCAGGGGTGAAGGGAGACCCAGAGCTTAAGTGGTCAATGTGTTTGGGCAAAGGATAGTCTGAGAAGGCAAAATAAGGTAACAATGGCATTGGAATCTTGTAAGGTCACTAGGATTTTGCCAGATATAAGATGGAAAGAAGAGTCTGAGGCAGTGGGAAGAGTGACTTAAGACCTAGAGGTCTAAACCACAGGTTGATCCATGGCACAAAGAAATGAATAATGCTTTTTCTAGTGATGAGACTGAACAGGGCTTCAGGGGGCAAATCATGAAGGACTTTGTATGCTGGTTTGAAACACAAATGATTCATTAGGGCATTCATTAGGCAGTAGGTATAGCTAAAGAGTTTTAGGTTCAGAAGGTGTAGTGTGCATATATACAATGGAATATTACTCGGCCATTAAAAAGCATGAAATAATGCCATTTGCAACGACATGGATGGACCTAGACATTATTGTGCTGAATGAAGTTAAGTCAGACAGAGGAGGAGAAATATTGCTTGACATCTTTTATATGTGGTATCTAAGAAGAAATGACAGAATGAACTTTTTTACAAAATAGAAACTCACAGACTTAGAGAATGAACTTGTAGTTGCCAGGGTGGAGGAGATAGTTAGGAAGTTTGGGATGGTCATGTCCACACTGCTATATTTAAAATGGATAACCAACAAAGACCTACTGTAGGGAACTCTGCTCAATGTTACGTGGCAGCCTAGATGGGAAGGGAGTCTGGGGGAGAATGCATACATGTATGTATGGCTGAGACCCTTTGCTGTCCACCTGAAACTATCACACATTGGTAATTGGCTATACTCCAATACAAAATAAAGAGTTAAAACAGAAAAGCCCCTGCCTCTATCTGGCTATAAAGCACAAGGTTGCTGTTGCTGCTGGCAACACTTTTGTTAAAAAAAATAAAAAAGAATTTTAGGTTCAAAAAAAGGGTGCTCAGCGATAGTTCCATCTTGGAGAGATTAGCTCGGCAGCTTTGAGGAGGATAGACTGGATTCATGAGCTGTTGGGAAAAGATATAGGGCAGGTAGGAAGTTAATACAATAATCCAGGCAAAAGATGGTATGGATATAATCAAGATGGTAGCAGGGGAAATGGAGAGGAAAGTAATTCACACAGAAAATGATAAGGAGGTGTCATTGATAGAACTTGGTCATAAATTAAATGAGGAAAGGAGGGAATGAGAAAAATGAGCCTTTTGCCAAACCATCAATCGTCTTTCTGCATATCAGTAAATTACATGACCTGTACTATAGATATATCTTGACATTGTAGGTTGGGTCATCTGTACTTTTCTGGTTGAACATTTGTCTGTCTTTTCCCTGCTGTCAGTTGTTACTCAGTTTTAACTTCAGGAGGTGGTCCCCTTCTAATCGGTGGTCTGCTATATCCTAGAGAAAAATAAGATGGGTGAGGGTGTTGACTACTTGACAATACTGTGTAGGTAGCCTTAGTATATAATGCCAGAGGAAGCCATTATTAAGGGATAAGACTTGTTCACTTCTGTATCTCCCTGAAATGTGCTTGCACATAATAGCTCCTCAAAAACCGGCACATAAATAAATTAACGAATGAATGAAGTACAGGAAACAGTGTTTTATAAATGGGATGTTCTGAGGGCTGGTGAGAGGTTTGACATTGTTTGCATATAGAGTGCTCAGGAGTGACTTCCCTGTCTGTCTGGTCATTAAAATCTTGCCTTTCATTGCAGAGGGTACAGAGCTGTATCCCTGGTTGGAGAGCTAAGATTCTGCATGCCTCACAGCCAAAAAACCAAAACAGAAAGAATATTGTAACAAATTCAAAAAAGACTTTAAAAATGGTCCACATTAAAAAAAAGAAAAAAGAATACTCGGGTATAAGAGGGAGGAGAAAGCTAGAATGATACCCAGGGGCTGATAGAAGGAGAGTAGAGAATGTTTATGAAAACAGGTAATGATTATATATTGCAGTACATTCTTAGTAACGCCTTATGTCTAGTTCACACATGTGAGCAGGCTGTGGGGGTTATTAACCTAGACCGAGATGTATCGATTTTAGTTTGGCTGAAAGCACTGATTCACTGGTACCCCTGCTGCGGTTCCTCACAGCCTCTGGCAGCTCCAGCATCAGTCCCTCACAAGCAGCATGAGTTTAGGACGAAGCCCTAGGCCAGTCCATTCTTCTCAATCTGCTCTTGTCCTCTAGAGGCAAACAACTACCTAAGGATCTGAGGGTGGTGAGAGGATGGTAGGGGGTGGGGGGAATGGATGAAGTTGCAAAAGAAGCTGAGGATGCTTACTGCAAAGTTTTGAAAAGGGTCTAACACACCTTCCCATTCTTTTCAGAAAAAGAAACATAAAAGAGAATATTGTAAGCAGTGTTCAAAAAGGGACCTTAGAACTGAACCCCATCTCATGCACCAGCATAAAATGAAGCAGGCGGTAAAACTGGCAGGTGGACTGGGTTGAGTTTTGATTCAGCAAAGCCCCTCTGGGGGATTTCTCACACCTACTTGAAACCTGAACTCACAGGCAGACCCTCAGTAGCTGGGTCTCTGGGTCCAGTTATTTCTCCCCTGGGATTTCTCGTGGGCTCCTCTCCAGATTCAGGCTCTGTGAAGGCTGCTTAGTCTTCATAGGCTGAAGTTCAAACTCCTTTGTTGCCACTTGAGGTCTGTGTGGGGCTGTTTTCTCTCTCACACTTGACTCTGTACTCTTTAGATTCCAACGATGGTAGGGTTCCTCAAAGGAGTTGGGTTAGATATTTTCTCAAAGACTATTCTCTTTCTAAAGTAGTATGCCCTTCTCTCCCTAACCTGTACATCTGATCAGGATTATCAGTCACTCTTCTACCATTTGTCACAGTTATGTAAATCAATTCACCATGTTGTATACTTTAAACATACAATGATGGAAGTCAATTATTTCTCAAGAAAACTGGAAAAAATTAGATAAAACACCTCTGAAGATTGCATTTTAATTGATAAATTGATAATGGAGCAGCGATTAAATATTCACCATATCATCAGCAATACATTTGTGGTTACAATAAGGAACTGTAACTTTCAGAACAACGTCAAGCATAGCAGGCTTCATGCACGTGCACACACACACACACACACACACACACACACACACACGACAAACTTTCCCTCTGGGGCTCCTGGTACTGGCCCTTCTGTATGCTCCAAAGTAGTCTAGCAGGTTGATCTGCTTTCACAGTCATCTACTTGGTTTCCTCCAGTTGCAAAGCCATAGACAGTGATGACTTTATTTTTGGTAGTATGCATATTCTGAGCTGAAACTGATGCAGGCTGCTGTCCAGATTCTCACAAAAATCGCCTTGACCAGCTCTGAGGATGGGCAGTTCATTTTTTCTTTCGAACCTCAATTCAGAAGAATTAGTTGGGAGAAGGAGGAAGGAAGAGGATTATTGGACAGGGAGGGGAGAAGAGGAAAGTAACCTATAGCCAGGTCAACTGTGTAGCAATTTTGCATACAATAATAATTGCATCATACACACCAAAGACCTCCTTTTTTAGTGACATTTCAGATTCAGGTGCCATGTCATGCTGTTTCCAGTTTCTATATCTTTACCTTTGCTGGATCTTTTGTTTTAAAAAGGGTTCTGAAATAATCTGTCTCCTCGGAGACCTCTTGTGTCAAGCCTGTATCTCCTCCCTCTGCTCCGGTAAACCCTCCTTGATTGCCTTCATTTTCAGGCCAGTTAAATTTTAGGTAAAAACACATATCTTAATGGAGAAGAGAATGGCAAGCCACTCCAGTATTCTTGCCTGGAAAATCCCATGCACAGAGGAGCCTAGCAGGCTGCAATCCATGGGGTCACAGAGTCAGACAACAACTTAGTGATTAAACAACGACAGATCTTAAATACAAAAAGCTTAAGATCCTAACCCAACTTTACTAATTATTAGCTTCCAGATGAACTGGCAAAAGCTACCAGAACTTTCTGAGCTTCGGAACCCTTCCTGTTGAAAGGAGCATTGCAAGATAAACTGTCTTATGACTTATTATGAAGGTTAACACAAGAAGATGATGTAAGAAGATAAGACAAGTGATAAAGCAGTGCCTGGTACTGGTTCCCAGCAAATATTAAATGAGTGAATAAAAGAGAGATTGACACAGAGTCTGCACAGAGCAAGTGTTTATAGAAAGGTTACCCATTATTAGTGCATTATCCATTCATTCCTTTCACTATGATGAACATCCAGAAGGCAGGAGCCTCTTATTGCCAACTTTGTATCTGTAGAGATTAACATGACACCTGGTATATGGAAGACTTCCTACCCCACTCATCATATTTTAAATATTTGCCTTGATTATCACATACATTTGAAGTGGTAAGCATGATTATCATTCCTTTACATGTGGAAGCTTCCCAGGTAGCTCAGTGGTAAAGAATTCATCTGCCAATGCAGGAGACGTGGGTTTGATCCCTGGGTTGGAAAGATCCTCTGGAGAAGGAAATGGCAAGCCACTCCAGTATTCTTGTCTGGGAAATCCCACAGATGAGGAACCTGGCAGGCTACAGTCTGTGGGGACACAGAGAGTCAGATATGACATAAGGACTGAGCAACAACACATGAAAGAAACTGAAGCTAAGGGAATAAAAATAGTTCCTTTAATTCAAAGTTGATTTAAAAAAAAAAAAGACAGAGTAGATCTTGAATCCAAGCCTCTGACTCTACACTGGGTACTGTCTGATTTTCCATGGTGAGAAGTAACCCCGCCTGGTGTGGCAGAGACCTACACATCACTTCATCTAATAACTATCCTCATTTTATGTATAATGCCCAGGAAGAAGGGACATGCCCAAGTTCACCTGGCCACTTTGCAGGTAATTGCATTTTGTGAATGCTCCAATAGCTCCGCGATGAGAGGCAAGTTTGTTTTGATAAATAAATCAAATAGTTGTTACTCACCAGTCCAAATGGGATGTATTCAGAAATGCTAAATATTTATGGTTGACAAGGGAAACTGAATTCATTTATGTCTCTTTTGACAAATTAGTTACCTCATGTAGAATAATTGCTGCTTTTGCTCTTAGTACTTGAGTTCTACTCTGCACATTTCTGAGTCATTGCCTAGTTAATGCTTGATTTCAGTTGGCAACGTGCTATTTATGGAAGAAAGGATCATAATGTTTTGGATTTGAACCAGTCTTTTTTTCCCTGAACTTTGCATGCATATCATTGGAGATGTTAACACCTCTCTCCTAATTTCAAGTAACAGAAAATTGATTCATTGAAAAGAGCAGAGTAGCTGGCTGCAAGTTTCTGTATAATGGCATCCCCATTCAGTGACATGTTTCAGAAAGGCCTGCCTTGTCAGTGTCTGGATGGGAAATCTCTGTGTTTTTTTCAAAAACTCTTGCTCACCACTCAGTCACTGGGTTGGGATCATTTGTTACCTTGTGTGTAACATCACCCATTTTGACTGATACACCCTCTTCATTCCACCAGGTTCTAGCCCAATCACTGCCATGTGGTAGTTCAGTACATTTCTGTTCTTCCTCTTTTAGCAGGTGAGAGTCTAAGGGCCGGGCAAGTAGATTGCAGAGGTGAAAGATTGGCAGAAATAGGTCAGAATCCTGACCTGATAACTCTGCAACCAGTCTGGAAGAATTCCTTTATTTATAAAATCCACTTCGTTTATATGCAGCTTGCCAGGTGGCACTAGTGATAAAGAACCTGCTGCCAATGCAGAAGAAGTAAGAGATGCGGGTTCGATCCCTGGGTCGGGAAGATCCCCTGGAGGAGGGCATGGCAACCCGCTCCAGTATTCTTGCCTGGAGAATCCCATGGACAGAGGAGCCTGGAGGGCTACAGCCCATAGAGTCTCAAAGAGTTGGACACGACTGAAGCGACATAGCACGTCATAGCATGTAGCACTTAGTTTATATACTTTGGGGAATCTAATATTAGTTCATACACAAAATTACTAGGATGCAGTAAGTTCTCAATGCCAGGCATTAAATAATAATTATTAAATAAATAAATAATTAAAACAAGGTGCTATATTTATTTAACTTTATAATCACAATAATAATAACTATGATGATGATGATGCTTCAGCCCCACTTTTTACTTTTTTAAAAATCTATATAGTTTTATTAAGACAAAAAACTGACAGTGTTGATATGAAGTTTACATTTAAACAAAAGTTTTCACAAAAAACCTAACACACGCCTAAAAATTACAATGGAGTTTTAGATACAGATCAAGACGATGTCAACAACTGATGGATCTCATGACTCAAGACAGCGTTTTGGATTTTAGTTAATTCTTAGGATTAAAAAACTTGTTTTGTTTTAAAGTGAAGCACTGCCCCAGTATGAAAATTTATCTTCTCCTGAGACCAGGGCTTTTGAAATCATTCAACTCTTGAACTTGTGCTGTCAGTGACTGAACCCTGCCACCAATGGTTTCAAAGTTCAAAAAACAGAGGCTCCAAGAGTTTTCCACCCGATGAGCACCGGCCCTTTTCTTTCCCTACTCACTTAGCTCCTATACCACTCTCTGCCCTTCCCTAAATACTTCACCAGTGGCTTGGATGGAGAAGCTGATATTTGTAACTTCACAATAGGAAAAGAGTCTTCTTGTCAGTTTCATGAGTAGCACCTCTAAGACAGAATGATCTGCCTGTGTATACGCTCCAATAAGACTTTTCCTCCTCAACCAGTTTCCATCTCCCAAATGGCAGCTTTGGTAGCTTCTTATTCCTTTGTTGGGAACAGCATTAAGCTCAGGCAGAGGAATACCTTGGCTTCTAAGTTTCAGGCATTCACAGCTTTTAAACAGTCTCTCTCAGTCCTCATTTAGGTTGCCAATGACATTTTTTGAAAGGATACAATATTCTGGACACTGAACCCAATCATCATTAGTCGTCCTTTCCTTTGTTTCACCGTTTCCCCAAATTTTAACAAAAATGATCCTAACCCATCTCCCTGCTTTCCCGCCCCACCCCACCCACCCCAAATAATACACCAGTAATAGCCAAAAACTACACACATGCTACGCTGTAAAAATGCAGAGTTAACACTATCAGGAAGAAGGCTATGTGGGTTGTGGAGATGCTCTTTGAAGATCTACAGTATCTCTTGCTCTCCCACATCCCATTCTACGTTTTGTCCTTCATAGAAGGCCCTTTGCTTTTTTTTTCAGCAAAGTTCAGAACGGGTTGCCTTGAAACACGGACCCTCCTTCCCCTCCACCGGGATAGGTGTGCAAACTGTACAGCATGCAGCGGCTTTGAAGCCCTGGGCTGCTGTAGGGCACAGAAACTATACTGGCTCTTCAAAGGACATCTTCTCAAGCCATCTTCATGGTGTCAAGACAAGGAGAACTCCTTCTTTCCCCACTTGAAACCCACAGTCAGATGTGACAGGGGCTGGTATTCAAGAAAGTTAATTCTTATCATCTTTTTTGTCATCATCCTCTGAGGGGTAAGAATGCCATGTCAGCCTTTCCTCATAGAAGGATATGACAACCTGCGGGCACTTGACGTTGGCTTCCTTGGCAGGGACCAGATCAGCCTCATCAGAGTTCTTCCATTTCATTAGGAACATGAATTCTCCACTGGAGTCCATAGCTCCAATAATCTGCTCTGGTTCCAAACCCCGGGCAAAGCCTCATGGCTTTTCTGACTCTTCTTTCTTCTTCTTTGGTTTGCTCTCTTCCCCCTTATCTTCTGAATCAGAATCAGCTTTGCGCTTGCCTCCCTCTGATTTATCTGTCTCATGTGCTGTTTTCTGTGACTGCAGAAACTCAGCAATGAGGTCAGGGCAATCCAGGTTCTCTTCTGGTTCCCATGTGTTATTCTCATTTGAGAACCCCTTCCACTTTAGGAGATACTCCACTTTGCCCTTTACCACTCGACGGTCTAGAACTTTTTCCACCACATATTCTTCTTCCTCTTCTTCTAGCACCTCCTCCACTTTCTTCTTGTTTTGTTTTTTCCCCATAGTGCCCGCCAGCTTTCTGGTATAAAGGATGACGCTGCTCAGAGCAGCACCCACAAGCCCGAGAGGAATCGGTGCCACGCTACTGACGGGTCTTTTTGTCCGGCCGGCCGGGGGAGTGGCAACCAGAAAAGCAACAAGCCGGGTGACCACTGTCGAGCCCCCTCACTGAAGCAGCATACCGCAGGCCCCTGCCAACGGCCCTCCCCTCAGACGAACAACCCAGCCCCACTTTTTAAATGAGGCTTGAATTAGCTACAAAAATTCATACTAGCCAATGGCCCTAATGGTTTGGTGGCTTCCCACTATTGTGTTTTATTTCTCTCTCATGTCTTGGTCCTATAAAAGCCTGGTGGTTTTCCTGGTGGCAATCCCTTAGCAGAAGAGCAAGGGCTGAAAAGTCCAGATTCCTTCCTTCATGTGGCTCTGCCCACTTGAAAGCCTTTTCGTCCAGTTTCAGGGAAAGAGCAGAAGGAAAGCAAGATCTTTTATCTGCATTTGTTGTTGTTCAGACACTCAGTTGTGTCCGATCCTTTGTGACCCAATTGGACTGCAGCATGCCAGGCTGCACCGCCTCCTGGGGCTTGCTCAAACTCATGTCAATTACTCTGACCATGACTTAGTCTCCAAGCCCAACCCAATTTTATCGTGATGGAGATAGAAAACGCAGTGTTTTCTCATGTGTCTGGCACATTCATCTGCCACACAACTTAAAATTTTAGTTGTAAAAGCCTTACTTCACATTATGGGCCAACGTCATTGTCATCATTTACTAGGACATCATTCTGTTTGGTGAATATGTACTTGATACAAAGAAGGATGCAATGAGAATCTTGAGGCAAGGCGTATGTCATTTTCAAAACACTTACACACACCCAAAGCAATGAATCAAGCAAGTAATGAATTTTTAAGACAGAAGCAGCCCCAAAAGAGGCAGAGCTTGTATTCAGCCTTACAGGATGGATAAGACAATAAAACAGGGGTAGCAATGATGCCAAGATCATGGACCTCTAAAAAGAGGCTTAGTCTTTTTTCTAGAGGCAAGTAGGCCATTATGCTTGCTTTATTTAGGGTACAATTTACCCTGATAGCTCAGTTGGTAACAAATCCCCCTGCAATGCAGGAGATCCCAGTTCAATTCCTGGGTTGGGAAGATCCCCTGGAACAGGGAAAGGCTACCCACTCCAGCATTCTGGCCTGGAGAATTCCATGATAGTCCATGGAATAACAAAGAGTCAGACATGACTGAGTGACTTTCACTTCACTTCAGCTTTCAAAGTTTTAATTCTGCCTATTTATATTCATAATAAAACCATGCATTTCTTAATCATTTGGCTCCAAATATTACCACTTATTTATGTTGTATGATTTATCATAGAGACATTTCAAATGGAAGAGAAAAACCTGCATAACAATTCACATCTTAATATGTGAGGAAATAAAACTTTGCATGTAAATGAGTATTATATGAAACTGAAGCTTACTATTTTTTATTTTGAAGTTGCCTTTTATTATTATCTAATTTTATTTATCTAATGTTAATTTTGGTTTCCCAGGTGGCTCAGTGGTTAAGAATCAGCCTGCCAAGCAGGAGATGCAAGTTAAGTTCCTGAGTTGGTAAGATCCCTTGGAGGAGGAAATGACAATCCCCTCCAGTATTCTTGCCTGGGAAATCCCTGTGGACTGTAGCCCAGCAGGCTCCTCTGTCCATGGGATTTTCTGGGCAAGAATATTGGACTTGGTTGTCATTTCCTTCTCCAAGGGATCTTCCCAACCCAGGGATCAAACCCCCAACCCTTGTGTCTCCTGCACTGGCAGGCAAATTCTTCACTATTGTGCCACCTAGGAAAATTAAAATATTTGTAAAGGGAGATTGGATTAAATAATCACCATTATCCACTTGGGGGCAGGCAGTTTGTGGAGTCACTTTTCCTCACTGGTTTACCCGTCTGTGAGTCTAAAGAGTCAGGCCACATGACACGGAACATTGCTACGCATGTGAAAAGACTTCTTGAAAATGGTCTTTAAGGAGCAACCACACAAGGGAGTGGTGAATGGCACAATGACCATGCCTAGCAGGCATTATCCTAAGAAAATCGGAACTAAGTGAAGCTACACAAATCACACAGACGCACACACACATACACTCACCTCAGTGGCAGAGTGGGATTGGACCTCAGGGCTCCTGTCTCCAAAATCTGTGCTCTTTTTAGAACATATAGCCAAACACATTTATCAAGCAATGATTAAGTTCGTTATTAATATAATGCTCATGTTACGAATAAGCGAACAGAGCATCAGTCAGTGAGCAGAACATTTGTACTCGTTAATCAAGAAAGTTATGAAGATGAGGCCTCTTTTATCTCACCAATTTTTGTTTCCAGGAAAACAATCACCACAAACAACCTTGTTTCTTCTGTTTCCTGAAGTTTTATAGCCCTAAATTACCCAGCCTATATCAAGCCATAACTGTATGTCACAACTAAGTGGATCTTCCACTCAAAATTTATGGACCTTAGCAGCAAGAGTTTGAAGGTTGTAAAAGTTTAGCGATAAAATCCCTGAAACTTGTAGCCTGAATGGAAATTGCTGAAATTAACACTGTTAAGGTTATTACTCACCTTCCAAATTTCCCATAAGCTTTATGGTCCCTACATAGAGTTTTTATGTTGTTGTTGTGTTTTATACTGAATGGTAAAGAAGGATATCTTTGTCATTGTGAATGAGTTCTGTATATGTCTTGGTGTTGCACATGAGGAAATACAATCCTGAGATTTCATGTTTCCTCTGATATAACATTTGACTTCTTACTAGAGATTGCTATTTCCATTCATTGCATTGTCATGTTTGAACTAATTTATTCATTAATTCAACCTCATGTCCAAGGAGTGGTGGTTGCATGGGCGCAGGAGGGCCGAGAGGAGCTACTCCACGTTCAAGGTCAGGAGGGGTGGTGGTGAGGAGATACCCCTCGTTCAAGGTAAGGAGCAGCAGCTGTGCTTTGCTGGAGCAGCTCTGAAGAGATATCCCACGTCCAGGGTAAGAGAAACCCAAGTAAGACAGTAGATGTTGCAACAGGCATCAGAGGGCAGACACACAAACCGTAATCACAGAAAACTAGTCAATCTAACCACATGGACCACAGCCTTGTCTAACTCAATGAAACTAAGCCATGCCCTGTGGGGCCACCCAAGACGGGTGGGTCATGCTGGAGAGGTCTGACAGAATGTGGTCCACTGGAGAAGGGAATGGCAAACCACTTCAGTATTCTTGCCTTGAGAACCCCATGAACAGTATGAAAAGACAAAATGATAGGATACTGAAAGAGGAACTCCACAGGTCTGTAGGTGCCCAATATGCTACTGGAGGTCAGTGGAGAAATAACTCCAGAAAGAATGAAGGGATGGAGCCAAACCAAAAATAATACCCAATGTGACTGGTGATAGAAGCAAGGTCTGATGCTGTAAAGAGCAATATTGCATAGGAACCTGGAATGTCAGGTCCATGAATCAAGGCAAACTGGAAGTGGTCAAACAGGAGATGGCAAGAGTGAACATCAACATTCTAGGAATCAGAGAACTGAAATGGACTGGAATGGGTGAATTTAACTCAGGTGACCATTATATCTACTACCATGGGCAGGAATCCCTTAGAAGAAATGGAGTAACCATCATGGTCAACAAAAGAGTCCGAAATGCAGTACTTGGATGCAATCTCAAAAATGACAGAATGATCTCTGTTCGTTTCCAAGGCAAACCATTCAACATCATGGTAATCCAAGTCTATGCCCCAACCAGTAATGCTGAAGAAGCTGAAGTTGAATGGTTCTATGAAGACCTACAGGAACTTTAGAACTAACACCCAAAAAAGATGCCCTTTTCATTATAGGGGACTGGAATGCAAAAGTCGGAAGTCAAGAAACACCTGGAGTAACAGGAAAATTTGGCCTTGGAATACAGAATGAAGCAGGGCAAAGGCTAATAGAGTTTCCCCAAGAAAAAGCACTGGTTATAGCAAACACCTTCTTCCAACAACAAAGAGAAGACTCTACACATGGACATCACCAGATGGTCAACACCAAAATCAGATTGATTACATCCTTTGCAGCTAAAGATGGAGAAACTCTATACAGTCAGCAAAAACAAGACTGGGAGCTGATGCAGCTCAGATTATGAACCCCCTATTGTCAAATTCAGACTTAAATTGAAGAAAGTAGGGAAAACCATTAGACCATTCAGGTATGACCTAAATCAAATCCCTTGTGATTATACAGTGGAAGTGAGAAATAGATTTAAGGGACTAGATCTGATAGATAGAGTGCCTGATGAACTATGGATGGAGGTTCATGACATTGTACAGGAGACAGGGATCAAGACCATCCCCATGGAAAAGAAATGCAAAAAAGCAAAATGGCTGTCTGAGGAGGCCTTACAAATAGCTGTGAAAAGAAGAGAAGCAAAAAGCAAAGGAGAAAAGGAAAGATATAAGCATCTGAATGCAGAGTTCCAAAGAATAGCAAGAAGAGATACAAAAGCCTTCCTCAGTGATCACTGCAAAGAAATAGAGGAAAACAACAGAATGGGAAAGACTAGAGATCTCTTCAAGAAAATTAAGAGATACCAAGGGAACATTTCATGGAAAGATGGGTTCGATAAAGGACAGAAATGGTATGGACCTAACAGAAGCAGAAGATATTAAGAAGAGGTGGCAAGAATACACAGAAGAACTGCACAAAAAAGATCTTTATGACCCAGATAATCACGATGGTGTGATCACTCACCTAGAGCCAGACATCCTGGAATGTGAAGTCAAGTGGGCCTTAGAAAGCATCACTACGAACAAAGCTAGTGGAGGTGATGGAATCCCAGTTGAGCTATTTGAAATCCTGAAAGATGATGCTGTGAAAGTGCTGCATTCAATATGCCAGCAAATTTGGAAAACTCAGCAGTGGCCACAGGACTGGAAAAGATCAGTTTTCATTCCAATCCCAAAGAAAGGCAATGCCAAAGAATGCTCAAACTACTGCACAATTGCACTCATCTCACACACTAGCAAAGTAATGCTCAAAATTCTCCAAGCCAGGCTTCAGCAATACGTGAGCTGTGAACTTCCAGATGTTCAAGCTGGTTTTAGAAAAGGCAGGGAACCAGAGATCAAATTACCAACACCCACTGAATCATGGAAAAAGCAAGAGAGTTCCAGAAAAACATCTACTTCTGCTTTATTGACTATGCCAAAGCCTTTGAGTGTGTGGATCACAATAAACTGTGGGAAATTCTGAAAGAGATGGGAATTCCTCTTGAGAACCTATATGCAGGTCAGGAAGCAACAGTTAGAACTGGACATGAAACAACAGACTGGTTCCAAATAGGAAAAGGAGTACATCAAGGCTGTATATTGTCACCCTGCTTATTTAACTTATATGCAGAGTACTTCATGAGTAATGCTGGGCTGGAAGAAGCACAAGCTGGAATCAAGATTGCCAGGAGAAATATCAATAACCTCAGGTATGCAGATGACACCACCCTTATGGCAGAAAGTGAAGAGGAACTAAAAAGCCTCTTATGAAAGTGAAAGAGGAGAATAAAAAGTTGGCTTAAAGCTCAAAATTCAGAAAACTAAGATCATGGCATCCAGTCCCGTCACTTCATGGGAAGTAGATGGGGAAACAGTGCAAACAGTGTCAGACTTTATTTGGGGGGGCTCCAAAATCACTGCAGATGGTGATTGCAGCCAAGAAATTAAAAGACACTTACTCCTTGGAAGGAAATTATGACCAACCTAGATAGCATATTGAAAAGCAGAGACATTACTTTGCCAACCAACCTCCGTCTAGTCAAGGCTATGGTTTTTCCAGTGGTCACGTACAGATGTGAGAGTTGGACTGTGAAGAAAGCTGAGCGCCGAAGAATTAACTGATGCTTTTGAACTGTGGTGTTGGAGAAGGCTCTTGAGAGTCCCTTGGACTGCAAGGAGATCCAACCAGTCCATTCTAAAGGAGATCAGTCCTGCGTGTTCTTTGGAAGGACTGATGCTAAAGCTGAAACTCCAATAATTTGGCCACCTCATGGGAAGAGTTGACTCATTGGAAAAGACTCTGATGTTGGGAGAGATTGGGGGCAGGGGGAGAATGGGGATGACAGAGGATGAGATGGCTGGATGGCATCACGACTTGATGGACATGAGTTTGGGTGAACTCCGGGAGTTGGTGGTGGACAGGGAGGCCTGGTGTGCTGCAATTCATGGGATCGCAAAGAGTCTGACACGACTGAGCGACTGAACTGAATTCATTAATTCAACATACTTTTATTGGGTGTATAATATATGCCACCAATTATGCTAGGCTCTGGGAATATAAACATGAAAGAGAAACGTTCCCTTAATTAAAAGAGCACAGACTCTAAGGGAAGAAACTCTAGTGTCAAAAGTTTTCTGCATTATTACATAAAAATTTTGCTCCTTATCATCTAAGACTATATTCCCTCCTGTGTGGCATTTATGCTGTAAGTACACAGTATAACCTTTAATTCTACTGATATTTTATGGGTTCACTTAAAAAGTTTAGGGCTTGATTTTCCCATCAAGGTAGGATGAGAGATTTATTATGAGGGAATTGAAACATTTTGAATTAATACAGTTATGACTCTGATTTTAAAATTGAGTCCACTTAATGTAAACTCTATAAGTGCAGACATTTTATGAAGTCTGTTTGTTCATTATTCTTAAAATTGATTGCCTGGCTCATCACGGATAGGCAATAAATATTCATTGAATGAGAGAACCTACTGCATGATACTGGCTTAGTTGTTTAACTGCTGAACAGACAAAGAGTTGGTTCTTACTCTCTCCATCTGGGCTATCAGATGACACCAAAGAAAATGACACGCTCACAGGCTTGTGCCTCCAGACATGCATGATGGGTGGTGTCCCCTGTGCTCTCAGCCAGACTGCTTCCCTTGTTCACTGTTTCTTGAGCCAGCTTCATGACACCTTACCTTCACTCTTCTGTGGTTGCAAGCTCTTTCCTCACCCTGCATCTGCATACATAGAAAGCAAATCCTTTCTCTCATCTAAGGATGATCGTTCCACCTGTGTGTCATGGCCCGTGCCCACCACCTCCACTTGCTGGAGATGCACCCCATTGTCCCATCTTACCTATGTAAACTGGCAACTTCCAACAGCATTTAAACCTCTTACAATCCTCTCTTTGTTAAATAAGGGGGGAGAAGGGAGGGTGGAAATAGAGCCTCCAGCCCTTTTCCCATCCCTTTCCTTATATGAACACACTTGAAAAAATTATCTGCGTTTATGGGTTCCTCTTGTCGACCTCATGAACCCACTTCAGTCTGGCTTCCTGCTTCCTACCCCTGCATAATGCCTTCACTAGGTCACCCGCAATCTCAGATGGTTAGGGATGATAAAGGCCTTTCAGTCCTCAGTTTACTTGACATTCAGATTGGTTCCTTTTTTCCCACTGGGAAAAAACATCTATCTTTGTTGGGAAGAACAACTTTCCCCCTTCTTTGAACATCACCAGTTGGTTCTGTCCAGATGGCTTCACTGACCCGTATTCTAATGTCAATCCCTTGTAGAGTGTCCTTGGGCTTCTGTTCCAGGCTCTCTCTCTTTTTCACTACATATTTCATATGCAATCTCATCCACAGGCAAGACCTTGTTGTATCCTTTATTCTTTTTAGCCCAAAGCTCTCTCGTGAGTTTCAGGCCAATATAACAACCCAGAGGCTACCTCGCTTGAAAGACCAATAGTACCCTAAAATAAAAACACAAAATTTGTTATTGTTACTGTGACCTGTTCCTTCAGTAATTGGAGCCCTTTTGGCCACTTATTATCTTAGAATAATTTGGAGACTGACCAGCAGAATCTTAACAGAAATTTCTAATACATAAAGGGAGTTAAGCAACATTTGGTTCAAGCACAATTTATGCAAAGGTGTTTGTGTGAAGATTTTATGAGCTAAATTTCCATAATGGATGCAATTTAATTTCTCTCACAAAACAACTCAATAACCATATGGAGGAGACGTGTTAATAAATAGTGATCTAAAATTTTATTTACAGCTACACAGAATACCCTTGCAAATACCTTAATATATTTGGCTAGTCTCAATTTTTTCAATGTGTATAGTTTCCCAAAGCCCAAAATGATAAAGCATGTTATAGCAGCAGCATTTTTGCTGCCTTTAGACAGCTTTCTTCTCGGAATATTAATAGATTTTGAGGAGAGTGAACTTTATACCACAGGCTTCCAGGGTGGCCCTGATGGTAAAGAATCTGTCTGCCAATGCAGGAGACACAAGAGACGCAGTTTCCATCTGCAGGAAATGGCACTCCATTCCAGTATTCTTGCCTGGAAAATTCATGGACGGAGGGGCCTGGCGGGCTACAGTCCCTGGAGATGCCAAGAGTCGGACTCAACTGAGCAACTAAACAACAACAGTGTTGTGTCACAGGATATGTCTGGCTCTTCAGTCCCTTGTGTGTGTTAACAAGATGCTCTTCAGAAACACAGCAGCAGTCCACATTGGGCCCAACAGACCCTGAGAGGGACTGTTCCCCCACAAACATATGTGCACTAGATAGGATCTTTTTTTAAAGGAATTAATTTTTTAAATTTTATTTTTTTAACATTTATTATTAATTTTTTGACCTCATCACACAGCATTCAGGATCCTACTTCCCCAACCAAGGACTGAACCCGTGGCCCCCTGCACTGGAAGCACAGTCTTAACCACTGGACTGCCAGGGAATTTGCTCCTTTTATCTTTTGAAACAATTGATAGTCACCATCTCCTTGTTCTGGGGAACCATTCCAATTTGCCAGTGCTTGTCATAATCTGGGCTGCTGGCAACAAATCGAGGCATTTTAAGTGTGCTGTGACCACTATGGAATAAAGCAGAATTAAACTTTCCTTGTTCTAAATCCAACTTCCCTTAAAAAATACAGTATTATAAAGGCGGGTTTTGGCATGACCAATGAGCAGTTTATCATGTGGGAACTGAGGTCACTAAAATCATCCAAGTTCTCCCTTTTTTTTCTATCCTATGCCTTCTGATGTCAATATTTTCAACCCAAAGCAAAGTTAAACAAGTCAATTCCAAAAGTCAGAATGAAAGGAAACTTCCTTCCTAAGTTGTTCAAATGAGTATCTGCAACGGAATTTAAATAACTTGAAAAATTAGCTGGGATGAAACCACCAAAAGGGAACTTCAGATGGAAAACAATTAGCTTTGCTCCTCCAGAAGGCAAGAGAATATTATGGCTTCAAATTTTCTTTTGATTCTATTTAATTCCCTTTCATGGGCAATTATCCTATTACTGGCTCTTTTGTTTTGGCATAAGTAATTAAACCCTCAGAGCTTAAGATTGCCTCCTTCAACAGCAAAATTTAGCTCTGAATTTTTTTTTTTCCTAGAAGGCTCTAGAGCTTTTGTAAAAGTGCCTGAGCTCCAGGCTTTTCCTGAGACCAGGCTTCCAGGAGTCCTGCAAAGCAAATTCTGAGGTTTCTGCTAAGAGAGCAAAGACCTGTACACATGCTACCATTGCCAGCTATGGGTTTTTACCAGCAACCCAGATAAGAAACTGGTATCTTCAGTGCACGTTCAGTGCATGAAGCAAGGCACTCAAAGCTGGTGCTCTGGGACAACCCAGAGGGATGGGGTAGGGAGGGAGGTGGTAGGGAGGTTTAGGATGGGGGGACACATGTGCACCTGTGGCTGATTCATATTGATGTATGGCAAAAACCTCCACAATATTGTAAAGTAACAACCCTCCAATTAAAATACACAAATTAATTTTTTTAAAAAAGAAACTGGTATCCTCATTCGGCAACTCAAATTCAGTTCCACCAGTGTTTACTGGGCACTTACTATAAACTGGGGACTCAGAGATAGAATCATTCCTTATCCTAACAAAAACCATAGTTGGCGTAATGAGCATAACAGGTAGAGAGAAAAGCTTGGTGGTCTTCGGAAATAAGAGAGATCTGGAGTCAGATCATAGGTCTGGTACTGCCTGCCGGTGTGGCCTTGGAAGAGCCCCTTGACCTTCAGTGTCAGCTTCTTGATCGAAATTCTAGACCAAGAATGAGGATCATGAGGCTTGAGATAAATGGATGAACTAATTAAGAGCCTGGTACACACCACTTGGGCTTCCCTAGTGGCTCAGGGGTAAAGAATCCACCTGCCAATGCAGGAGATGTGGGTTCGATCCCTGGGTTGGGAAGATCCCCTGGAGAAGGAAATGGCAACCCACTGCAGTATCCTTGCCTGGGAAATCCCATGGACAGAGGAGTCTGGTGGGCCACAGTCTATGGGGTACTGAAAGAGTTGGACATGACTTAGCAACTAAACAACAGCAATATACCCTATGGTTATGATGTTCAATGAGATATCTATTATTAGTAATAATACAGAACAACCTCATCACAATACAAAATATGGACTTAAATTTAAATTTGATACATTATTTTATTTCAAAGAACTTAAAGAAAGGAGCAAGACTGGCCCATGCAACTAGGTGTTTGGGAGTTCTGCACGGTCTTGCAAGATCTCCGAACTCTTTCTTTTCATTTTAAGTTTGCTGCCACCAGGTTGTAATTATCTATGATAGCTTGACTATTGGTCAGGATGACTGTGGTTACAAGGTCAGTGGAGCTTCTAGGAAAGTCACAGCTACCCCAGGGGTCTCCTGGAGGTCTGTGACACTTTTCATGGGCCCAATCCAAAGAGACATTAATCTAGGGACAAGTAGGAATGTGAAGAGCTTCCTTGTCCTTTCCCACTGTTCATCTTGCATTTTCTTGCCTGGCTTTATTGTCATTTCCATTACCTCCCTTCCCTGTGAAGCTGAATATTTATCTTACCTTCTTGAGTGAAGCCTGGCAAGATGGTAACCATTCCCATTGTAGCTGAATAAATTGTGTTGAGAATATTACTAAGGGGATCAAGAGTTTATATTACAGTATTTGTGGTGGACAGAATTCTCTAGGATATCTGTCACAGATCTCTCTATCTATCTCCAGTAGTCATGTATGGATGTGAGAGTTGGACTATAAAGAAAGCTGAGCATAGAAGAATTGATGCTTTTGAACTGTGGTGTTGCAGAAGACTCTTGAGAGTCCCTTGGACTGCAAGGAGATCCAACTAGTCCATCCTAAAGGAAATCAGTCCTGAATATCCATTGGAAGGACTGATGCTGAAGCAGAAACTCTAATACTTTGGCCACCTGATGCGAAGAACTGATTCATTTGAAAAGACTCTGATGCTGGGAAAGATTGAAGGTGAGAGGAGAAGGGGATGACAGAGGATGAGATAGTTGGATGGCATCACCGACTCAGTGGACATGAGTCTGAGTAAACTCTGGGAGTTGGCGATGGACAGGGAGGCCTGGTGTGTTACAGTCCATGGGGTCGCAAAGAGTTGGACATGACTGAGCAACTGAACTGATCTCTGTATCTGTGTCTCTCTCTCTCTCTATCTTTCAGCATACATGTGAGCTATTTAGTTGAGCAGGGTAACCTCAAGTGTTCCAGGAATCAGAGTACTGGAGCAGGACCTCAAATTCCAACAGGAATGATAACCTTGGAGAAGGCACCTGGCCAAGGCTAGCTACTCATCTGGGGAAACCCCAGGTATCAATGAAAAGAACTTTTTTGGTATGGAGCTTGATGGTTGATGTGAAGGTTACAGGATTTTTTCAAGCAAGGGTACTAAATCTGAATCCACAGGTACTAAACTTTTCATAGTTAGGCTTCAGATATCTGTGAATCCATATTAATATATAGCAACACAAAAAGCAGTTCTGTCAAAAGAGTTTATTATTTGTATGAGAGATGATGCCCTCAAAAGAGCTCATTGTCTCCCAACAAGTAAAACTAAATACTTGAACTAAAAGATATACGTCATGCATTAAAATGGAACCTGATTAACACAGAGTCAGATTCAAAGGGAAATTGTGAAATTTCCCACTGTATGTAGTGAGTGTGTAAGATATTACAGGCAAACCAGCAGAGAGAATTTAAGGAACTTCTGAAAGGCATTCAGAATCCTTTAAGAGAGACAATTAGTTGGTCTAATTACCAGCATGAGCCCTCTGTGATGCTCAAAGCATTTGCAACTGCCCATCTCATTGAATGCATCACCTTGAACATTCAAATCACTCAGAACATTATTGCTATTAAATGAATGAAAGGCCATGTGAGTAATGGCAGGGCATAATTAATAGGATGTTAGAATGAAGAGGCAGCTTTTAAAAGCTAAAATATACAGCCGATTGCTGGCTGCCTCTTCATTTCCATTGACTAGCATTACTCAGTCTATCAACTCTTACTTTGCTCATTTTCCATACTTTACAAATAGGTCACAATAGATTAAAGATGGTGAAATAAGTGAACAAGTCACCCCAGAGAAGCACACTAGAATCAGGAAATGTGGAAATTCCTGGCAAGACAAGAAATGCACAGTACTACTTCAAACAAGAAGAGTGGTCTTCTGAAATCATTGAATGTAGAAGTAGAGATTGCTACATGCTTAAGTAGGTCTCTGGGCACTAATTATAAAATTATACTGTAATTTTAAATAATTTGCTTCTATTTCAAAATAAGGGTATTGGCTATTCTGTGACTTTGGACATTGGTATATCCTTTCAATCTCTCTGGATGTAATTGCCTTTTTCTTGTTTAAATTTCAAATATAGAGATGCTATGTAGAAGTGGGGAAGATTTTTTTTTTCCTGTGGTTGCTTAAGAAGAGATAGGATGTGAGTTACAGAAAAGCAAATTTTGTTTGAATATGAAAAAGTAGCTTTCGCTAATTAGTACTGACTTGTGGAAAACAAGTTATTTTTCAAAGCAGTGTTTGTAAAAGTGTTCAAACAAGGCATGAAAATCCATGAAGGATGTTGTCAAAGTGACTTGTGTATTGAATTTGAATTTAAAGCAATAGATCCAGATTCTGTGATCAAAGAGGCTTGTTCAAACAAATATAAGAGAATTTCCATATCAAGCCCCAGTAAAATTCCATGCTTGGCTTTAATACCTATGCAGTTCTTCTGGTGGGTGACTTGTTGGCTGAGATGGGTTGGTGGGAGAAGGAATGCTGTTGAAGGTCATGCATAGGATGGCCAGTTCATATTGAAAAATTCAATGGCAAGGAGTTTTCTAATTCTGTTCGGCCCCCTGGTAATTATTGCAGATCCAGAGGTGATGGGATGGCAGGTAACCTAGTGAGACTCTACTCAAAATCTCATAAAAATAAGTAGTGTTGTTGTTGTTTAGTCGCTAAATCATGTCTGACTCCTTTTCGACCCCATGGACTCTAACACACCAGGCTCTTCCATCCATGGAATTTCCCAGCCCAGGTACTGGAGTGGGTTGCCATTTTCTCTTCCTGTGAATCTTCCTGAGCCAGGGATCAAACCCATGTCTCCTGCACTGGCAGGAGATTCTTTACTACTGAGCCACCAGGGAAGCCCAAAGTACCGAGGACTATTTAGATTCCAGATTCTAGCACGTGAGAAAGACAAAGCACATTACCAAGAAGACAATTACTCCTGACTTAGAATTTACCAGGAACAAAAGGGAATAATGTAGAACCCCAAGTATCTCCACCATAGTTAGATCAGAGCCTGGGCTACGTGGAGCCTTCCACTCTGGGGTTGAATCAGCCTCTGAAACCCTCAGAGTTGGTGGAAAGCGTCCACCAGGGTGGGTGGTTCTGACAGCGCACAAAGGGAGAGCTCACTCTCTGTTGGTAGAAGTTTCTGTAGCAGAAAGTGTAGTAACTTTTCAGGAAATTCACTTGCCCTGCCCCTAAACCACACCAGGCTAACAACTCATGAAAAATGCCATCTCTTCCTTTTGGATCTCTGTCTGCCTAGACTAACTTCTGACTTCCCCTACATGAATGGCAATACTGCTGTTCGGCTGCAGTGCTTGATATTCTTGGAATATTCCATGCATGCTTGAACATCAGCAACTTTACACATAATCTTCCCACTGCTAGTGCACTACCTCCGTTCCACCATCACCACCACAGGCAAATATGTAGTCTGGATTATATACTCCCTTGTGCCTCCCTGTGGCTCAGCTGGTAAAGAATCCACCTGCAATGTGGGAGACCTGGGTTTGATCCCTGGGTTGTGAAGATCCCCTAGAGAAGGGAAAGGCTACCCACTCCAGTATTCTGGCCTGGAGAATTCCATGGACTGTATAGTCCATGGGGTCACAAAGAGTCGGACATGACTGAGCGACTTTCACTTTCACATATACTCCCTGAGTTCATTTCCTTTCTGATATGATAACTTCTCACTCTGCTTTATAATTATAGATAAATTGGTGCTCTCACTGAGTAACTAGAAGCTCCAGAAAGGCAGGAGTCTGATTTATTCATCATTGTATCTGTTCCAGTGCCTGGAATGATGTCTGCCACACAGTAATTGCCGAGTAAATAATGTTGACTAAACGAATGAGGGCAAGAGCAAATTGACTTTCTGAAAGGTGTATGGCATTCTTTCCTGTTGACTCCTGGTTCCACCTTCCTGTCCACTCAGATGTCACCCTCTGAGAAAGGAGAGGCAGAGAAGATCATTCTCCTTACTGAGGGCCTGGAGAACCCTGGCTCAAACCAGGCATCAGAAATGTCACTTTTACATTTTCCTTTAGGCAATGATGTTAACTGACTGGCAGAGAAAATGAGGCAATGAGCTTTAAAAAGTACAATATTGGGGGACCTCCTTAGTAGTTCACTGGTTAAGACTCTGCTTCCAATGCAAGTGGTGCAGATTCGATACCTACTCGGGAACTAAGATCCCACATGCTGCATGGTAGAGCCAAAAAATTAAAAAAAAAATTTTTTTTTTAAGTATGAGGTTTATTAACTTTACAAATCTTAACTGAAATTGGCCCCAGAGGCCACAGATTGGAACTTCCCCAGAAGTTCTCAAATGCACTTGGATTTATATATTTCTGCAAAATCAAAAACACCTCAAAACCCTTTCCCTTTCATTGTTACTGATTTCACTCCTTGTAGGTTTTGGCCCAAATTAGATGTATGGGCACCTCTTTGTATTACAAGATCATACTGGAAGAGTGGGGCTGAACATCCTAGACAAGTTGCTTCTCTTAGTACCTGCAAGCTCTTTCTTTCCTGGTTGATTTTCTCCCCAAATATTCCTAAACTATGATTTTATGTAATTAACATTGTGCGTGTGTGCCTGATTCTTTGTGACCCCGTGGACTAAAGACCACCAGGCTCCTCTGTCCATGGGGTTCCCCAGGCAAGCATACTGGAGTAAGTTGTAATTTCCTTCTCGAGGGACTCTTCCCTACCCAGGGACTGAACCCATGTCTGTTGTGTCTCTTGCACTGGTAGGCAGTTTCTTTACCACTGTCCCTGGGAAGCCCATATACGTGCATACACACACACACACACACACACACACACACACACACATCTTGATTTCACTTTGTGCTTTATCATATAAATACATATTGATGCTAAACCGATTCATCCAATTTTTCCTTTCCCATGTATTTTGATTGTTTTGTGGTATATATGTACAAGCGTAATTGGTTGTCAACATTTTTCTAAAATATTGAACACTGTTCGAATTTAATTGTTCTAACGTATTTTGTCTCCAGTACTCTTGCCTGGAAAATCCCATGGACAGAGGAGCCTGATAGGCTGCAGTCCATGGGGTCACGAAGAGTTGGACACGCCTGAGCGACTTCACTTTCACTTTTCACTTTCATGCATTGGAGAAGGAAATGGCAACCCACTCCGGTGTTCTTGCCTGGAGAATCCCAGGGACGGTGGAGCCTGGTGGGCTGCCGTCTATGGGGTCGCACAGAGTCAGACACGACTGAAGTGACTGAGCAACATATTTTGTCAGTTTTACTTCTACTCAGTTTACTCTCCAAAGGCTCACAAATTTTAGAGCACGATAAAATTGTGACTAGACCATGTTAAGTGAGAAAAGTGTGGACAATTCTGGGTGTGGCTGTATGTGTGCACCAAGTTGCCACAAATTTGTGAAAGGTCTTTTCTTTATCAGACAGTATCTTTTCTGCTTTTTACATTTGTATCCTAAATTGTCCTTTCTTTTATGTAATGTAACGATGGTTTTTGAAAATTGGAGCATTTTTTAAAAAGCTCCAATCACTACTGGGAAAAAATGAAATCTGGTTTTCTATCAGCCTTTCTTTTAGTTCATTTAAATTTTATTGGCTTAGAAATCCCCAGATGAGAAATGCTTGCTAATAATAATACTAGGTTTAGTCCAAGAACCACAGAACTGTTAAATCACAGAGCTGAGGGGGTATGTTCATTACTCAGCAGGGTTATCACACTGTTAACAGAAAGGGAGCTGGACCCATGCTCAGGGCTACATGGTAAGAAAAGAGATGCTAGGTGAGGACCTGAACCCAGACATCCTGGGTCAGTCACCCTTCCTCCCTCTTCACCTCCTCACACTTCTAAAATGACAAAAATTTACCTTGGCAAAGAGCCCATAGTGGGGTCATTGCATCTTGATTGTTCATGTTTAGAGCTGTATTTTCCAGGAACCTCAGAGGGCTATAGTCAATATTTCCAGAGTGAGAAAAATTGCAAGTGTCTGGCAATGCGGCACCTCTTTTCTTAGAATGCATAAATGAGGATTTCACACTTCAGTGTTATTCAGTCTTAATCTTCAGTGAACTTAGTAAAATATTGTTTTGATCAGGACAGATTCCCATATTGTTACATGGTTTTCCAACCATAATTGGATTCCTGGGGCACCACAGGAGTTCCAATTGCAAATGCGGAGCAATTTCAAACTCAGTCACTCATGTTGTCCATGTTGAAAGCCTTAAAGGTGAAAGAAAGGAGCCATTTTATTTCTGGGTGAATTTGAAAAGCTAATATAACGCCATCACTTTTTCCTCTCATAATTTCCAGAAATTCTGAGTTACTCATGCAATGTTCAATCATTCCCCTTTGAGAGGTTTCAGGAATAACATATTATAGACAAATTTAATACAACTGCCACAGAGCCAAAAAAAAAAGATTGAATTTCCGAAGAAAAGATCATATGGTGTGGTCTATAGATCCTGATACTGTCATAGAATCTCTCAACTCAGGGTGTGACTGGACTTAAGTGGTCAATTCATGTGGTCAATTGAGAAATTTGTCATGGAATTTTTTTTTTAATTTTTATTTGAGTATAGTTGATTTACAATGTTGTGTTAGTTTCAAGTATGTAGCAAAGTGAATCAGTTATACATATACATATATATACTCTTTTTAAAGATTCTTTTCCCATACAGGCCATTACAGAATATTGAGTAGAGTTTCCTGTGCTATACAGTAGGTTGTTAATAGTTATCTTTTTTATATATAGTAGTGTGTATGTCAGTCCCAATCTCCCGATTTATTCCTTCCCCCATAACCGCTTGTTAAGTTTGTTTTCTACATCTGTGACTCTGCTTTTGTTTTGCAAATAAGTTCATTTGTACCCTGTTTTTAGGATTTCATATATAAATGACATCATATGACTTTTGTCTTAATAATTAAGTTAAATCTGCTAACCATGCAGACTGGTGTCCATTAAAGATGGCTAGCAATCCCATCACCTGGGATCTAGTACTGTGTTGCCATTGGCTGCTTGGTCTTCTGGAACTAGGCACTTTGTTTTCCAGCACCTCTGAACCATCATGCATTTGGAAATGAGGATTAAAAATCTTGGTCTCACTCATAGGATTCTGTGTTCGTAAAATGATATTAGATACAGAAACATAAATTAAAACCCCACCCGAAAAGCAATGTTGTAGATTTACAGTAATAAGAGAAAACTTATCTAGAAAGCTCTATGGCAGGTACTTAAATGTTTCATGCGCTCTAACTCCTTTACTCCTCACAATAACCCAGTGAAATGATCATTCCAAGTTTGTAATTGAATAAGTTGAGACTAGAGAGGGAAAGCAGCTTGCCTAAAATTGCACTGCTGATAAGGCATGGAGCTTAGTTTTGAACCCAGGCAGTTTGGACCCAGAGTCCATCATCTTACCTCTTAGGTTTCATGGCTCCCATGCTGACATCAGTGATCGAAAGAAAAGAACGGATGGCTAAACAGGAATGACTCTTTGTAGATGTACAAGGAAAATATATCTGTTGTTACGGGTTGAAGTGTGTTCTTTTAAGATTCATATTGAAATCCTAACACATCAATACCTAAGAATGCAATCTCATTTGGAAATAGAATCCCTGTAGATATCATCGGTTAAGATGAGGTCATACTCGAGTGATGTGGGCCCCTAAACCTATATGGCTGGTGTCTTTCTAAAAGGGAATTTGAAGACAGAGCCAAAGTTGGAGACTTTAGGCAAAGGCCAAGGGACTGATTAAATAATGTGTATATTTCAAATCCTGCTTTCTGCATTTCTTGGATGTCAGTGAAGAAGGAATCCTACATGGGATGTGTGAGCTCTGAACAGTAAGAACTGTCAGTGAAATTGCTCTTCCTGGCAGTCCGTCTCTTGTTCTCCAGATATCAGCAACACAATTCCACCTCTAAGAAGAACTGATTAACTTTTCTAAGCTCTTTCCTCATTTCATTGCAAACTATAATCTGCTCTCCACTAATGAAGTATAGAAAAACTCCTCTAGTTTTTGCTTTTTTAAAAAATGGCTATTCTGGGCATTATTAGTTGTTGCATGGGCTTTTCTCTACTTGTGGAGAGCAGGGGCTCCTCGCTAGTTGCAGTGCTCGGGTTTTTCATCACAGTGGCTTCTCTTGTTGTGGAACATGGGCTCTGGGTGCGTGGGCTTGAGTAGCTGCAGTCCTTGGGCTCTAGGGCACAGGCTCAGGAGTTGTGGTACATGGGCTTAGTTACTCGCTGGCATGTGGGATCATCCTGGACCAAGGATCAAACCCATGAGTCCTGCGTTGGCATGTGGATTCTTTACCACTGAGCCACCCAGGAAGCTCACCACCCCTAGTTTGATTTCTTGAATTGTTGTTCACTTTTCTCTTTTTCTGCTTGTTCAGTTTTGCCAAAATGCTTATTTTAATAATCTTTTGAAAGGTCTAGATTTTGGTTTAATTGATCACTTCATGATTGGTTTCTTTACAGTGAGTTTCTGTTCATTGTTTTATTATTCCCTTTCTTGTACTTTCTTCGCCCTTACTTTGTTACCATTGTTGGTTTTCATTTTAACTTCTTCGTGCAATGCGTAGCTTATTACTATTCAATTTTCTTTATTTTCTAATGTATGCATTGAGTGCACATTTTCCCTATACTTTGGCTCATCCCACAGATTTTGACATCGAGTTCTTTATTTCTAATTACTTGTAAATATTTGTGTTTTCCACTACCAAGAAATTACTCAGCAATTTTTTGTTGTTTTGTCTATTTCCAAATGTAACTTCCTATTGTTTTCTGGCAATACATTTCATTATGATAGAGAATGCTGCCTAAACAGTACTGTTTCTTCAGCATTTGTCAAGACATTGTGATCAATTTTTAAATTTGAGTTATTAAGAATCAATTATCATTTTCAAAAGCAGCTGCTGAATCCAAAATTATACGATTTATTTTTGTCTGCATTGTGCCTTTTTCATTGTTTTTTTAAACTAAAAGAAAGGGTTCTCAACTTGAATAGAGGAGTCTGTCATGGTCTCACAGAATTTGCCCAGTTCCACAAGCTTTCAAGATGTGTTTCTTCACTTCACCTGAAGACTGCAGGTTGACAAATTTCGAAACCTGTTAATTGATTTATTATGAGCATCAGCCTTTGGGTATCTCATTTGCATGTTTCTGTGCATCATTCCTGGTGTTTAGGTTTTATTTGCAAATTTAAATGTAATCTTAACCCAAATTAATTGCAATCCCCTTTCAAACCTGCTTAATTGGATCCGATTACAAAGAGAAAAATAAAAACATAAAATATTTCTTGAAAAATAAACTGTCAGAAAAAGATTACTTACCTATTTTGTGGGGGACTTTAGTTAAAGTAGTCACTGTGTGAGTAATGCCTGGCTTCAGAAAATGGTCTATTGCTCTTCTGCAGTCTACCGTATAGTGGAGACAACTAGTGAATTTACAATACACCTGCAGAAGACATATCATTTTGGAGACTTTCAGAAAATAGCCCAAACTTCGACAAAGCGAATAAAATTCTGAATGAGTCTGAGATACAACTTTGAGAAAATTTAGGTCCAATGACAAAAAGCAGACATTTTAGCTCAATTTTAGGTGCAAAAATACCTGGGAAGTGCTTTTATAGATGCTGCTAATGGTGCACTGAACAAAAGTACAGACATATTTGTCAAGTGAGAATAAGTCCTAAGATGAAAAATAAAGAAGATTAAAAAGACACAGATTTTTACTCTGTGGGGTATACAAAGTTGAAAAGTAACAGTATATTGAAACTTTGAATTATCTTTCAAGCTTCTTGTCCTTTGGAATGTGGCATTGTATTCATCTCCTCAAAATTCCATATATGCATAGAAACTTCAATTCTATTTCTATAAACACAGGAACCAAGTACTGTTGTCTGTAATTTTGAATAAAGTTTTGCTCATTGAAAAAAAAAAAGACATAGATTGACTGGGAGATGCTATTTTAAATAGATCGGTCACGATGACTAGCTAACTCCGTCAGTAGAGCGTGAGGCCCTTGGATTGGTCGGGAAAGTCATCATAAAGATGACATTTGAGCAGAAGGATGGTAGCTCAGATGACAAAGAAGCTGCCTGCATTGCAGGAGACCTTGTTCCATCCCGGGTCCTGAAGATCCCCTGGAGAAGGAAATGACAACCCACTTCAGTATTCTTGCCTAGGAAATCCCATGGACAGAGGAACCTGGAGGGCTATAGTTCACAGGATCACTAAGAGTTGGACACGACTTAGTAGCTTAACAACAACAACAACAAAATGTCAAATAATTTTGAACATTTTAATTAAAAACCAATACTTAAATATTATTTTAAAAAATAAGTAGACATAACGTATGTCTGTGTCGATGCACTTGTATGCGTACACACAATATTGACACCAACAGTTGGAGGGTATCTTCATTTTATCCTTCACTGTTTGTTGGAGAGGCATGTATATACCACTGGATAGAAGAGCAAATTGACATTCTTAGTAAACAAGTGAACTTCTGAAGTCATATGTTGGCAAGTTGACTTCTCTCCAGCCAAGCACTTCCCCCGTGACCCCATGGTCCCTAAATATAATTCCCACACACCACCATAATTCCCAAGTCACCCGGTGCATACATCAATACCCTAAAATCAGGAATCCTGTTATTAGTGTGTCCCTTGGCATTTGTAGGATATGTGCAATGGTTTCAGTCTAAATAATGGCACTTACTGTGGTGAGACTGGTGCAAAGTGCTTCTGGGCTTTGAGAGACTGGCCATCTGGGATTTGCCCCTTGCTGTGTTTGAGAGCTGCCTGCTGGGCATTCATCCTGTCCAGGCAGTGCTGTCATTAAAGCCACTATAGCCATTCATTACAGAAGATCTGAAGTCAATCCCTGGGAAATAAGAGTGAATTAGTCACAGCTGGTGCTGCTGGACAAATGCATACTGATCAGAAGAGACTTCTCAACACTTCCCCTATGCCTCTAAGAACAGCTTTTGAAAGTAACTTCTTCCCTCCAAACAGAGCTTTTCTTTTTCACTTTTTAAAAATTATTATTATTTTCAATATTTATTTTATTTATTCAGCTATGCCAGGTTTTCAGAGAAGGCAATGGCATCTTACTCCAGTACTCTTGCCTGGAAAGTCCCATGGACGGAGGAGCCTGGTAGGTTGCAGTCCATGGGGTTGCTAAGAGTCAGATATCGACAGAGCAACACTTTCACTTTTCACTTTCATGCATTGGAGAAGGCAATGGCAACCCACTCCAGTGTTCTTGTCTGGAGAGTCTCAGGGACAGGGGAGCCTGGTGGGCTGCCGTCTATGGGGTCGTCCATAGAGCTGGACACAACTGAAGTGACTTAGCAGCAGCAGCAGTAGTGCCAGGTTTTAGTTTTAGCACTTGGCATCGTCAGTCTTTGTTGCGGCATTCGAGATCTAGTTCCCTGACCAGAGATTGAACCTAGGCCCCCTGCATTTTGAGAGCATGGAGTTTTAGCCAGGGGACCACCAGGGAAGTCCCCCAAGCAGAGCTTTTCTTGAACTTAAAAAAATGGTAGATGTTTCTTTTCTTGCTCACTCTTTATTCATTTGTCCTTACATCCATTTGTTCAATACATTACTAATAATTTATGTGAGAACTGTATCGAGCCAGTTTATGCTTGTGAACAAGAGAAGGGGTTCCTGCTTTTACAGGATTTACAGGACAGGGAGGATGTTAAACAGGCAGTAAATACATCTATCCTCATACAAAATATTAACAGTGGGGAAGAGAGTGGAAGGAGAAATAAGGAAGAAGCACTGGATACAGTTCTTCAGTGAGTCATTCTTTGAGGAGGGGGCATGGCAGTCAAGCCTGAAGAAGTATAGACCCTCTGAAATACTTCAGATTCTTTCAGGGACAGGATTTATTTCTAGTTCATCTTTGCCTCCTTCAAAATTGCTAGTCCCTATGAGACAGCTGGGGGCTTTCCTGGTGGCTCAGCAGTAAAAAAATCCACCTGCAGTGCAGGAGACAGGGGTTCGAACCCTAGGTCAGGAAGATCCCCTGGTGAAGGAAATGGCAACCTACTCCAGTATTCTTGCCTGGAGAATTCCAGGGACAGAGGAGCCTGGCTGATTACAGTTCACTGTGTCACAGTGCCAGACATGGCGGAAAGACTAACAACAACAACAGAGACACACAGATGGCTAACAAACACATGAAAAGATGATCAACACCACTCATTATCAGAGAAATACAAATCAAAACCACAATGAGGTACCATTTCATGCCAGTCAGAGTGGCTGCGATCCAAAAGTCTACAAGCAATAGATGCTGGAGAGGGTGTGGAGAAAAGGGAACCCTCTTACACTGTTGGTGGGAATGCCAACTAGTACAGCCACTATGGAGAACAGTGTGGAGATTCCTTTGAAAACTGGAAATAGAACTGCCTTATGACCCAGCAGTCCCACCACTCGGCATACACACCGAGGAAACCAGAATTGAAAGAGACACGTGTACCTCAATGTTCATCGCAGCACTGTTTATAATAGCCAGGACATGGAAACAACCTAGATGTCCATCAGCAGATGAATGGATAAGAAAGCTGTGGTACATATAGACAATGGAGTATTACTCAGCCATTAAAAAAAATTCATTTGAATCAGTTCTAATGAGGTGGATGAAACTGGAGCCTATTATACAAAGTGAAGTAAGTCAGAAAGAAAAACACCGATACAGTATACTAATGCATACACATGGAATTTAGAAAGATGGTAACAATAACCCTGTATGCGAGATAGCAAAAGAGACACAGATGTATAGAACAGGCTTTTGGACTCTGTGGGAGAAGGAAAGGGTGGGATGATTTGGGAGAATGGCATTGAAACATGTATAATATCATATATGAAACGAATCGCCAGTCCAGGTTCGATGAGTGATACTGGATGCTTGGGGCTGGTGCACTGGGACGACCCAGAGGGATGGTACAGGGAGGGAGGAGGGAGGGGGGTTCAGGATGGGGAACGCGTGTACACCTGTGGCAGATTCGTGTTGATGTATGGCAAAACCAATACAGTACTGTAAAGTAATTAGCCTCCAATTAAAATAAATAAATTTATATTTTTTAAAAAAGGAAAAAATCAAAGACATGTCATTGTCATTCATATAGTCTGTACTACAATAAATGACAAAGTACTTTTAGAACACGTGACCATTGATTGTTGGATACCAGGTTTTTTGATATCACAGTTGATGTCACTGCTCTGCAGACCTCCAGGTCTTACTCCCACTTACATGAATGGGTCTTAGCCCCTTTCTACTCACGTAGTATTTTTTTTAAACCAAGCACCTCACTGAAGAGTTACTCAACATCCCCATCCTATTCACACATGGCTGATAATTGCTCCAGACAGACCTTCTCCAATGTACCCTTTGTTTAAAACCAGTGCTATTATACCATTTTGGTTACACGCCCTTAATTATGGATCCTGGTATTGAGATTTATGAAAAGCCTCTGCCACAACCCCATGTTAAAAGGGTCATCATGAATAGTCTCTTAATATACCATTTGTTCAGCAGCTAGGTGTTGAGCATATACTGTCATCATCATTGTCATCATCGTTATGTGGAAGGCTTCTGAGAAGCACTGGAGTATCAGCAGTGACCGTAATAGACACAGTCCCTACCTGCGTGTCGGAGAAGGAAATGGCACCCACTCCAGTATTCTTGCCTGGAGAATCCCAGGGACAGAGGAGGGTGGGCTGCCATCTGTGGCGTCACATAGAGTCGGGCACGACTGAAGCGACTTAGCAGCAGCAGCAGCAGCTACCTGCGTGTGGTTCACGAGCTGGAGGGGATTTTTTAATGTTTAAGATTTCGGATGATGCATGCATAAGATGATTCTTTTGGGAATGAATCGATGGCTTGAGCAAAGTCCCAGAAGGAGGAAATAGCAAGACGAGCCCCGAGAAGTGGCAGTAATGCATAACTTTGGCATTCCTCTAACGGTCTGGGCAATGATAAGACACGCCTTCTTCGTAGTTTGTGAAACTCCAGTTCCTTGTTACCTGAGCTCTCCAGAGGTGGGGAATGTACTCAACTGAGAGAAAACCCAGATAACGCATAGGTTAGCCTCCATATAGCTCTATCTTTGTAGGTTAGATTTCTGCTTGGCTTTTGTCTGCATTTATATTGGTTCCTTGGGGTATGCTCCATGCAATCATAATTAAACTGACATCCAGAGATTTAGTCAGAGTTTATAGTTAGAATTTGGTTCTTATTCCTTCTGCTGTTCTTTCTCTGCAAGGATTCCCCCCCGCCCCGCCTTTAAATTTCCATTTGCTTTTCTAGAGCCCTAAAATTTTATCTCTGACCCTTTGGCCAATAAAGGTGTATTTGTGAAGCTGTAGTCAGAGTGGTTGTACAAGTCTCTCATGCCAAAAAGCCACCAGCTCACAATATTTACTTGTTCCATTTACATTTTTCCAAAATCAAACTCTCCAGAGACTTCTGGAGGTTTTAGATTCTTTCTAGTATTATTAACTAATTTTTAAAATTTAATTTAAACAGTTTTTATAAATATGATTCATGGAAAATTTCATGCCACCACTTCACTACTCTGCCATTAATTAAAAACTCTTTCTTTTAGTGATTGCCTTAACAATAAATGCATTTATTTAGTGCTTTTTTCCCCCCATGCAAGATGTGAATACCAGTACTGGGGTAAGAGTGAGCAAAACAAACATGCTGCCTCTCTTCATAAATATGACACTCCAGTACAGAAGACAGAATATAAATAGACGAGCCAACATGTGACAAAATATAAAGTAATTTTAAGTGCTATGAACAAAGCTAAAGCAGGTAGAGGACTGAAGAGCAAGGATATTAGGACAAAGAAGTTATTTTAGACAGGACATTAAAGGAAGACCTCCTTATGGAGGTGGCATTTGAGTAGAGATGCTAAATATTACAACATATGTATTTTTTCAATTTAAAAACATTTCATTGCTAAAAAATGCCAACCATCCTCTGACAATGCAAGTAACAAATCTTTAGTTTCTAAAAATGGTGGTATCTGAGAAATGTAGCAAAGTGACATGCAGTAAAGCGAGATACAGAGCACAGTGAAGTGAAAGTGAAGTCGCTCAGTCGTGTCCGACTCTGTGCGACCCCATAGACGGCAGCCCACCAGGCTCCTCCGTCCACGGGATTTTCCAGGTAAGAGTACTGGAGTGGGGTGCCATTGCCTTCTCCGCCTATAATCACTGCTTCTGCTGCTGCTACTACCTAACACTAAATCCAGGGGCAACTAAGCATATGCCCCACACCCAACATGTCTACAAAAGCATATGTGTTCTTAAATCTGTGTCGGTTCCCTTTGAGAATAGTAAATATAAATGAATCATACTTAGAACTTGGGAGAAATCAGTCTGGCTAGAGAGAACTACATCATTTATTTACACTTGAATAAATAAGATGACCACCTTCTATTTGCCAAGAATTGTTCTAAGTGATAAAAGAGATGTTTCCTGCTCTCATGGGACCTACATTCTAGCAGGAAAAATCCAAAAGTGAGGTTCATAAGCAAATTATATAAAATGTTATGCTATTAATACTATAAGCCCTATGGAGAAAAGTAAAGTAGAAATAATGTACAGGGTGCCAGCAGATGGACCAATTAACTTTAAGTAATATATCAGGAAGCACTTCACTGAGAATACGCACCTGAGGTGGATATATTTTGGATGAGCATTCTGTGCCAAAGGAATAGGAAATGCGAACTTCCCAAGGTGGAAAATGCTTGTAACATGTGAAGAAAAGCCAAGACACCAGTGTGGCTGCTCAGAGAGAGTAAGGCGTAGAATATAGAAAGAAGGGATGGAGAACTAAGGAGGCATCAGAGTCTACAAAATCTCATGGACCATTGTAAGAACTTTCACAATAATTGAAATGGGGACCCATTAGGGGATTTTGAGCAAAGGAGTGATATCGGAAAATAGTTATTTCATATATTTTATCCAGCAAGAGGTCTTGATCTGGTTTGGATCCTCCAACATAGCTAAATTTGAAATTCCTGCCTTACGTTTTTTAGCATCTTTTTTATATTTTTTAATTGAAGTATAGTTGATTTACAGTGTTGTGCCAGTCTCTGGCTGTGCAGCGAAGTGACTCAGTTACAAACGCATATACATTCTTTTTTATTTGATTAGAATTTAATAGTTTAATGTGGGGAGATTCAATGTCTCTACAATAATCTCACCCAGAAACATTTTCCCATTTATTCATCCTGCCTTATGTTTTCAAGAATATAAGCCACCTAATCCATCTTTAGCTAGCTAGTTGTGCTGTGCTGAGTCATGTCTGACTCTTTGTGATCCCATGGACTGTAGCCCACCAGGTTTCTCTGTTCATGGGATTTTCTAGGCAAGAATGCTGGAGTGAGTTGCCATTTCCTTCTCCAAGGGCTCTTCCCTATCCAGGGATCAAACTCACATCTCCTGTCTTCTATATTGGCAGGTAGATTCTTTACCACTGCACCACCTGGCAAACCCCAAGCCTTACTTATGTTTTAACAGGATCCCTTTGGCTGCTTTTAAAGAGCAGATTGTTTGGGCAAGACTTTGGAAATAAGCAAACTAAACACTTCAAAATCCAGGAGATGTTATTAATATTATAGTATCTTCAAGCAGGAGTTGGTAGCAAAGGAAATGATGGAAAGGGCCGGATTCTAGAAATCCAGAATGCCCATAGTATTTGGAAGGTAGTAACAGTGTTATTTCATATTATTATTATTTTTACTTAGATGTGCAGAGGAACTATACACAGGATTGTATTTTGAGTTCCCTGAGAACTGGGAATGTGCTGGTTTAGCTTGTAGTGCTAGGACTTTGTAGCCCGCAGAACTCCAGAAATGATCTGGTCTCATCTCACTAAACTTTTACTCATTGATTCCCCTCCAACCCTTGAAGGCTACACACAACAAGCCTGAACTTGTCCCCCTCCACATAAGAGTCCTTCACATAATTGAAGCCATCTTTCCCCTGCCATTCTGCATACATATGAAACACTTGGGGTGCATGGAGGTGAGAACCTAAAAGGTTTTTTAAAACGTTAGTGGAATTGGATTCAACTTTGAAAGCCATTTTCCAGCCACACCCAGAACACCGCGATATGCTCCTTGTGAATTGCCTGCTAAAGATAATCATTTCGGAAGGCTGTGTTAAGCAGAAATGAACCAGAAGAAAGGAAAACTAAAGGAAGACAATTGCCCCTGAGAATCCCGATTCTTCTTTCCGATCAGGGCTTCCTTTTGCCTATAAATAAGTGAGCAGCTTCTGTATTCTTCAAGGAAGTTTCTGGGTTGTTTGGATCATACCCACTTCCTTCAGCTGGAAGTAAGCTGCAGGAAGCCTCATGTCAGAGCTATCATGATACATATAGACCCTAGCTAGCTTCCTTTCTCCCCCCTGTGCCCTCTTCACTTCCTCAATCAAGAGAAGATGATGACCCTGGGGATATCAACTATAGCAACTTTATTATAAAGTCTTGGTCTCTATAGCTCTGTGCAGTTTATGAAGCACTTTCACATGAACTGACTCACTGGGTACACACAGTAGATTTGCAAGACAGGCTTTATTATCTCCATTCAATTTGTTAAAAACACAGAAGACTTCAGAAAGTTTTCGGGAATTAAATTGAATTGTTTTCTTGTTTCTTGACTTTGAGGACATAGAGAAAGGGGAGAAAATGATATCTGTATTCAGAGACCCTAATTATTTGTAAAGTCATTATCGTTAAGAGCTGTAGCATCATCTTACATTGATTGCATATTTTAAACTTTCAAGTCCCCATATAGACATCATCTCATTGAACACCCTCAACAACCTATGAGGGAGAAAATATTCATTATAGACTATGTCTTCTTCACTAATCCATGAGTTCCTTTCAGGCGGGAATGTGTTTTATCTTTCTTGACTCTCTTCCTATTAGCACACTCTCTAGATCTTAGTAGGCATTCATTAACTATTAAGGGAATCTGGGTCATTTGTAGAATAAGAACCAGTAACATGAGACTTCCCAGGAGGTCCAGTGGTTAAGACCCTGAACTTCCACTGCAGGGATCATGGGTTTGATCTAAGGAACTAAGATCCTGCATGCTGTGTGGCCCCCCCAAAAAAGAAAGAAACAAACAGACTCATAACAGCTAAGTGACTTATCCAGGCTCACAAAATCAGAAGGGGAATAAACTAGATTTTCAACTCAAGTCATCTAATTATAAGTCCTCTGTGCTCACTGCCTCCATAGCATTGTTCAGGGGGTATTTCTGGCCATATCTTAATTGAAATGTATGCTGCCCTTCACTAGGGCCAAGATTAAAGCATCCGTCAAGCACTCAGGCCAGCTTGAGATGTGGGAGGCCCGGCCACTCAGGCATGATAATGATTGCCATGTTTAGCAAGGCAGCTGGAAGCAAAGACATGGAGCAGGACCCCAGGGGTGTTTGGCCCCTTTTGTTCTGGCTTTGATGGATGACTCCTGCTGAGAGGAAGCAGATATGCTGAGATGCCAGGACTGCTGGCATCATCTATCAACCGCCCAACACTGCTGGGGAGTGCTCCGCCTCCCATCTTGTTTCTGCATCTGCTACTCCTACGGATCAACTTTATCTGAACATAACAACTCAAGAACTAAGCTTCAGAACAGAAGCTTCAGCTTAATTACCTATTTAACAAAGTAATTCTCTTTCCTAGGAACACTGAAGATGAAAGTAGGATGACCGGCCTTAAAGATACCAGAGGGTGAATCTCCTGTTGATTTTCCTAAACCCAACAGAAACCTAAAACCACTTCTCAGGTGACTTGTGGTATCAAAGTCATTTTATGAAGGTTCAAATTTACGACATCTTTGAAAAATGTCCAAATCTTTTTATGAAAGGAATTCTCAGCTCTTGGGACTAAACTAAGGTACATATATTCTGGATCTATGAATCCTTTCGTGCTAATTTATTTCACTGCCAGAGAATCTGATGACATCCTATAGACTAGAAGATGAAACCTCAGAATGGGTGACAGGAAGCAAACTGTATCAAGTGTAATTTGCTTTGGTTGCACATAAAAGAAAAGTCCAAAACAACAGAGGTTTAAACAAGAGAATTTATGTCTCATATAAAAGTCCAGAGATGATAGACCAGGGTCAGTGGCACCCCTGCAAGATTCAAACAAAACTCCCCACCTTACTCTTCCATACACTATCAATCTGGAGACGATCAGAATGAATCTCACTGTGCACTTTGTGCCTCTTTTTACCTATCCCACAAGAAGGCAAGATTGCCAGGATGGCTCCCAGCCTGGATTCCTTGGCTCTATAAAACTCTGTCCATTTCCTTCTGCATCCACCTTTAATCTCCACTCTACTCCAGAAACCCTTCCATTAGCCCACTGGGACTTATGACCATCATACAAATTCCTCAGACCCTCACTCAATTTTCTGAATGTTCTTTTTACTCTCTTGCTCTGCAGGAATCTGTCTCTCCCCTGAAAACTCTTTTCCCTCCAACACTATGAAGTATGTGAGTTTTTCTTCCTAATACTTTTCGGCCTTGAGTCCTGCTCAATTCACAATGACACTCAGATCATTCTCCTTTCCTTCCCTACTCTCTCGCTTTTAATAACTAATACATTAGCTAATTAGTTAACAGAAGAAAATAGCTTTCATTTGGTTTAAGCAAAAGTTCTTAGATATAATGCCAAAAGCATAATCTATAAGTGAAAACATTGATTGGACTTACTGAAAAGTGCTATTAAGAGAATGAAAAGATAAGCCACAGACTGTGAGGAAATATTTGCAAATATAAACTCTCAAAACACTATAATAAAACAAATGATCCAATCAAATATATATATGTATATATGCCAGTTCAGTTCAGTTCAGTTGCTCAGTCATGTCCAACTCTTTGCGACCCCATGGACTGCAGCACACCAGGGTCTCCTGTCCATCACCAACTCCTGGGGCTTGCTCAGACTCATGTCCATTGAGTCAGTAATGCCATCCAACCATCTCATCCTCTGTCATACCCTTTCTCCTCCTGCCTTCAATCTTTCCCAGCATCAGGATCTTTTCTAATAAGTCAGTTCTCTGCATCAGATGGCCAAAATATTGGCGCTTCAGCTTCAGCATCCGTCATTCCAATGAATATTCAGGACTCATATACGTATATATGTAGTATATGCTATAAACAGACACTGTACATGAAAGGATGCTCATTATTAGTTATTAATGAAATGCAGCTCAAGCCACAATAAGATATTGCTATACATCTATCAGAACGGCTAGAATAAGATGTTCCTGGTGGTGCAGAGGATAAGAATTCACCTGCCAAAGCAAGGTACATGGGTTCAATCCCTGGTCTGGGAAGATTATACATACCTCAGAGCAAATAAGCCCCTGGGCCACGACTGCTGGAGGCAGAAAGCTCTAGAGCCTGCATGACGCAAATGCTGAGCCCAGGGGCCTAGAACTTGTGCTCTGCAACAAGAGAAGCCACTGCCATCAGAAGCCTATGCATCACAAGAAATAGTGGCTCCTGCTTGCTGCAACTAGGAAAAGCCTGTGCAAGGCAATGAAGACTGTACTAGTCAAAAAATAAAAAAAATAAAAAAAATTTAAAAGAATGGCTAAAACAAAATAACTGATAATACCATATACTGACAAGGATGCCCAGCAATTGGAATTTTCATATAACATTCATAAGAATGCAAAATAGTATGGATTCTTGAGAAAAAATTATCAGTTTCTTATAAAATTAAATATTACATGGACCATACAACTTCATTCCACTCTGAAGTATTCACACAAAAACTATGTCAGTATTTGTTATAACTGTATTATTAAAAACCCAAATAACCTTTGACTGATTAATAAAAACACTGTGGTACCTCCATACAGTGAAATACTATTCAACAAATAGAAGGAAAGAACAACAAGCAATATAACATGCAAGATTCTTAAATGCATTATGCTAAGTGAAAGAAATCAGACTCAGAAATCTACATACTGTGTGCTCTATTTAGATGACCTCTGGGTTAGAGTGGAAGAATTGGCTACAGAGGAGTGCTAGGGAGATTTTTTTGGATGTGATGGGCATGCTTTTATCTTTATATCTTGATTTGGATGATGATTACAAGATGGTATGCATTTCTCAAAACTTGCCTAACATTTAAAAAGGGGAATATTACTGCATGAAATTATACCTTAGTTTAAAAATGGGGTAAAACCTTATTCAGATACCATTCCGAAAGATCTTTGTGGAATAAATTGTAGAAATGTGAATATACATAACCATGGCCTTTGAACTACTAAAGAACCCAACTCTGTATGGGTTTAGTGATATGTGGGTTGTAGACACTAGCATAACCCACTTCAGTGTTCTTGCTGGGAGAATCCCAGGGACGGGGGAGCCTGGTGGCTGCCGTCTAAGGGGTTGCACAGAGTCGGACACGACTGAGGTGACTTAGCAGCAGCAGCAGCAGACACTAATATTAGCCCATCCTAACCATGATAGAACAGTAGGGATACATTGTTAATTAACACTAGAATCACATGGCCATTGTATTTCCAATGTTTTTGTTGTACGGAGTTCATATACGTTCACGTAAAAACCCTAAGTAAGCTTTTGCCTCAGGGATATCTGTTGTTATGTAAATACCTCCCTTAGTATTTTATAAAAGTCTTAAATTGAGGACCTTTTGAAGTATTGCAATGTTTAATAATAGCTTTATCAGCTGAACTTATATTTTTAGTCACTTCCTATTTCCCAGTGATCCAACAGCAGTTCTGATAAAATGAGGACTGCACAGTGCTTATTTTTATATGGAATGCAGAAACTTTGAGAAAGAAAAGATACAGTCTGAAATTGTCTTCCTTTTATGCAGTCTATAGTGCCCAAAGCTAGCTCAGTCTTATCTTTTAAGAAATGTGATTTTTTCTCCCATAGTCTTTGTTCTCTAGGAGAACATCAGGCCCGTTCCACCTGTGTATATGTGAAATGTAGACACTCAGGCTGAAAAGTATTCTCATTATGAAACCATTTTCTCTAGAGGGACAGTTGACCTGTCTGTCTGGGACCTCATCAGGGGACAGCCTGTTCTAGATATCCCTCTGCATAACAATTTGGAAGAATTCTTGAACCGAAGAAACAATAACGCCAGCAAAAGATTTGTTGAGGATGAGTGAAGTCAAAATCTAAAAATAAATACCTTATTCAACTAGAGTAGTTCTTAAAAGGACACTTCCTATCTGGTAGGGAGTGAAGAAAACAATTGATAAAGACAATTGATAAAGAACAGGTTTCTTTACAATATTGTATTGGTTTTGCCATACATCAACATGAATCTGTCATGGGTGCACATGTGTTCCACATCCTGAACCCACTTCCCACCTCCTGCCTCCAATTAAAATAAATAAATTTATATTAAAAAAAAGAACAGGTTTCTGTGCCACATTTCTTTTTTTTTAATGATATTTATTTATTTGGCTGTGCCAGGTCTTAATTGTAGCACCCAGGATCTTCAATCTTTGTTGTGGCATGTGGGATCTTTTTTTATTTTATTTTTTCCAGTAGTGGCATGCAGGATTTTTGCTGTGGCATATAAACTCTAAGCTGTGGCACATGGGATCTAGTTACTTGACCAGGGATCCAACCAGGGACCTCCGCCTTGGGAGCATGGACTCGTAGCTACTGGACCATTAGGGAAGTCCCATCAATGCCAAATTTCTTGAATCCCTGCACTTTTACTTACTAGTTATGTGACTTCGGGCAAATCAAATAATTTCTCAGTGTTTTGACTTCCCTATTTGTCCCGTGGGACTTCCCTATAGCTCAGCCAATAAAGAATCTGCCTGCAATGCAGGAGACTTGGGTTCGATCCCTGAGTCAGGAAGATCCTCTGGAGAAGAGAATGACTATCCATTTTAGTATTCTTGCCTGGAGAATCCCATGAATAGAGGAGCTTGGCAGGCTACAGTCTGTGGGGTCACAAAGAGTCAGACACTACTGTGCAACTAACACTACTAGGAATTGATATAGTAGCTACATCTTTTGTTTACTTGATGTAGAACAACAAAAAGCATCATAAAACAATGCCTGGCACAGAATAAGTTTTCAAAAATTACCAGTTATTATAAAGACCAAAGAGCCTAGGCTCTGGGGGACACTGACCCAGAAGCATATTAACTCCATCACTAATAAGCTGGATGACACTGAATCTTTTATTTAATATTGTGCCCAAAGTCCGAGTCTCCAAAACTGAGAGAATAAGACGTCCACAGCAATGCAAAAGCATAAAGGGGTTTATTGCTAGCTCGAGCTAGGGCCCAGGTCTCATCCAGCACAGTGGAATCCGACAAGAGCCCCGAGCTCTGAATCACATCTACTTTTATACAGACGGTTCTTTGTTCCTGTAACAGCATAGCTGATTGGCTAAACCATACACATGCGCAGGACTTTTAACCTCACATCTCTATCTGGATTGGCTCGGGTCTGGCGCGGGCAGGGGGCTACGGGGATTTTTCTGATTGGTCGAGCTACACTGCCTGCGGGAGTTTCCAGTGCCTCAGCCTTCCTAGAGACTAAACCTCAGGCCTAGCCTGCCCCTTAGAGCCTGTCCTGGCTCCAGTTTGGTCCTAACATTTCCCCCTGTCTTCAGTTACATAGGGGAATCTTTTTCTTTATTCTGGGGCAGGGCCTGATACTGTTGCCTCAGTACTAGTACCTGGACTGTATTGATGCGCTCCTTAACAAATGTGATAAGTCTATTTAGGATACAGGGGCCAAGAGTGAGAATCAGTAGTAGCACTATGAGAGGGCCCACCAGGGTGGAAATCAGCGTTGTTAACCATGGGGACTGTTGGAACCAGGACTCAAACCATCCCTTTTGGGCCTCTTGCTCTCTTTTCCACTGGGCTAGCCCTTCACTTACTTTGGCCATAGATTTTTTTACTACCCCTGAGTGATTTACATAAAAACAATGTTTTTTTCCTAACGCAGTACATAAGCCCCCTGAGAGACTTCATATTCAAGATACTTTTTGGGAATTGGGGCGGAGGTCTCTTTTTTTTTGTAACTTTTTCTTGCTGTGCATGGGCGTAGGCTTGCCTAGCAGAGCAGAAGTCTCTCTACCTGAGGCAACTAACTGTGATAACTTTCTGTCAGCATGGGGCATAGGACTGCCCCAGCTTGAAGTATAGACACTGAATTGGAAGCATTTCTGAGTTTCAAGTTTTAGATCTGAGTCCTGTATGATTAAAATCTTAATCCCTTGGTTTGCCATTTTGGTGTAACAGACCCTATTAGAAGTAGTTGGAGGAGTGATAACTGGAATTTACTAACTTCCAGCAGACATTGTTTTGAAAATGGTGGCATTTAAGCCTGACATGACTCAGAAAACTCAAGTGTTTAGCGATACAAGGTCTAATCTGAAAGTACACCCATAGCATCACCTATTTTCCAGGATATCTGAACGATAGCTACTCTATTTTGACTTTTAATTGTAAACTTTTTCTTAATAGCCAAAAGCAGATTTTACCGTTAATGATGTCAGTGTTTTTCTAGGTATGAGAAGATGCAAGAATTGGGACTCATAAAATCTTCTCTTGAAAAGATCTAACTATCTGAAGTCCTGTTCTGCCAGTTTTTTCCAGAGCACAGAGTGCCTCATTCCTGATTTTTACCCTGGACTCTTTCCAGGGGCATTGAAAGTCAGCAGTTGCAGCAGCCATGATTTAATCTTTGTAGATGTAGATGGCGAGTGTCAGTCTTTAGTTGGCAGAGCCCCTTTTTGCTCATAAACTTGACCATGATTATGAGGGGGACACTTCATGACCATTTTATCTCATGGTGCTGAGAGTGTCCATTTTCAGGTAAACAGGCCACTCAATGTGTTGCTACTGTACCAGGCCATAAAACAGTATCTAAAATTTTCTGGACCACCTGTCTTATTAGCTTTTTGGTCCAGGAAAATATTTTCTCTTGTTGTTTCTTGCCATATCTAGAGTTACACTGTTACCATCATTGATCTCATATGGGACTATATATTATTTTATTAGAGGCCTCACACACATTTGACAGTGTAAGAAACAGCAATTTTGTAAAACAGGTGAAATACAAATAACATAGCCAGCAGTATTAGTAAAGTCACAAGTAAGACTTATGTTAAGAACCTCCATTAGATGTAGCCCAGTATATCTTCAGGTCATCTGCCTTAGTCTGCCCTGTAGAATCTTTATCTTTCAGGGAAATTACATGTTGGCACCATTTATAAGGCACATAGCCCAGTTTTTTAGTGTTACTAGACTGATTATCTTTAGTGTGATTTAATTTTTTTTTTTAAGTAAATTTTTTCATGGCCAACCAGTTAGAGTCTGGTAGTAGAGAAATTTACCAAGGTAACCCAGAACTAGACACAGGTAATTGGCCACAAACCCAACAATTGGATTGATTTTTAAAACTAGCATAGGATCAGGCCTATGATAGAAAAGCATTTGACTTATATGCAAAGGTCTAAGAAGTCAAGAAAACATAAATGATCATACGAATCAGGTCCAGCATCTTGGGGAAGCTGTCTCCCTCTGATGTCATCGTCTTTTCATCTTGGTGTACTGTAGTTTTTTCTGATAAAAAAGTCCTTTTATTCATGTTGGAGACAGTCTCTTAAATTATGTCTTTTTCCAGTCCTGGTTGCAGGTCATGAGGCATCTGATCTTCATCCAAAGATAGATTATTGAGATAAGCTTCAGAAACAAACTTAGGGTGTTTTTTAAGAATTTAATTAAATTTTACATTAACATCACGTAACAGCAAAGAACTGTCTAAGAGATGAGTCTTACTAGATGCAGACCTCCATTAACAAACTGGTATTTAACATTTTGAAATATCTTTTTTTCCTTAAAGTTACCCTTATTTTTATTAAATATAACCAAATTAAGGCTAGTTTGTTTGTAAAATAGGTCTGTTTTCACTAATTTTGGTCTGATGATTTTTATAACCATAATTGATCATAGGCTTTTAATTTTGCTGAAACATTTATAGAGTCTCAGACTGAACTTTTAAAATAAAACAGGGCTGGGAATCTCACACCAAAGTCTTATCACAGATTTTGCCTAACAAATCTAGGTGAATTTTTTTCTTTTTAAGGTCTCAAAAATTTTTTGAGATTTTTGTATCCGTGAGATAACCTTTTAAACTCATTTGATAAACTTACTGGAAACCTAAGAACTTCCAATTTTTAGAGGAGTCAGAAAATATAATTGTTTTGTTTATAACATTTAATTTTACCAAAGTATTGTCATAATTAGTTTGAGAGGAAGATTTTCCCTACTCCCTGAAAACATAAGATTTAAACCCATAATTTTTTAGATAGAAACCATAAAAGTTATAAGCATATTCACTGGTTTATTTAGTCTTTTTGCTAACTTTTTGTGAAGTCATCAGGTTTTTTATTAAAATACCAGGACATATCAGAATGTTAAAAACTCCATATAATTTTTAGGATATCTGTATTAGTTATTTTACCATACATTATAATATGAGCGGATTTATTACTCATTTGATAACCTTTTCTATGTAATTTAACCAACCAAATAAACACAGTTTAATATCTCTCTTTGGGATGTTCCAGGGGCCCTCTAAAGCACCCCAAAGTTAGCTAGAGATCAAAAGAACTTTAAAAGAGTTTTATTTAAGAAGTTTTATCAAAAAGATCAATTAAAAGGGTTTAAACCTAGGTACAATGAAAATATTTTACTTAATGTTAATTACTTTAAGACATGTCTATATTAGATAGGTCAACAAACAAACATTAATATCAGGTATTTAACATTGAATATTTCCCAGTTTACATGAACCTGGAATTTATTGTTTAATTTAGAATTACTTGATTTGTAAGCGCTTATTTTTTTAAGCCAAATAAATAGATCTTTTACACAAATTAACCTCAAAAATATTACTCAGAGACAGAGACATACCAAGACATATTTAGACAGACACAGTGCAAGATCTAGTTTTAAGTCTTTTTTTTTTTTTTTCAGTGTCAGGAGTTAGAGATGGTCTAGATAAGTGTTTCTGAGAGCCCTGGTCTCAAGGCACAGGGAAAGAAAATCAAGTATTAACAAATGGCAGCAGGTCTAAACCACATGGTAGCCAGACAAAGCAAAATGGCCATCAAAAATCACAACACATATCACAGAGTTAAAACACACACATATAAACCCAGCAGTCCTCATCAAAGTGAAAGTGAAAGTGAAGTCGCTCAGTCGTATCAGACTGTTTGCGACCTGTGGACTGTAGCCCACCAAGCCTTTTCGTCCATGAGATTTTCCAGGCAAGAACACTGGAGTGAGTTGCCATTTCATTTTCCAGGGGATCTTTTCGACCCAGGGATCAAACCCAGGTCTCCCATATTGCAGGCAGACGCTTTAACCTCAGCTCCGCTAGGGAAGCCCTTAAATACAAAAATACAGTCTCTCAGAAAACCTCCTATCGAGACACAGAACTTCAGATCTAAGCACTAACATCAAAGATTTTAAGGGAGGAAAGGAAGCCAGGTTGAAAGAAGGGGGAGGAGGCGGGAGAGGGGGCAAAAGGGGTGGCCTTACAGACGTCTCTTGCCACCTACAGATACCCAGGCGTTACAGGACTTTTCCCTGGGCTTCCAGAGAAGGGAGGACTGGAACTCGGCCCTACCAGAAATCAGAAGCAGAATTTGAGTTTTCTGCCAAGAGGAGGTGATCAGTCTCTAATTCTCAGCTCAGGCTGAGGGTCCTTTGACCAGATTTTTGCATCTAGGACCAGGGGACTAGAAAAACAGGGAAGGGTAGGAAGGGTTAAGGAGAGGAAAGAGAGAGGGAAGGAGAGAGAGATCAATAAAGTCTCTTGTTTTTTACTGGTTGGGGCACTCTGGCCAGTTGTCCGCGTCAGGAGGAGACCAGGGACAAAAGGGTCCCAGTTGCGGCCGCTGGGTCTGGTCCATTGGCAGGTAAGCTGGCCCCTGAGTACCCCGAGTGGTCAGGATGTCAGTCTCGGTGAAGAAGAATCCCACCAGAGTCACCACTTGTTGCAGGAAGAGGGACCCCTTCCAGGGCCCAAAACTGGGCTCTTGCCTAACACTCAGAAATGACTTGTCCGAGGAGACATATGTGCTGACAAAGCAAGAGATTTTATTGGGAAAGGGCACCCGGGTGGAGAGCAGCAGGGTAAGGAAACCCAGGAGAACTGCTGTGCTGCGTGGCTCACAATGTACAGGCGGTGTCTCCTTTAAACCTTTCCCGAACTCTTCCGGTTGGTGGAGGCTTATTAGTTCCATATTTTTTATCAGGATCTCCTGTCATAAAACAACTCATGCAAATGGTTACTATGGTGCCTGGCCAGGGTGGGGCGGTTTCAGTGTGCTTCCCCTAACAATTTCCCCTGCAAGATGGGGTATATAGTGGCGCCGTTGGTTCAGGCTCCTTGAGATTTTTTGGTTTTTTTTTACATGTGTCGCCAACACCTGAGGGGTAGAAAATCCCTGTTGAGGCAAAAAAGGTTTTACCCAAGGAAGGGGGCTTGGTCAGGGTGTCCGATCCGCGGTCAGAAGACATGATATCTCGGAGTTGGTGTACAGTTCGCAAGTCAAAGGTGCCTTTTGAGGGCCAGCCTACATGGAAGGTCAGCCATTCTGCGCTGCAAAAAGTTATTAATTTGTTCTTCTTCACCAGCACCGATAGATTCTGTGCTCTAGACTTAAAATCAGAAAAATGGTCAGTCATAAGGGACAGCGGAGTGGAAGTCTCTTGCCCCATGATTACAGGAGAGGACACAGGAGACAAGACGAACACACAGAGAGCAGTGACAATGCCGGCACACACAAAGATGCGACAAACAGAAGAGAGACAAACCTCGGCCGAGAACACAGTACTAGGTCTTCCTGGGCCCCCTGAACCCTCTTATCCCTCTAGGTTATCTTACCAAGAAGGCGTTCACAGAGCCAGCCGCCTTCCCAGCATGATGCTGGGCCTCAGCCTTATGCTGGCTAAGATGACTAATTTGCCTCTGATTAAGCCTGACAAGAGCTCTCTTCTCACCAGAGCCAGCTGCCTTCCAGCGTGTATGCCGGGCCTCGGTCTTACACTGGCTAACCAAACTTAACACCGGTGTTCAGATAGCTTTTCTCCAAGTGAGGAAACCCCTTTTACCGGGAGAGTGTTATTTTTCCCAGTTAAAGGGATCCCGGACAAGCCCCCAAATGTTGTGCCCGAAGTCCGAGTCCCCAAAACTGAGAGAATAAGATGTCCACAGCAATGCAAAAGCATAAAGGGGTTTATTGCTAGCTCGAGCTAGGGCCCAGGTCTCATCCAGCACAGTGGAATCTGACAAGAGCCCCGAGCTCTGAATCACATCTACTTTTATACAGATGGTTCTTTGTTCCTGTAACAGCATAGCTGATTGGCTAAACCATACGCGTATGGGACTTTTAACCTCGCATCCCTATTCGGATTGGCTCGGGTCTGGCGCAGGCGGGGGGGCTACGGGGATTTTTCTGATTGGCCGAGCTACACTGCCTGTGGGAGTTTCCAGTGCCTCAGCCTTCCTAGAGACTAAACCTCAGGCCTAGCCTGCCCCTTAGAGCCTGTCCTGGCTCCAGTTTGGTCATAACATTTAACCCTTTGTTCTTCAGTTTGTTTTTTATGGACAAGTATATATATTACATACATACCTCAGTTCAGTTCAGTTCAGTCGCTCAGTCGTGTCTGACTCTTTGCGACCCCGTGAATCGCAGCATGCCAGGCCTCCCTGTCCATCACCAACTCCCGGAGTTCACTCAGACTCATGTCCATCGAGTCAGTGATGCCATCCAGCCATCTCATCCTCTGTCGTCCCCTTCTCCTCCTGCCCCCAATCCCTCCCAGCATCAGAGTCTTTTCCAATGAGTCAACTCTTCTCATGAGGTGGCCAAAGTACTGGAGTTTCAGCTTTAGCATCATTCCTTCCAAAGAAATCCCAGGGTTGATCTCCTTCAGAATGGACTGGTTGGATCTCCTTGCAGTCCAAGGGACTTTCAAGAGTCTCTTCCAACACCACAGTTCAAAAGCATCAATTCTTTGGTGCTCAGCTTTCACATCTGTACATGACCACAGGAAAAACCATAGCCTTCACTAGACGGACCTTTGTTGGCAAACTATTGTCTCTGCTTTTCAATATGCTATCTAAGTTGGTCATAACTTTTCTTCCAAGGAGTAAGCATCTTTTAATTTCATGGCTGCAGTCACCATCTGCAGTGATTTTCGAGCCCCCCAAAATAAAGTCTGACATTGTTTCCACTGTTTCCCCATCTATTTCCCATGAAGTGATGGGACCAGATGCCATGATCTTCATTTTCTGAATGTTGAGCTTTAAGCCAACTTTTTCACTCTCCTCTTTCACTTTCATCAAGAGGCTTTTGAGTTCCTCTTCACTTTCTGCCATAAGGATGGTGCCATCTGCATATCTGAGGTTATTGATATTTCTCCTGGCAATCTTGATTCCGGCTTGTGCTTCTTCCAGTCCAGCGTTTCTCATGATGTACTCTGCATAGAAGTTAAATAAGCAGGGTGACAATATACAGCCTTGACATACTCCTTTTCCTGTTTGGAACCAGTCTATTGTTCCATGTCCAGTTCTAACTGTTGCTTCCTGACCTGCATATAGGTTTCTCAAGAGGCAGGTCAGGTGGTCTGGTATTCCCATCTCTTTCAGAATTTTCCACAGTTTATTGTGATCCACACAGTCAAAGGCTTTGGCATAGTCAATAAAGCAGAAATAGATATTTTCGTGGAATTCTCTTGCATTTTCGATGATCCAGCAGATGTTGGCAATTTATCTCTGGTTCCTCTGCCTTTTCTAAAACCAGCTTGAACATCTGGAAGTTCACGGTTCACGTATTGCTGAAGCCTGGCTTGGAGAATTTTGAGCATTACTTTACTAGCGTGTGAGATGAGAGCAATTGTGTGGTAGTTTGAGCATTCTTTGGCATTGCCTTTCTTTAACATTGGAATGAAAACTGACCTTTTCCAGTAGTGTGGTCACTGTTGAGTTTTCCAAATTTGCTGGCATATTGATTGCAGCACTTTCACAGCATCATCTTTCAGGATTTAAAATAGCTCAACTGGAATTCCATCACCTCCACTAGCTTTCAGTTCATTTCAGTCGCTCAGTTGTGTCCAACTCTTTGTGACCCCATGAATTGCAGCACGCCAGGCCTCCCTGTCCATCACCAACTCCCAGAGTTCACTCAGACTCACGTCCATCGAGTCAGTGATGCCATCCAGCCATCTCATCCTCTGTCATCCCCTTTTCCTCCTGCCCCCAATCCCTTCCAGCATCAAAGTCTTTTCCAATGAGTCAGCTCTTCGCATGAGGTGGCCAAAGTACTGGAGTTTCAGCTTTAGCATCATTCCTTCCAATATCACAAATATTGGACTTAATCATGCATTTAAAGCGATCAGTGGAGTGTTTCATATGTTTAGCTAGTTTATTATTGCTGCTACTATGAGTAGTGTTCCCTAAACTCCAATTTCCTCTGTATCTACCCTCTTTTTAACAAAGAATCCTAGGAAGCATATTTTTAAGTCTTTATTGAATTTATTTCAGTAACACTTCTGTTTTATGTTCGGTGTTTTTGGCTATGAGGCATGTAGTTCTCTGACCAGGGATGGAACCCTGCACCCCCTGCATTGGAAGGTGAAGTCTTAACTGCTGGACAATCAGGGAAGTCCCTTCTTTGTATTCTTAACAAATGCTATTTGGCGGCATTTAAAGAAGGGGGATAACCTTGTAGAGGTGTCTTAAATACTCGTGCTGGACAATTGTCAAAAAGCCGAGTATAAAATTCACTCTTCAGCTAAAGCCACAGTAAGAACCTTATTGTTGCTTCATCTTACAGATGCAAAATTAAATCTGGAATATAATTTTTAAAGTTATCATATTATTTCACTGTTGAAATGTAGGAACCTTTTATATCCGTGATATTTGTTTTTGTAAAAGTTAATGAATAATAATTTCCCAGCATTGTCAGATGTCAGATTGCATCTTTTATTTGTATACTGTACTTTATGAGACTGAATTAGTTGTTACTTTCTTTCAAGATCATTCGTGGAGCAAGGTTTTTCCTTTCTTTGCTGTCTCTGAAGATATAGGCTGCAAGTTTTTAAGCTTGCCTTCTGCTCCAATTTCAAGTGATTTAAGTGCATGCTTGTATCCTCTTCAAATTATAAGCTTCATTTAGTTAACAGTGATAAAATTTTTTATTCAATAAAACTGTGTGAAGCTTTTTGCACTCTTTACAGAAGACACTGACTTAGTCCAGGTTCTCTAGAAAACAGAGCCTATGGCAAATTTCACATGCCAATGCTTTATTGGAAGGAACAATTCAGAGCAGTGAGATTGAGGAAAAAGTGAAGTGAGCAGAGAAGGTGGAAAGCAAAAAGAATACACTGCATCTATGAACCCTTCTTGGGGCTTCCCAGCTGGTGCTAATCGTAAAGAACCCACTGCCACGGCAGGTAGACGTAACAGACATGGGTTTGAGCCCTGGGTTGGGAACATCCCCTGGAGGAGGGCACAGCAACCCGCTCCAGTGTTCTTGCCTGGAGAATCCCATGGACAGAGGAGCCTGGAAGACTAGGTCCAAAGGGTCGGACATGACTAAAGCAACTTAACATGGGCACGACTCTTCATTGCTCAATAAAATAAGCTCTTCATTGTTCAATAAAAGCATTTAGTCTGTTATTGGTCATGTAGGACACCTTTGGTCAGGGATAAAAGTTAATTTGATGGTTCTCTTCTGCTTCTTTCTCTCATTGATAAATGGTCATGCCGAGGATACTAACTTCTCTGCATTTCCACATGCATGAATTTTAGTAAGGAGAAACAACTGTCCCCTCCAACATGAAAGGGATCAAATATAATCACTTGACATCAGTTGGTTGACTGGTCACCGTGAGGAATGTTCTGTAATTAATGCTCAGCACTGGTTTCTGCTCCTGGCAGTACACAAATCAGGCTTGATGAGTACCACCCCGATGGCTTCATAGTTTTGAGGCAAGAAAGTGAACATATACTGCTGTTCTTGCTGGGAAATGTCTGTCTGCCTTCGATCCTTACTCTTAATTGCTGTCAAGAAAAAATTGCTTCCCTAATCAATAGCTGCATAGAAATTGCCAGAGACAGCATGGCTTGTCTCTGGTTAAGACAGTACTTCCAGCACAACCATTACATTAAAGGCTGCCACTTGCTTCATTTGTAAGAGATCACTGACACCTCCCATGATAGATCAGACCTTGTTAAAAGTGAATTAAATAGGGATAAGAGAAGACCACAAGCTCACGAATCTTTCAAGTCTTTGATGGAAGCACCATCATAGCTTGGGTTTCACCAGAAGCAGAGCTTGAGACAAAGACTTGGAATCAAATACTTTGTTTGGGGAGTGATCTCAGGCTGAGGCTTAATTCCTGGAATGCCAGCTTCCTCTGTCCTCTCCTTCCAGGTTTCATTTGCCCAGAGAATGAGCTTGGAAGTCCCTGGAAGTGGAATGCTGTCATTGTAGACAGAAACTCTCCAGCATTGTGAAAGCTGAAGGCAAGAGTCAGCTGAGAAAATGTGATTTCAATAGGCACCCATCTCTACATCAGTCCTCCAAAAATTACATATTGTTCTGATTTACTACTTTGGAGTATATGCAGTAGGGGCAGTTTCAAGGACACCACATGTCCCTGACATGTCATTTATGTGTCAGGAACCATGGGGGAAATTGACTGCTAAGTGTATATGTCCTAACTGTTCATTTTGGGAGCAGGTAAACAAACACAGGATGCATATATATGTGTGGGTCTTTTATGAATGTATGAACCTGTTTTATCTGCTTTGAGAATAACCAGAGCCACTTCTTTTGAAGTGGGGACTACTTACCACGTGGCTTGCATAAGTTCTAACCTAACTGTTAAGTCACTTCAGTCATGTCTGACTCTGTGCTACCCCATAGATGGCAGCCCACCAGGCTCCCCCGTGCCTGGGATTCTCCAGGCAAGAACACTGGAGTGGGTTGCCATTTCCTTCTCCAATGCATGAAAGTGAAAAGTGAAAGTAAAGTCGCTCAGTCGTGTCCAACCCTCAGCGACCCCATGGACCACAGCTTTCCAGGCTCCTCCGTCCATGGGATTTTCCTGGCAAGAGTACTGGAGTGGGGTGCCATTGCCTTCTCCATCTAACCTAACTAGAGGACTACAATGACATTTTTAGCCTCCCTGATATCATTTTAGTTTCCCATATATATTTAGTTACTTTGTGTCTTACTCTCTTCAGAACTTCTGGTTGTTCACATCCCCTTTGCAGTGTATCTGGAAAATGGCACAGTTTTCTCCAGTGAAAGATTGAAGGATGACTGACTACACGTGTCTGATGACACTGCAGAATCCTTTCTCAAGAGGACTTGATCACCCCCTTGATCAATTGCCTATAGGACTGTGTGCTGAGTCTAGAACCTGAATGAAGTTCTGTGATTTTCTATTTTGGTGGCTGGTGTCAGCCTTTGCTCACTGGATCTAATTCCTTCTGATTTTAGACATCAAGCTGTACATTTATTAGGTACCCATCTATCTCCCTTCAGGAATACCATGATGAATTAATTGTAGACATAGATTCCTATGGATTAAAGTTCCATTGTTGCTCTGCTAAATGTGATTCCCATTATATCACATTCCTTGCTGATGATCATCAATTCTTAAAGCTTGGCCTCTGCTAGTCTAGAATCCTATCTTCTCTAAAATATCGGGGTTCCATCCCTAAGCCTATAAAGGGGAGCCACTGCAGTGGATCTCAAAGATGGTTACTAGCATGTTTATGCGTGCATGCTCAGTTGTTCAGTCATGTCCCACTCTTTGACCTGTGGACTGTAGCCCACCAGGTTCCTCTGTCCATGGGATTTCCCATGCAAGAATATTGGAGTGGTTTGCCATTTCCTCCTCCAGGGCATCTTCCCCACCCAGGGGTTGAACCCACATTTTACTGTGTCTCCTGCATTGGCAGGTAGATTCTTTAACACTGAGCCACTGGGGAAGCCCTACCAGTGTGTTTCTTATTGTCCTGTTATGAAAGGTGTGGTCTGGCCTTTCCAAGGAATATGCACATGTGACGAGTTCTCAGAATGTATAATAAGTCATGCTGTCATTCCTAACTCTCTAAGCCTTCCAAATCGTCCTCTAATAGTACAAGAAGGAAGTTCTGGAACCTCTACTTTGATTACTGTTGGCTGTTGGTAAGTCCGAGCTTAGGGCCCATCCACAATGCCGCTAAGAATGGTTTCACATATCTCTCCTAAAACTTCAAATCCCAAAGAGCAAGTTAGCAGCCTCACATCTATGGATTATTGCTTATCCAGATTACATTCCATGTTCCTGAGCATGGTAAACCTCCATATCCACTCTCACATTTGTCCTCTCTTTTCCTGCTCGTATCTATTAACCATGTCCTGAAATTCTTTTGTGATATATACTATTTATTCCTAGAGAAAGGACTTTAATTTCTCCTTTGTCTGTGCTGAGACATAACTCTGTTGTCTTGAAGGCCATAAAGGGTGGTTGCATTGAGCGCTGAAAATAACAAGCATTATTTTGCAACACACTGCTCTGTGGTTGCAGGATATGAAAAGTCTCCTTAAAACTGCCATAATGGCCTTCTCATTTTCATAGTAGGTGTTATATTGGTAAACATCTACATAAAACCTGCCTTTTCTGTTTGCAAGCTCTACAATATTGTCAAAAGGTGCTATAACACTGACCTCTCTTTAATTACCATTTCCTTTATATGGATTAATATAATAGTTGATTCTGCCATGACTTGATCTCATCCTGTACCATTTCATATTATCCACAGATGAAAATTTTATTGTGTTTCCATTGCATGCATCACAATTAATGATGTAGGGTTTATTAACATTGCACTTCCTTTAGCAATGGAGAGCCCATGGTTTCTAGACAGAGTCACTCTTTGTACTAAGTCTCTACCTTTAGGCCTGCTTTCTAGGACTACTCCTGGGACTAGAAAGGAGTTTGTTTATCCCAGTTTCCCTAGAAAAAAAAGCCTAAATGTTACTGTTTGTTCAGTTCAGTTCAGTTCAGTTGCTCAGTTGTGTCCGACTCTTTGCGACCCCATGAACTGCAGCACTCCAGGCCTCCCTGTCCATCACCAACTCCCAGAGTTCACTCAGACTCACGTCCATCGAGTCAGTGATGCCATCCAGCCATCTCATCCTCTGTCGTCCCCTTCTCCTCTTGCCCCCCAATCTCTCCCAGCATAGAGTCTTTTCCAATGAGTCAACTCTTTGCATCAGGTGGCCAAAGTACTGGAGTTTCAGCTTTAGCATCATTCGCTCCAAAGAAATCCCAGGGCTGATCTCCTTCAGAATGGACTGGTTGGACCTCCTTGCAGTCCAAGGGACTCTCAAGAGTCTTCTCCAACACCACAGTTCAAAAGCATCAATTCTTCAGCGCTCAGCCTTCTTCACAGTCCAACTCTCACATCCATACATGACCACAGGAAAAACCATAGCCTTGACTAGATAGTTTGTTAATCAAATCAAAGCTTAAATGTTGATGTTTGTTAGGAGATGTAATTTCAACTAAACAAGAGTAGGAGAAAAGAAAGTAATACAGGGAAGAGGGAAAGAAGTTTAAGTTGGTGAATGATGAAACCATCTACATCTCCACAGAGATACAGCCAGTTGTTCTGTTATGTGGGAGGTACCCAGTTTGGCTTTCTGGGAGAGGACTCGAATATTTAACATGTTGGCTGTCTCCTGTTCTCTCTCCCCAACTGGTCAAATTTCGCTCAGTGAGACAATGATACCACTGTGCTTTTCTGCATTTCCATCACCCGGTCCATTTGGGTGGACTGCTCAGAAAGTCACATCTCATGCTCTGTGGTATGGCATTTCACCCAAGACTAGAGGGGATAGGAGCACCCAGGGTGTCCATGGTCAAATCCAAAGGACCCCAGTGCTGTAGCTACTGTGGTTCCAAACATGATGTGCATGATGAATCCCATCCATGAGCCTGGTGTTCATCCTGGAGCGAAGCAGATTCAAATTGATTGCCCCTTATATTTTTATTCCTCATGCCTTTTCAAACATTTATTTTTCCGTACAATCACTTAAGTTTAGGGACAGAAAAGATAAAGAAAAAACTCAGTCATACAGTCTTCTGAAGGCTAAACCTGAAGTTGAAGAACAGATTTTGACTGAATAATAAGGTCAAGAATGACCCCAGGCAAATTTCTGGCTTTGATTGATGTATAATAGAATTCTTATTCTAAAAATTGTCCTTTTATTTATAGTTAGATATCTTTTACTTAAATGACAAATATTTGAGACTGTTATTTGGTTCAGTTTTTGCTAATCTATAGAAATGCAATGACATGGTCCACGTTAATTATTAAGACATGTCCAAATTTACTAGCAGCTAGGCAGGAGTTGGCAGAGAAGGTTTATATTTTAGCATAGAGACCTAATTGCAAAAAAAAAAAAAAAAAAGAGAGAGAGAGATAAAAGAAGTGAGGCTTTATGGCATAATAATTTCATGTTCTGGATAATTAAATGCAGATCTCCATGTCTATCAGTCTATCAACTCTGTATCTATTTATATCTGTTTATTCATCTATCAACTATCTTTCTTTGTCTATCTTTGTACACATACATACATATATACAATCTTTCTTTCAGTTAACCTTTCATTTTCAAGGTCAAACATTCAGCTGATGAACAGGGGGATTTAATTAAGAGTGCTTAAAGTATCTAAAAGGAATCACAGCTTTAGCATACAGGCAGTAAAACATTATTCATCAAAAGACTGCCTTAAGGATTAGCATCTATTATTAAGTATTTTTGTGACACATACAGAAAAACAACCTGCCACCATGAAGGCATTCTGAAAAGAACAGTAGATCAAAGTGACACATAGTATTCATTTTTTGACCAGTAGCTAGGGTTTGGAAAGTACATTGGAGCACATATGAATATCTGCATCGAAAAAAGAAATCTGTGGCTGCATTCTAAGTACTTGACAAAAGAAGAATGGGGGAAATATTATAATCTAATAATATATAAGTATAAGTCAACCATTCAATTCACTTTTACCATATATATGATACCAGGTTAAACGTGAAACAGATCTTATCCCCTTTGATATTTCACAACATCTTTAAGTGAAGGCGTGAATGTCTCACCAGATAAAGAAGCTGAATATAAGTGAGTTTTAAAAATTAATCCAATGAAGATAGTATTAGAATTCAGATATGTGTGCTTATAGCCTATGATGTTAAGCCATCCCATTGTATGTCCCTCACACTATCACTTACGGTGTTTCCCCAATGTGCTAGACACTTTAGATTCATGATCTCTGGAGTCTTCTCAGCCACACTGTGCTCAGTGATGAGAACACTGGGGCTCAGTAAAGAAAAGAAGTTTTTCTAAAGCCATGGAACTAGTAATTGAGAGAGGCCAATACAACCATAAGCCATCTCATTCCATATTCCCAGTACTCTAGGTTGCTGCCTAGGTTGCCAAACAGTATGGCTAGTTCAGCCTTGTGAATTCTGTCTGTGGTTTCTTTCAATTCCATAATTTGTTTGATACAGAAACATACATGGACATGAATGATTCTGCTTATATAAGTTAATATTTGCATCTCACTAATAGTGACTTGCCTCTTGAGAAACCTGTATACAGGTCAGGAAGCAACAGTTAGAAGGGGACATGGAACAACAGACTGGTTCCAAATAAGAAAACGAGTACGTCAAGGCTGTATATTGTCACCCTGCTTATTTAACTTATATTCAGAGTCCATCATGAGAAACACTGGGCTGGAGGAAAAGCACAAGCTGCAATCAAGATTGCCAGGAAAAGTATCAATAATGTCAGATATGCAGATGACACCACCCTTATGGCAGAAAGTGAAGAAGAACTAAAAAGCCTCTTGATGATAGTGAAAGAAGAGAGTGAAAAAGTTGGCTTAAAGCTCAACATTCAGAACACGAAGATCATGGCATCTGGTTCCATCACTTCATGGGAAATAGATGGGGAAACAGTGGAAACAGTAGCTGACTTTACTTTTCTGGGCTCCAAAATCACTGCGGATGGTGATTGCAGCCATGAAATTAAAAGACGCTTACTCCTTGGAAGGAAAGTTATGACCAAACTAGACAGCATATTAAAAAGCAGAGACATTACTTTGCCAACAAAGGTCCATCTAGTCAAGGCTATGGTTTTTCCAGTGGTCATGTATGGATGTGAGAGTTGGACTATAAAGAAAGCTGAGCACTGAAGAATTGATGCTTTTGAACTGTGGTGTTGGAGAGGACTCTTGAGAGTTCCTTGGACTGCAAGGAGATCCAACCAGTCCATCCTAAAGGAGATTAGTCCTGCGTGTTCATTGAAGGGACTGATATTGAAGCTGAAACTCCAATACTTTGGCCACCTAATGCAGAGAGCTGATTCATTTGAAAAGACCCTGATGCTGGGAAAGATTGAGGGCAGGAGGAGAAGGGGACGACAGAGGATGAGATGGTTGGATGGCATCATTGACACAATGGACATGGGTTTGGGTGGACTCCCGGAGTTGGTGATGGACAGGGAGGCCTGGTGTACTGTGGTTCACGGAGTCGCAAAGAATCGGACACAACTGAGTGACTGACCTGAAACTGAATAGCAATAATTATTGTTGCTTAATTGCTAAGTCAAAGCTTTAGTTTTCCCTTTTTTTTTTTTTAATTTTACTTTATTTTACTTTACAATACTGTATTGGTTTTGCCATATATGAACATGAATCCGCCACGGGTGTACACGTGTTCTCAATCCTGAATCCACCCCCCCACACTTCCCTCCCCATACCATCTCTCTGGGTCATCCCAGTGCACCAGCCCCAAGCATCCTGTATCCTGCATCGAACTAGACTGGCGATTCGTTTCTTATATGATATTATACATGTTTCAATGCCATTCTCCCAAATCATCCCACCCTCTCCCTCTCCCACAGAGTCCAACAGACTGTTCTATACATCTGTGTCTCTTTTGCTGTCTCTCATACAGGGTCATCATTACCATCTTTCTAAATTCCATATATATGTGTTAGTATACTGTATTGGTGTTTTTCTTTCTGGCTTACTTTACTCTGTATAATAGGCTCCAGTTTCATCCACCTCATTAGAACTGATTCAAATGAATTTTTTTAATGGCTGAGTAATACTCCATTGTGTATATGTACCACAGCTTTCTTATCCATTCATCTGCTGATGGACATCTAGGTTGCTTCCATGTCCTGGCTATTATAAACAGTGCTGTGATGAACATTGGGGTACACGTGTCTCTTTCAATTCTGGTTTCCTTGGTGTGTATGCCCAGTAGTGGGATTGCTGGGTCATAGGGCAGTTCTATTTCCAGTTTTTTAAGGAATCTCCACAGTGTTCTCCATAGTGGCTGTACTAGTTTGCATTCCCACCAACAGTGTAAGAGGGTTCCCTTTTCTCCACCCCCTCTCCAGCATTTATTGCTTGTTAAAGAGATTGTCTTTACTCCATTGTATATTCTTGCTTCCTTTGTCGAAGATAAGGTGTCCATTCAGTTCAGTTCAGTTCAGTCACTCAGTCGTGTTCGACTCTTTGTGACCCCATGAATCACAGCATACCAGGCCTCCCTGTTCATAACCATCTCCCGGAGTTCACTCAGACTCATGTCCATTGAGTCCGTGATGCCATCCAGCCATCTCATCCTCGGTCGTCCCTTTCTCCTCCTGCCCCCAATCCCTCCCAGCATCAGAGTCTCTTCCAATGAGTCAACTCTTCTCATGAGGTGGCCAAAGTACTGGAGTTTCACCTTCAGCATTAGTCCTTCCAATGAATATTCAGGACTGATTTCCTTTAGGATCGACTGGTCAGATCTCCTTGCAGTCCAAGGAACTCTCAAGAGTCTTCTCCAACACCACAGTTCAAAAGCATCAATAAAGCTTTCTTCACAGTCCAACTCTCACATCCATGCATGACCACAGGAAAAACCATAGCCTTGACTAGACGGACCTTTGTTGGCAAAGTAATGTCTCTGCTTTTGAATATGCCATCTAGGTTGGCCATAACTTTTCTTCCAAGGAGTAAGCGTCTTTTAATTTCATGGCTGCTGGGAAAACTGGTCAACCACTTGTAAAAGAATGAAACTAGATCACTTTCTAACACCGCACACAAAGATAAACTCAAAATGGATTAAAGATCTAAATGTAAGACCAGAAACTATAAAACTTCTAGAGGAGAACATAGGCAAAACACTCTCCGACATAAACCATAGCAGGATCCTCTATGATCCACCTCCCAGAATTCTGGAAATAAAAGCAAAAATAAACCAATGGGACCTAATTAAAATTAAAAGCTTCTGCACAACAAAGGAAAATATAAGCAAAGTGAAAAGACAGCCTTCCGAATGGGAGAAAATAATAGCAAATGAAGCAACTGACAAACAACTAATCTCAAAAATATACAAGCAACTCCTGCAGCTCAATTCCAGAAAAATAAACGACCCAATCAAAAAATGGGCCAAAGAACTAAATAGACATTTCTCCAAAGAAGACATACGGATGGCTAACAAACACATGAAAAGATGCTCAACATCACTCATTATTAGAGAAATGCAAATCAAAACCACAATGAGGTACCACTTCACACCAGTCAGAATGTCTGCGATCCAAAAATCTGCAAGCAATAAATGCTGGAGAGGGTGTGGAGAGAAGGGAACCCTCCTACACTGTTGGTGGGAATGCAAACTAGTACAGCCACTATGGAGAACAGTGTGGAGATTCCTTAAAAAACTGGAAATAGAACTACCTTATGACCCAGCAATCCCACGACTGGGCATACACACTGAGGAAACCAGAATTGAAAGAGACACATGTACCCCAATGTTCATCGCAGCATTGTTTATAATAGCCAGGACATGGAAACAACCTAAATGTCCATCAGCAGATGAATGGATAAGAAAGCTTTGGTACATATACACAACGGAGTATTACTCAGCCATTAAAAAGAATACATTTGAATCAGTTCTGATGAGATGGATGAAACTGGAGCCAATTATACAGAGTGAAGTAAGCCAGAAAGAAAAACACCAATACAGTCTACTAACACATATATACGGAATTTAGAAAGATGGCAATGATGACCCTGTATGCAGGACAGCAAAAAAGACACAGATGTGTATAACAGACTTTTGGACTCAGTGGGAGAGGGAGAGGGTGAGACGACTTGGGAGAATGGTATTGAAACATGTATAATATCATGTAAGAATCGAATTGCCAGTCTATGTCCGATGCAGGATATGGCACACTTGGGGCTGGTACGCGGGGATGACCCAGAGAGATGTTGTGGGGAGCAGGGATGGGAGGGGGGTTCAGGTTTGTGAATGCATGTACACCCGTGGTGGATTCATGTCAATGTATGGCAAAACCAATACAGAATTGTAAAGTAAAAAAAAAAAAATAATAATAATAATTTCATGGCTGCAATCACCATCTGCAGTGATTTTGGAGCCCCCAAAAATAAAGTCTGACACTCTTTCCCCATCTATTTCCCATGAAGTGATGGGACCGGATGCCATGATCTTCGTTTTCTGAATGTTGAGTTTTAAGCCAACTTTTTCACTCTCCTCTTTCACTTTCATCAAGAGGCTTTTTAGCTCCTCTTCACTTTCTGCCATAAGGATGGTGTCATCTGCATATCTGAGGTTATTGATATTTCTCCCAGCAATCTTGATTCCAGCTTGTGTTTCTTCCAGTCCAGCATTTCTCATGATGTACTCTGCATAGAAGTTAAATAAGCAGGATGACAATATACTGCCTTGACGGACTCCTTTTCCTATTTGGAACCAGTCTGTTGTTCCATGTCCAGTTCTAACTGTTGCTTCCTGACCTGCATACAGATTTCTCAAGAGGCAGGTTAGGTGGTCTGGTATTCCCATCTCTTTCAGAATTTTCCACAGGTGTGTGGATTTATCTCTGGGCTTTCAATTTTGCTCCGTTGATCTATATTTCTGTCTTTGTGCCAGTACCATACTGTCTTGATGACTGTGGCTTTGTAGTAGAGTGTGAAGTCAGGCAGGTTGATTTCTCCAGTTCCATTCTTCTTTCTCAAGATTGCTTTGGCTATTTGAGGTTTTTTGTTTTTCCATACAAATTGTGAAATTATTTGTTCTAGCTCTGAAAAATACCATTGGTAGCTTGATAGGGATTGCATTGAACCTATAGATTGCTTTAGGTAGTATACTCATTTTCACTATATTGATTCTTCTGGTCCATGAATATGGTACATTTCTCCATCTATTAGTGTCCTCTTTGATTTCTTTCACCAGTGTTTTGTAGTTCTCCATATAGAGGTCTTTAGTTTCTTTAGGTAGATATATTCCTAAGTATTTTATTCTTTTCATTGCAATAGTGAATGGAATTGTTTCCTTAATTTCTTTTTCTACTTTCTTATTATCAGTGTATAGGAACACAAGGGATTTCTGTGTGTTGATTTCATATCCTGCAACTTTACTATATTTATTGATTAGCTCTCATAATTTTCTGGTGGAGTCTTTAGGGTTTTCTGTGTAGAGGATCATGTCATCTGCAAACAGTGAGAGTTTTACTTCTTCTTTTCCAACTTGGATTCCTTTTATTTCTTTTTCTGCTCTGATTGCTGTGATCAAAACTTCCAGAACTATGTTGAATAGTAGCGGTGAAAGTGGGCACCCTTGTCTTGTTCCTGACTTCAGGGGAAATGCTTTCAATTTTTCACCATTGAGGATAATGTTTGCCATGGGTTTGCCATATATAGCTTTTATTATGTTGAAGTATGTTCCTTTTATTCCTGCTTTCTGGGGATTTTTTATCATAAATGGGTGTTGAATTTTGTCACAGGCTTTCTCTGCATCTATTGAGATAATCATATGGCTTTTATTTTTCATGGTGAATTACATTGATTGATTTGTTTTTCTAGTAGTCATGTACAGATATGAGAGTTGGACCATAAAGAAGGCTGAGCCTTGAAGAATTGATGCTTTTGAATCACGGTGCTTGAGAAGACTCTCAAGAGTCCCTTGGACAGCAAGGAGATCAAATCAGTCATTCTTAAAGGAAATCAACCCTGAGTATTCATTGGAAGGAGTGATGCTAAAGCTGAAGCTCCAAACTTTGGCCACCTGAGGCAAAGAGCCAACTCATTGGAAAAGACCTTGATGCTGGGAAAGATTAAAGGCAAAAGGAGAAGAGGGCGACAGGATGAGATAGTTAGATAGCATCACCAACTTAATGGACATGAATTTGAGCAAACTCTGGGAGACAATGAAGGACAGGGAGGCCTGGCATGCTGCAGTCCAGGGGGTTGCAAAGAGTCAGACACAGCTTGGTGACTGAACAATAACAAGTTGCTGTCATGTCCAACTCTTTTGTGACTCCATGGACTGTAACCTGTAAGGCTCCTCTTTCCATGGGATCTTCTAGGCAAGAATACTGGAGTGGGTTGCCATTTCCTCCTCCAGAGGATCTTCCTGATGCTAATATTCTCAATAATGCCTCACAAATCAGTTATGTACACCACATTTTTTCTCCAACTCCTCTAAAAACAATCACTATTGTTCCCAGTATATAGACAAGGAAAAGTTTTAAATCTCACAAACCATTTCTGAATTCAAGTGTATGAATTGTAAAAAGCCAAGCTGTTCATTTGCTTTGCACCCTCAACCTCAATGCTTAAAAAGAAACCTGGCCATCTGAAGATCCTAAGGCAGCAGTATAGGAGGCAAGCTGTTCCTTTCTGATTCCTCACAAGTGTTTGTCCTCAAATTTTAGCCCCCAGCAAGGTGAAGACTGAGAGGAGGAGGAGAAGGGAAATGGAATTACAATTTGTGCTTGAATAGTTTGATGCAGTAGAGAAGACAGCAAGACATGAAACGACAGGACTTCAGTGGTTAAGACTCCATGCTTCCACTGCAGGGGTCATGGGTTCGATCCCTGGTTAAGGAACTAAGATCCCACATGCCCTAAGGCATGGCCAAAAAACAGAAAAAGAGACTGACACAGACACTTATTTTTTAATTATATCACCTAATGCCGGTGCCGGGAGAAATATCAATAACCTCAGATATGCAGATGACACCATCCTTATGGCAGAAAGTGAAGAGGAGCTAAAAAGCCTCTTGATGAAAGTGAAAGAGGAGAGTGAAAAAGTTGGCTTAAAGCTCAACATTCAGAAAATGAAGATCATGGCATCCGGTCCCATCACTTCATGAGAAATAGATGGGGAAAGAGTGTCAGACTTTATTTTTTGGGGCTCCAAAATCACTGCAGATGGTGATTGCAGCCATGAAATTAAAAGATGCTTACTCCTTGGAAGAAAAGTTATGACCAACCTAGATAGCATTTTCAAAAGCAGAGACATTACTCTGCCGACTAAGGTCCGTCTAGTCAAGGCTATGGTTTTTCCTGTGGTCATGTATGGATGTGAGAGTTGGACTGTGAAGAAGGCTGAGTGCCGAAGAATTGATGCTTTTGAACTGTGGTGTTGGAGAAGACTCTTGAGAGTCCCTTGGACTGCAAGGAGATCCAACCAGTCCATTCTGAAGGAGATCAACCCTGGGATTTCTTTGGAAGGAACGATACTGAAGCTGAAACTCCAGTTCTTTGGCCACCTCAGGAGAAGAGTTGACTCATTGGAAAAGACTCTGATGCTGGGAGGGATTGGGGGCAGGAGGAGAAAGGGACAACTGAGGATGAGATGGCTGGATGGCATCATGGACTTGATGGACATGAGTCTGAGTGAACTCCAGGAGATGGTGATGAACAGGGAGGCCTGGCGTGCTGCGATTAATGGGGTCACAAAGAGTTGGACATGACTGAGCGACTGAACTGAACTGAACTGAACTGAATGCTGGTGATAAGGGCTTCCAGGTGGTGCTAGTGGTAAAGGACCTGCCTGCCAACTCCGGAGATGCAGGTTCCATCCCTGGATCAGGAATATCCTCTGGAGTAGGAAACGGCAACCCACTCCAGTAATCGTCTCTGGAAAATTCTATGGACAGAGGAGTCTGTCAGGCTACAGTCCATGGGTCACAAAGAGTTGGACATGACTGAGCAGCTAAGCACACATACACAATGCTGGTGACAAAGTGGTGAAATAAGGTTTTTCCTCAATTATTGGTCATTTAACACTAGAGATGCCCTTTTGGAAATCGATTTAATCACATATAGAAAGAGTCTTCAAAATGGTTTTTATCTGTTAGAAATTCATTTCAGAAATCTCTCTTAAGGAAATTAATTCCAAATAATGAAAGCTTGCTATGCAGTTGTCATTGGGTTTGGTATTGGGTATGGTGTTGGTATTGGGCTTGATGGACAGACGCTAACAGAAAAGGATAAAGGATAAAGACTGCAGATAACTCTAATATAGGTAGAAGATACAACTTATGACAAAAATAACTCTGCAAGGCACAGGTGCAGCAGCATCCAAACTAGAATAGCCTTGCCAATGCCCCCCATCCCCTTACCAAAGCTGCTTACCCACAAACCATGGGTAAGAACAGTGTAGGGCTATTTGGAATAATCCCTTTGCCATTCTTCCAAAGACTAGGTGAAGAGGAGGAACTATAACATATTCTTACCAACCTTTCTGGAGGCTCTGGTTACAGATTTTCTGTTTGTTAGAAGTGGCTGGTAATACCTCTGGTACAGGCTTGTAATGTTTGTGGCAGAGCAGAGTGAATTAAATGTCAAGTTACCAAGTGTTAGTCACTCAGTTGTGTCTGACTTTTTGTGACCCCATGGACTGTAGCCCTTCAGGCTTCTCTGTCCCTGGAATTCTCCAGGACAGAATACTAGAGTAGGTAGTCATTCCCTTCTCCAGGGGGTTTTCTTAACCCAGGGTTTGAATCTGGATCTCCTGCATTGGAGACAGATTCTTTATCATCTGAGCCACCAGGGAATTAAATGTCAGTATTCCCTCAAATCATCCATTGCAGCTAATTTATAAACCTAAGCAAGTTCTATAACATGGAGTGGATAGCTACAGATTGAAAAATATGGCATTGCTAATATGAATATTGTTTTAAAAATAGTTGATGTACAATATTATGTTAGTTTCAAGTGGACTCCCTGATGATTGGACATTGTTACACACTGTGAATCATCACCACAATATGTCTAGTGTCTCTGTGTCCTCACACAAAGTAATTACCATATTATTGACCATATTCATTAACTGCATATTGCATCCTACTGATTTATTTGTTATATGACTGGAGGTTTATACCTCTTAATCCCCTCCTATTTTGCCCCCATCCAACTTCTCTTCTGTTTTCCTTTTGTTTTTGTTTGTTTTGTTTTTCAGATTCTACATATAAGTGAGATCACGCAATCTTAGCCTTTCTCTATCTAACATCTCATTTAGCATAGTACCCTCTAGATTCATTCCACGTTATCACAAATGGCAGGGTTTGGGTTTTTTATGGTTGCGGATTATCCCACTGTGTATCCAACACTCTTTACCCATTTGTCTATTGATGGATAAATATGTTACTTCCATATCTTGGCTATTTTAAATAATGCTGCAATGAACACTGGAGTACATATATATTTTCTAATTACTGTTTTTGTTTTCTTCAGAAAAATACCCAGAAGTAGGGTTTGTATCATTTGCTTCTTTGAGAGCATCTCTGCAACTGTGATGATCACCCCATTTGAGGATCACCTACCTGGGACTGTGGGTCCTGACTATACCATGTCTCCACCCCTCTCACCCATCTTATTATGGTTCCTTCTTTATATCCTAAGTTTTGGGAGAATCTTTTCTGTTAGTCTTCAGATTGTTTTCTTACATAACTGCTCTGTAAAAAGCTGTAATTTTGGTGTGCCCTCAGCAGGATGTGAGCTTAGCGTCTTCCTACTTCACTATCTCAGCCTCTATTGATCACTTTTATGCTATAAAAACGGCAGTGTCATATGGTTTAAATGAATAAGTAATGGCACATGCATTCAACAGAACAGTATTTAGCTACTAAAAATAGCATGTGTATAAAGATTTTATAAGCCACATGAAAAGTGCTTTTGTCATCATATTAAGTTAAAAAGTGGGCCGAAATATGACAAATAAAATATGATCTCAGGTGTGTGAAAAAGGATGCAAGGGAGTCATCCTGGAAAGAAAGGTTACTTTTTAGCCATCTTTCTTCCCTTCCTTCCTTTCTCCACATCCTCAAAATCAAAAACATAGATGAATAAACAAACTGGAAAGTATTGAATACTAAACTGAGAAGTAGCCCAGCTGGCCTTGTAAAAAGTAGAAATTTATTTATTTACATTTGTTGATTGATTTTGGTTGTGCTGGGTCTTCACTGTGGTGCACAGGCTTCTCTAGTTGTGGCCCATGGACTCAGTAGTTGTGGCATACAGTCTTAGTTGCCCCACAGCATGTGGGATCTTAGTTCCCTGACCAGAGATCGAACCTGCGTCCTCTGCTTTGGAAGGTGGATTCTTAACTACTGAACCACTGGGGAAGTCCCACCCAGTTGGCTTTGAGTTTCAGCAGCACCATCAAACCTCTGGAGCTATGTGGAAAGGGGTCCCTCCAGACCAGGGTTTAATGCCCCATCTGTCAAATAAGGAGAGGAATTCTAGATAACATGTTATGGTATCAGAGCAATATGATTTTATCTATAAAATCAACATAATTTGAACACAAGAGCCCCTCATTTGGTAAGCTATGACTTTGTTAGACACAGAAAGACAAAAGCAGGGCTTGTTAAACCTCAGAAAATCCATTGGAAATAGAAGCTGGCACATTATTATCTTCTCAACTCAATATTCTAAACTATTCAGGTCTATCAGCCTATTTCATTACCCAATTTTAAAATGTTCTTTAATTAAGTAATTTGAAATTGCTTAGCTTAATTGGATTCTTGATTCTCAGAAAGACAAAAAGTCAGTGTATTTTCCTGATGTCAAGATACCAAGAGGTGTTTTATTTTTATATTTTTTCTTTTTTACTTCAGCATGGAAACTGAGATGTTGGTATTGAAAATAAGATTTGAGATAATTGGATATATTCCAAACAGAGTTAAGTACTTCTCTCTGAAAAAGGTCACCACAAATATGTCACACACTTTAAACATGTTAGAGTTTTAAGATAACAATTTTGTTTAAATTGCAAAACATAACAGAAACAGAAAGGCTTTCTTAGGTACAGCTAATTCAAATGTTTGATTTGAAATGTTTTAATATACTATTTTTCCTTGACATGCTCAAATATCATGAAGATTTGTATTACTTTCCTTTCAAGTCTGTATTCCAAAGATGGAGTGGAAATGGACCTGTTTATGCTTTCTTATCTCTCTTCCCTACAATGAAAGATATAAAATCAAACCACATGAATACTGAAATACAACATTGACCCTCACCAGCATCAAAAATCAATTCTCTCATGTTTTAAAGAAAATGTAAACTTAATATATAGAGTTTTAAGGAGTTAATTTAAAAAAAAAAACAGTATTTAAATCACATTTTCTACATAGTGAACACTATACAGGATGCTGCATGTTCAACAGTGAAACTCACCATGTAGCAGGCAAAATAGATGTTAATAGTATAATTGCAAAAATGATCATCACACAGGGAGGGAGGCTCAAGAGGGAGGTGATGTATGTATAATTATGGCTGATCCATGCTGTTGTATGGCAGAAACCATCACAACATTGTCAAGCAATTTTCCTCCAATTAAAAAATAAATTAAAAAAAAATGATCACCACCGAGTGCATGCACAATATTACAATCATCTCAGAGATCCAGAGGAGGAACAGGGCCACCGGAACATGTCTCTGGAGATGTGACTTCTCAGCTAGGAACAGAGGGTTAGCAGAAAGCACTTTCATCTTGTTCTTCCACTCAAGGACAATGAGGGAAATAGAGTTTGGGAGCTGGAAAGGAATTCAAGATTCCATCAGTCTAGCAATACATTCTGCAATCAAAGCAGCAGGATTTTATACCTTGTTTTATGTGTGTTTCTTGTTCAGAGAGATTTCGTGTAATGTATGTGTTGGTCCATTAACACTGAACTCACGGTCATTAGCACAATGACTTATGCCTTGAAAGAAGCTTATCTAACACACTTGATTTTTCCAGGAGGCACGTCACAGAATTCTCGAATTCAGAACAACAGCTAGGGTGGCAGGACTAGACTCTGGGGACACTTTAAACTGTGTGGTCACCAACAAAAAGCACAAAATTGCAAAATTGTGGCACAGACTAGACCAAAGATGACATTTGTTTACAGCAGGAGCTCTAAAACAAGAAGGGGAAGCTTTGCCTTGATCAACCTCAGCTGGGAGCATGCACATCGGGTGACTCAAACTTTTCACCACCCTGTGCACGTCCGTGAAGGATGACAAAAACACCGTGAATATGAATTTGGAGGTTACAAATCAACTTTAGCAAGTAGGCAAATTTACACATACAGAATATGGGAATGATGAGGATCGAGTGTGTAATGGCATTCATCGTAAGGGCTTCCTAGGCTGCACTAGTGGTAAAGAACATGCCTGCCAATTCAGGAGATGTAAGAGACTTGGTTTTGACCCCTGGTTCGGGTCGGGAAGACCCTCTGGAGATGGGCATGGCAATCCACTCCAGTATTCTTGCCTGGAGAACCCCACAGACAGAGGAGCCTGGTGAGCTACAGTCTACAGGGGTTGCACAAAGCTGGACACAACTAAAGCGACTTAGCACTCACTCATCATCCACATTTTCCAGGGAAAGAAACCCTCAAAGAGTAGTCAACTAGTTTTCTCAAGTTTCCATTGCTCATAAATAAGAGTCAGAATGGAAATGCCAACATTCTGGCTCCAGAGCTAAGCTCTTAACCTCTGTTCTATCTCTGATGACACAGTGCCTTTGACTGAATGGTACCCATATCAGTCAACCATAATGAGGTACAACAAAGAAACATGAAAACTCAGTGGCTAATAGCACTAGACTCTGATTTTTCTTGCTGCCGGATCTGTGGGTTGAATGGGATTCTTCTGTTCTCATTTAGGTTCAGCTGGGCTTGCATCAGGCTGCAGTTTGGGTTCAGGTCACTTTGTTCTCCATTCTCCTTGAACAAGTAGGTACTCTGAATTTGCTCTGATCACAAATGGCAGAAATGCAATAAACCAAAGAGTTTCATGCAATGTATTTAATACAAACATATTTAAGGCCTGATTCATGGCAAATCTGTAACAGTCAAGGCAAGTCACATGGCTAAGCTTAACATCCATGGTTTTAACTACTCTAGCCACACATACTGCAAACTCACGTGGCCCAGGGTGCTGATACATAATTCTAATAAAGAGAGGAGTGATGAATGAAAAGCATGAGGCATACCCTGGCAATGTTTTAGGTCAGATTTAAAAGCACTGCACATTTGCCAAGGCGCTCTGTTTTCTTTTAAGAAGGCAAAACTAGTGTTCACCACAAACCCCTCACCTCAAGCTGCAGAACTGCGCTTTTCTCCTGATTCATTCTGGTTCTGCATTTGGATGAGGAACCTCTTGCCCTGAGGAAGTCTAGGCAGTGTTATCTTGAAGTTCAATTTTTAAAAAGCCAAAGGCTCTGCAATTATGGTGTCAATTGTACAGGGCTGGAAATTAGCATATCTATGGAGAAGGCAATGGCACCCCACTCTAGTACTCTTGCCTGGAAAATCCCAAGGATGGAGAAGCCTGGTGGGCTGCAGTCCATGGGGTCTCCAAGAGTCGGACATGACTGGGTGACTTCACTTTCACTTTTCACTTTCCTGCATTGGAGAAGGAAATGGCAACCCACTCCAGTGTTCTTGCCTGGAGAATCCCAGGGATGGCAGAGCCTGGTGGGCTGCCGTCTATGGGGTCTCACAGAGTTGGGCATGACTGAAGTGACTAAGCAGCAGCAGCAGCAGCAAGTAGGTGCCAAAGTAAAGAATAACAGGCTGTCCGTATGAGACGGACAATTCAAAGGTGAGAGGTAATGTGCCCCCCAAATTTGTGAACCGATCAGCTCTAGTGGCATTTATTGTTTAGACAGTTCCTGGGGAATAGGGTTCTGTACGCCCATAAGCTTAAGGAAATTGGCCCAAAGCTGACCATTCAGGAACCCAGCCCTGTGCCAGCCAGTTTCTCTCCTTGTAGCCTCTCTGGCTTTCATCAGCCATTTTATCAGCGCCCTGGCCATCACCTGACATTTACTTGATGACTGCTGTCAAGTACTCTTAATTCTGCATTCTGTCTGTTCCATGGCATCAGATATACCCCATTCCTAGCCGCTTTGTGATCTGATGCATTCTAAGTTGAATCCAAGTCTGCTTTCTCCTTTAGGATTTACTTGTCTTCCCTCTTGGTGTGAGTCAAAGAGACTGTATCCCTCTAGCCTTTTATTAACTTCTAAATCCATCCCTGTATGAGTTGGCTAAAACTTTTCTTTTTCATTTGATTGGCATTCTTGATTTACCTTGCAGCTGGCATCAGGCCAGAGAGGGCAAGCTCCGTGATGTTGATCCTCTGCGGCAGCCTGATAAAATGAAAATCCACTGGATGAGGAGGAGTTCGGAGACCTGTGATCTCATTCACGCTTTGCCCCTGACTCAATTAGTGACTTTGAGAAAAATTACTTCTTTTCTCTGCTCATCTGCAAATGGGCTGGTGGAACTCAATCAGCAATTCTTAATGTTCTCTGGTTGCTGAACACATTTTATTTTTTTATTTTTATTTTTTTTAATTAATTAATTTATTTATTTTTAATTTTTACTTTACAATTCTGTATTGGTTTTGGCATATGAACACATTTTAAAAACTAAAGTCTAAGGAAAGTAAAAGTCACTCAGTCGTGTCCAACTGTTTGTGACTTCATGGACTGTACAGTCCATGGAATTCTCCAGGCCAGAATACTGGAGTGTGTAGCCTTTCCCTTCTCCAGGGATCAAACCCAGGTTTCCCGCATTGCAGGTGGATTCTTTACCAGCTGAGCCAAAAGAGAAGCTGGAGAATACTGGAGTGGAAAGTATAAAATGGAAAAAGCTGAGCTACTCTAATTTAACAGTGGATGCAGTGGGAGTGGGAGGGAGTGGAGGGGAAAATCTGCTCGAGTTCCAGCCACTTTATACACTCCCTCTCCTGCCTATGGTCTCAGGCACCCCCTGAGGATGCTGAATACTCCATGGAATGCAGCTTGACACCAGTAGATAGGAACAGTCTTACATCTATTTTGGGTCTAAAGTCAGTTGAATCTTTATTTTCCCTTAAATATGTATTAGGTCCCAATTCTTTAAAAACATCAAACAAAAATTCTGGGTATCATTATTTACTTGTATTTCAGCCCACCAAAACAGAAGAATTAAATGAATCATCAGCTGGATTTTAGCAAACACTATGCCACTCATTTTGTTGTTTTTTAGTCACTAAGTCATGTCCGATTTTTTTTGTGACCCCATGGACTGTAGCCCACCAGGCTTCTCTGACCATGGGATTTCCCAGGCAAGAATACTGGAGTGGGTCTCCATTTCCTTCTCCAGGGGATCTTTCTGACCAAAGGATCGAACACCTCTCCTGCATTGGCAGGAGGATTCTTTACCACTGAGCCACCTGGGAAGCCCATATGCCTCTCATTAGCTGGTAGGAATTTGGTCAAATCAATCATGTTCTCTTTTCATCTATAAAATGAGTCTCAGGTTAGAGTATCTCCAAGGCCCCTTATACATTCTTTATAATAGAACTCAAGCCTTTCTAATCAACCCTCCCCCCCCCCCCACCCCATCAATTAGCAGCTAATTTTACACACTCTTATGAAAGGACAATTTTGGGGGACAATTTACATTGTAATGAGTAGGCGGGAATTATGTGCCCTCACAGCCTGAAAGCATACAAGCCTGTTTGTAAGTATGCAAACTCCACATTCATCTTTATGAAGCCCCATTTGTCTTTTAGCATTTCCGATGAGTAAACTAACTCCAAACCAATTTGGAACAAGCAAAATATGTCATCATGAGATATTTGTTTTCTCAAATGATTGTACTCAAAAAGCCTCTCCCTCTCTCTTTCTCCCTCCCTCTCTCTGTTTGGGTCTCTTTGTTTCTGAATAATTACCAGAAAGCTGCAACTCAGGGATAGCACAGATTTCAAACCCATGGAGATAGAAACTTGACACATTGAACCAAGTCAGAGAAGAAAGAAGAATTAAGGAGGAACACATACAGAAGGACGAGAAAGACAATGACCGACAGAAATTGAATTCCTCTTCTTTTCCCTTTCACTGAACTTCCGAGCCAAAAATATCTGCAGTGCCAGCTCCAGATGCTGGGAGAATGGCCTATTTGCCATCTGCAGAGACAAAACAGCACAGCAAAACTGCAATTTAAAGGCAAAAGTATTTAGGAATAGAGTTAAATAACGTGTCGGAATTAAGGGATTTGTACAAAATCCTCTGCTAAGACTCTGGGGTGCCTCTCTGTGGGTGTGCGTGGTTCAGAGAGTGAAAGTCAAATAAATCCTTGACTACCAGAAAATAAATGTGGGGGACACTTCGGGGCAATAAATAGAAGACTTCCCGTGAAAATCACACAGGACTGAGGAGGAGGAGAGGAATCGACAATACTTGCCTGAAACATTTGGAGGTTTTAAAAGACGCTTACTCCTTGGAAGAAAAGTTATGACCAACCTAGATAGCATATTCAAAAGCAGAGACATTACTTTGCTGACTAAGGTCCATCTAGTCAAGGCTATGGTTTTTCCTGTGGTCATGTATGGATGTGAGAGTTGGACTGTGAAGAAGGCTGAGCGCTGAAGAATTGATGCTTTTGAACTATGGTGTTGGAGAAGACTCTTGAGAGTCCTTTGGACTGCAAGGAGATCTAACCAGTCCATTCTGAAGGAGATCAGCCCTGGGATTTCTTTGGAGGGAATGATGCTAAAGCTGAAACTCCAGTACTTTGGCCACCTCATGAGAAGAGTTGACTCATTGGAAAAAACTCTGATGCTGGGAGGGATTGGGGGCAGGAGGAGAAGGGGACGACAGAGGATGAGATGGCTGGATGTCATCACGTACTCGATGGACGTGAGTCTGAGTGAACTCCAGGAGATGGTGATGAACAGGGAGGCCTGGAGTGCTGCGATTCATGGGGTTGCAAAGAGTCGGACACGACTGAGCAACTGAACTGAACTGAACTGATGAGGCTAAACAAAGACACACCTTCCACAGAAGCTTAAAAGTCTCCATTCAGAGCATGCTTGTGTTGCATAATTAAAGACCAGAGCCAAGTCAGGAAGCCAGCTGAGAAAAATGCTGCTGAGCCATTGATATTCTTCAGATTCTTCAATCAGAGTAGTCTTCCAGGAGTAGGGAGTGGGCAGCAAGTGGTAACCGGTGATACCCCATGGCTGTGGTCCCCACACCACCTGCTGCGAGCCTGGGAAACGACAGGTAATTTTGCCATCAGAAAGACCTGGTTTTTGATGGCTTTGCCACTCTTCCTTGTCCGGGTTGCTTTGGGTGGGGAAGGAGAATGGGAGTTAGTGTTTAGTGGGGACAGTGTCAGTTTCAGTCAGTCAGTTCAGTCGCTCAGCCTATGTGAGCCCATGGACTGCAGCACGCCAGGCCTCCCTGTCCATCACCAACTCCTAGAGCTTGCTCAAACCCATGTCCATCCAGGTGATGCCATCAATTTAAGTGTCACTTTAGGAAGCTGAAAAATTTGGGAGATGTATGATGGTGAGAGTTGCACAACAATGTGAATGTCCTTAGTGCCACTGAACTGTACAGTTAAATATGGTTGAAATAGTATGTTTTATATTACATGACTTCTACCACAATTTTATATATATATATATTTTTTTAATAGGGCTATCTTTCAAGGAGTATATGTGGGTTTGGGAGAAGCAGTGGGTAGAGACACAGGTCAACTGGGACTTGAAGTGCTAATAAAAATGCTCTAGATGTTTCTGACGGAGAAGGCGATGGCACCCCACTCCAGTACTCTTGCCTGGAAAATCCCATGGATGGAGGAGACTGGTGGGCTGCAGTCCATGGGGTTGTGAAGAGTCAGACACGACTGAGCGACTTCACTTTCACTTTTCACTTTCATGCATTGGAGAAGGAAATGGCAACCCACCCCAGTGTTCTTGCCTGGAGAATCCCAGGGATGGCGGAGCCTGGTGGGCTGCCATCTATGGGGTCGCACAGAGTCGGACACGACTGAAGCGACTTAGCAGCAGCAGATGTTTCTGAAAAGGGTAAATATAACCTGCACACGTTTTACTTGCAAACTTTAGAAGGTAAAATAAGCATAGAAAAATGACTGGAAGCCCGTGAGCCAAATGTGAATTTTAGTTTACTCTGGCTGCTAGGAATATATATTATTGTGCTTCCACATCCTTTTCTGTATTTTTAAAATTTTCATGGACCAGCATCCAAGTCTATACGCTTAAAACATAAATATTGAACAAGGCAGGGCTTGCGGTATGTAGTACTTGATTGCCATCAACTCAGGCTCCACTGATCAGTTTCCAGCAGTGGACCCCGAATTATTAGACCACTCGTAGCATCTGCGTTAGTGGCAAATCACAGAATAATGTGACAGGACTGTGAAACAGGCACGTGTGAATCAGGGATTGGACTGTGTGGGTCTCAGGAGCTCAATGGGCACAAAGAATTCCTCTCCAGCAAAGGGGGAGCAGAAAAGGTGGGACAGAGTAATAAACAATTACATTTTCTCCCCTCTGGTCACAATGAAGAGAAGCTTAGGAAGCAGGGAGGAGAGACCAGCCCTGACTGATAGAGAAGAAAGAAGATATTTTGACTGAAATTGAGTGGAAGAGGGAATTACAGGTCATGTGAAATATTTCACGCTTTCGTGGAGTCATGGGACTCTGTATCTCAAGGCAACACAGCCTAGATGTCTAAGACCACTAGGGAGAAAAGACGCAGCTTCCATGTGCAGACTGAAATCACCCTCAAATTCTGTCCTCAGAGTGTCTCAAACAGTCTGTATGGTTAGAGTTTACTAGAGGATCCCAGAGTATTTTCTGCTTGTTAAATTTCTCAAAATAACTTCATGGCAAAAAGGCTTATCCTCAAATTTAGGAGTTTGCAGAAGATCTCGGCAGGAAGACTATGCCATCTGATGGTTTCCATTGAAGACAGCAGCCAGAAGGACTTATTGAAAATCTGTGCTGACCATCTAGAAGTTATACCAGATATGCTTCAGAGCAAAGTCTTCCCCTCTTCTGGACAGCCTCTGTGGTGGGATGTATCACATTGTGTTATAATTGGTTGGTTTCCCTGATGAGCTCGCCAACTGAGCAGTGAATCCCATGATGACCAGAACACGATGCTATTCATCAATGATTCCACAGTATCTGGTATAGTGCTTGACACAAAATATTTATAATATAGTTTTCACTGTGAAGGAGTTATGGCATTTTTAATTGGAGTTACATGTGTACATAGTCTCCAAATGCATCCTCCTTCAAAGCTGTATGGCTTCTCACAAGCCTCACTTCTTTTTATCTATGTTTTTGCAAAATGAGGATATTGCGTCAATCATTTCTTGACATGAGTCATTTCAGCTAACATATCTCAGACAGGCCCCTCTTCCAAACATGAGCTGTGGCCAGACAGCATTGACAGGCTAAATGATAATAAGTTAACTTGTCAATAGCCCAAAAAAGAATTGAAAATTCAGTTCTCTCTTCTGGTTGGTTTTTCTAGTTGTTCTCAAAGAAAATATTCCTAAAGAAGGCTTTTTATTAAAAAAAAAACAAAACCATCTAGGGACTTCTCTGGTAGTCCAGTGGTTAAGGCTTTGCCTTCCAATGCAGGAGGTGCTGGTTTGATCCCTGGCAGAGGAGCTAAGCATATGTCCCAGGGCCAGAAGACCAAAACGTGAAACAGAAACAATATTGTAACAAATTTAATAAAGACTAAAAAACCCTTTATTATTTAAAAAAAAGCATCCATACTTCTTCTGGACCCTGAGATATTAGCTAAGTGCATTAAATGCTTTAACTTATAAGAGACACAAAGAAAAATTTACCCAATCAGAGGGAAAACTGAATGCTAATCCAGCTAAATAAGAGAAAAATAGCACAGGGTGCATGGGACACGGAGAGGGGAGAAAGCATGGCTTCCTGGGTCTGCTGTGTGCTCAGTCACTCAGTCGTGTCTGACTCTTTGCAACCCCATGGACTGTAGCCCGCCAGGCTCCTCTGTCCATGGGATTCTCCAGGCAAGAATACTGGAGTGGGTTGCCAGGCCCTTTTCCAGGGGATCTTCCCAACCCAGGGATCAAACCCAGGTCTCCCACATTGCAAGTGGATTCTTCACCTCTGAATCACCAGGGAAGCTTACTTCCCTAATGGCTTACTGGGGAGTAGTGGTAACAGGGAGGGGCATCAAAACAGAGACAGACACTCAGACTCACAAGGAGCCCAAGGCTTTTCTCTGGTATTTATTTAGCAGCTTCTCTTCCAGGCTCTGTACTAGGTGCTCTAGATAGAGACATCAAGAGATGTGGCCCACAAGTTAAAGACACACACACATGAACACCAAAGGAAGAAAACTAGGGGCCATTAGAGACGCCAAGAATGGGGGGTAATTAGTCTTTCCAGAGTCCTAAACACATGTGTTCAATGCAGAGGGGGGAAAAAAGTTTAAAGGCACAAATATATGAAAGTCTGTGCCACATTTGGGGACAGCCAAGTAATCCGAGAAAAAACTGGGCAGAGTCAGTCATAAGAACTGAAACTGGGGTCCCCTGTGGACACTCCTTGAATTCCACATGAAGAGGTTTACTGTTTACCTGGGGAATTCTTGATGAAGGACCTACAAAAGTTTTTAAGCAAATGATCATGCTGTTTTAGAAGGAAGCAAACATTTTGAGAGCCAGAAGTGGGCATATGGAGGAAGAAACAGAAACCAATACATTTATTTTTGTAATTAAGTTTTTATTGGAGTATAGTTGCTTTATAATGTGTTTGTTTCTGCAGTAGAGCAAACTGGTTCAGCCATACATATACGTATACCCCCTCCCTTTTGGACTTCCTTCCCATTCAGATCACCACAGAGCATTGCATAGAGGTTCTCATTAGTTACTCATTTTACACGTAGTATCAATAGTATATATCTATCAGTCCCAATCTCCAATTCCTCCTTGCATGCCCTTTCCCTCTTGGTATATTTCCCTCCATATATTTGTTCTCTATATCAGTGTCTCTATTTCTCTTTTGCAAGTAAGATCTATACCATTTTTCTAGATTCAATATAAATATATGCATTAATATATGAAATTTGTTTTTCTCTTTTTGACTTCACTCTATATGGCAGCTCAATATCAAAAAGAAACAAACAATGCTATCAAAAAATGGGCAGAAGAGCATGTTTACTTTTTAAGAGAACAGTTTGATGAGTGACAAAATCAGCTTGATTAATATCCTAATCCCAAATACCTAAATATCCAGGATGAGCACTCTCATAATTCTGTTGTACTTTATTCTTATTTCCTGGAAGACCAGAGAGAAAGAGTCATATCCTACCATTTGATGTCCAAATAGGTCTGCTGCTGGACTGGCCTCTACATCACAGACTGAGGAAAGACTGACCTAACCAGATAATAAACTACTGCCCAAACTTAAACATCAGGACCTGGCCCTCATGCTTGGCAGATATCAGCTGTCAGCCTGTCTAACTGCCCTTGTTGGCAGCCACACGGCAGTGTCTTAATGAATTGGCACATCTAACACTTTTCTTTCATTTCTTTATTCTGGAGGCAGACTCAGATAAACTACAGGGTTTTCTAGTAGCAGAGAAGCATGAATTCTGCTTTGGAGCCAGGAAAATGCCAAGGTTGCTGAGCGTCCCAGGGCAGAGAGCCAACGGATTTTGAGAATTCACCCAACCACGGTGCCAAGTATTTACTGAGAACTCCTTGAGTTGGGAGGTAACTAGGTAGTCTGGGGGTGCTTCCCAGATGGTGCTGGTCAATGCAGGAGACCGAAGAGACATGGGTTCAATTCTTGGGTTGGGAAGATCCTCTGGACAAGGGAATGGCAACCCACTCCAGTATTCTTGCCTGGAGAAGCCCATGGACAGAGGAGACTGGTGGGCTACAGTCCATGGGGTCACACAGAATTAGACAGAGCTGAAGCGACTTAGCACTCAGGCACACAGGCAAGGCAAGGGATCCAAGTCACAGCTCCCTACTTACTGGCTATATGAACTCGATTAAGCTAAGGTCTCTCTATGTCTTATGTCCTCATGGATGAAATAAAGATGATCATGCAAGCTCTGTATCATCATTAAGAAGATGAAATGAAATAAAAAGATGATGAAATGAGATCCTAAAGGTAAGGCAGTTGACACAGTTCCTGGCACATAGTAAGGACTTAATAAATGCTGACAGCTGATAAGAAATATTCTCATTATTTTTTGAGGATATGACCACATTTTAATTTTTGTATACCAGAACCCAGTATATCACCTGATACCTAGTTGGCACTTGACCTTTTATTACCAAAGCTTCTCTCTTTATTTATTTGACTGAGTCAGGTCTTGGTTGCATCACGCAGGATCTTTCTTTGCGGCACACAGACGCTCGAGCTGCAGCTCTTGGGCTTCAGTAGTTGTGCCAGATGGACTTGGTTGCTCTGTGGTATGTGGGATCTTCCTGGACCAGGGATCAAACCCACGTCCCTTGCATTGCTAGGAAGATTCTTAACCACTGGACCACCAGTGAAGTCCCTACCCAAAGCTTCTGACAGATGTCAGATTCCAAAGAAAGTTTTAGCTTCATAAAGTGTAAAAAGGAGCTACCTACGCTTACCTCAGATGCTGTTATGGGCAGGACACAAGATACTTTAAAAATAAAGACTCTAATTCAGTCATCATGAATGAGGCCAGCTACCAGAGGTAGCAGCTGTTGCTCTAGAACACTGAGATGTTTTTGTGGTCTTCTGAAAAAAGAAGTGTGACCACTTGTGCACCAGAAATGTGTCTCAAGACCCAGTATCACACTAACCCCATCAGCCATTTTAGGTCCCTGGTGGCTCAGACGGTAAGGAATCTGCTTGCAATGCAGGAGACGTGGGTTCAATCCCTGGGTTGAGAAGACCCCCTGGGGAAGAGAATGGCAACCCACAGCAGTATTCTTGCCTGGGAAATCCCAGGGACAGAGGAGCTTGGCGGGCTACAGTCCACATGGTCGAAAAAGAGGTGGACTCAACTTAGTAACTGGACAGCATTGGTAAAGAAACCGACTGTCAAGATCAAAATGCTGGTAAGGAACTAAGACTAGAAAACCCAGTTTTCCAAACTCCAGGTTTCATATATTTATTTTCTTTGATCAAAGACAATGCCTACAAAGAAGTAAAAGAGAAAGAGCCAAAAATTTCTATGTATTTTGCAAATGTGCCCTGCTAAATAAAATAAGACGAATATCTTTAGAATATAAAAGTTCTAAGTACTGCTTATTCTTTTACTTTTTATATTCCCTTTATATCTATCTATATCTGTCTATCTATCTATCTATATATATATATAGTGAAGATTTGTTGGGTAATGCATCTGAGCTGAGAGCAGACCCCATCCACTTAAAAGTAATTTGCTTTTGAAAATAGACTTCATCATGTCAATCTATGCCAAAACCAATACAGAATTGTAAAGTAAAAATTAAAAATAAATAAATAAATTTAAAAAAAAAAAAGAAAGAAAATAGACTTCAATGTTTTCTAAGAAATCTTGATACAGTATTCTCATGCTTATAGAGAAACAGCATATCTCATTACTACCTGAAATTTTATTTATGTTTTATACTCACCTGTTTTTGTTCTAAATTTTATTTTATTTTAAAGGGGATATAGTTGCTTTGCAATGTTATGTTAGTTTTTGCTGTACAATGAAGTGAATTAGCTATGAGTATACATACATCCCCTCCCTCTTGGATCTCTCTCACACTGACCCCGCCCCACCCCTCTGCTGCTGCTGCTGCTAAGTCGCTTTAGTTGTGTCCGACTCTGTGCGACCCCATAGACGGCAGCCCACCAGGCTCCGCCATCCCTGGGATTCTCCAGGCAAGAACACTGGAGTGGGTTGTCATTTCCTTCTCCAATGCATGAAAGTGAGAAGTGAAAGTGAAGTTGTTCAGTCGTGTCTGACTCTTCACAAACCCATGGACTGCAGCCTACCAGGCTCCTCCACCCACGGGATTTTCCAGGCAAGAGTACTGGAGTGGGTTGCCATTGCCTTCTCAGTCCCACCCCTCTAGGTTATTACAAAGCACCAAGCTGAGCTGTGCTACACAGGAGCTCCTCACTAGCTAAATCTGGGACAACATTAAATGCACCAACATTCAAATTATGGGGGTCCAAGGAGAAGAAGAGAAAAAGTCTAAGAAAATATATGCAGAGATAAGCATTGAAAGCTTCCCTAACATGGAAAAGGAAATTGCCACAGAGTCCCGGAAGCACAGAGAGTCCTCTTAAGGACAAACCCAAGGAGAAATACACCAAGATACACATCAATCAAACTAACAAAAATTAAATTCAAAGAAAAAATATTAAAAGCAGCAAGGGAAAAGCAGAAAATAACATACAAAGGAATCTCTGTGAGGTTATTAGCAGAGTTTTCAGCAGAAACCCTGCAGGCCAGAAGGGAGTGGCAGGAACAATTTACTTATTTTTAATGGAACTTCAAATTTAGTAAATATCATCTAACACATGCCCCTACCCTTTTCATTCACATACCGACTTAGCATAGTGCGAACCTCTGACTAACAACTCACAGTGAGGGTTCAACCATGTTTGACTCTCATAGATCACGAAGAACACAATATACTTCATTTTAGGAAATTTTTAATACATCCAGAAATTCACCAAATAAGCATTTACAGAAGAGATATGTATCATACCCAAACTACTTTTTCTCTCTTCTCTCTATCTATATGTTCGTACACACACACACACTCACACACACACACACATACATATACAAGCAATCAGTGACTAACTTTAGAAACCCCAAAGGACCTGACATTTCTACTTTAACCGAATCAAAACATTTTCTTATAGCCCAAAGGGTAACTTTCAGATAATATGCTATGGAAAATTCCTCAGAATATAAATTGCTGAAATTCTCATAGTAAGCCATATAATCATTCCAAGACCACTTTTAGTGTGTAGACCGGAAGTCAAGACTGTTTGCCTTAAGGTTTGTTTTATAATAGTAGACAGTAAATTTTACCAACATTTGAAATGATGGATATTTTACGTAAAATCTAGGTTTTGAAATCTCCTTAGCAAATCAGAAGGTATGATTACAATGAGCATATATTTCTTGCAAGGTAATAATTGCCTCTATTAATAGAGGGAGTTATTTTTCCTGTTTGTTCCCTCAAATCTCTGTTGTGTTGTGTTGATTCTGACCCAGTTTCCATGTTCTATCTTATATCTGACTAGATTCATTCAATCCTTTCTTTGGTCTTTTTGACATTTGAGATATGGCTGTTATTTGGAAAATCACAGACTTCTTCAAGATTTTAGATAATAAAGAATCTTCACACCTGAATTTACCCATATTTCAGTGTTCTTTATTTTTAGACCAAGTATTTATCCTCTTTTTCTTGCAGTTTTCTAGATTTATTTACAGTCTTCCCCTTTTATTTGAACTTACATATTTTGGCTTTCTTTGAATACTGTTTTCACTTTTAATTTTAGACTCTGTGTGTCTATCACCCAGCTGAAATAATTATCAAGATATAGCTAGTCTTGTTTTATGAATAATTACTTTCTTAAACCCAATCATTACTTCTTCATCCTTTTCTCCTGTGTATTCATTTTACTTATTTATGCTAAAGACTTCCCAGGTGGCACAGTGGTAAAGAATCTGCTTGCCAATGCAAGAGATGTCAGAGACCGGGGTTCAATCCCTGAGTCTGGAAGATCCCCTGGAGGAGGAAATGGTAACCCACTCCAGTATTCTTGCCTGGGAAATCTCGTGGACAGAAGAGCCTGATGGGCTACAGTCCACAGTGTTGCAAAGAGTGGAACATGACTGAGCATGCATGATTTATGTTAATAAATATAGTATTAATATTAATTCATTTTTAACAGGGTTATTCTCTGATTCCTGCAAGGACTCAGTCTTTCAAATTCACTGCTGTATCCTTAGTGCTTTGAACAGTGCTTGGAACAGACTAAATAGCTATTGAAAATAACAAGAGAGTTCCCATTGAAAAATCAGGCCTATTGATAATATTGAATGATCTCTTGGGAACCTCGCAGAGCTGTAATGCCACAAAGTCTTTAACCATCTATTCATAAAATTCATTCATTCATCCATTCAGTCATTACTCAGCAAACATAACCAACTATCTGCCACGTGACAGGCACTGTGATTAATGATGCGAATGGCATGATGAATAAGACCTAGTTCTTGACCTCAAGGCACTAATAGTCTAGTTAGGATGATAGACAAGTAAACAAATATATGCAATTTGAAGTGATCAACACCAAAGGAGAAATGATGGAATCTCTTGGAATTATTGAAGTAGTACTTTGCCCGGTTGGTACCCCACCTTGCCCCCTGCCACCCTCCCATCCCTGTATAATATAAGTGCAGATTTCAACCAACTAAATCAGCCCATCAATCTGTATATTTCTCTCAGGGCTTCACTTCTGACAATGTTGTCTGAATTATCCATCAAGAAAAAATTGAAAAAAAGAAAAACTCCAAATATGAGCTTACAAACAATGTCTTAGAGGGAAGAGGGTCTGGCAATAGAAACAAGGGAGAAGTGAACAAATTCTCTGATACTGTGTAAAGCACATATTTTTTAAAAAATCTAACATCTGCAGCTTATCACTAGCTAAAAATAAGTGCTGTTTTGCAGTATGCCAGATGTTCCTCCTCTCTGGAACTAATATGTAAAAAATACAGTATGGTCGAGGCAGAGAATAGAAGCAATCAGTGAGAAAGGCAGCTTACCCTTGAGGCCTTGACTGGAGCCCCACACTGCTCAAGCTGGGAGGCATGTAAGGGATTATACACAATCTCACTTTCTTTTCTTATTGACAAGGACATGAAGACTCAGAAAGGTTTAAAGGTTTGCAGCAAGAAGCCACACAGTGATAGAAAAAATTATTCTTTTTGTTTTCTTACTTGAATAAGCTGTAATTTTTCTCTTCCCCCTCCAGTTTCTGAAAGGAGCATCAAAGCTGTAAGAACAGCAAGTCAACCCTCCCGACTGCATCTTACAGTGTCGCCCGCCAGCATCTCTGAAGGCAACATATGTGCACAGCCCGGCCCTGGGCATTGCTGTCAGCAAAGAAACACTGTCAAAGGATATAAGATAAGCGAGATAAGAAATATTGTCAAGTAAGATAAAAGAAATCCAGATAAAAGAGAAAATGAAGGGATTCTCCTTGTCTTTATTAGTCGGAACCCGGTCTCTGTTCACTTTCTCTCCGTGAGCAGAGAAAACAGAAAAGAGAAAGTTAATAACAATAACCAAAAAGTACATCAGAATTTCCCAGTTTTGAAAACCCTTAGTCTCTGGTACAGCATGTGCCTAGTGCTCAGACGCTCAGTCGTGTCTGACTCTTGATGATCCGACGTACTCCCCGTCCGTGGGGTTCTCCAGGCAAGAATACTGGAGTGGATTGCCATTCCCTTCTTTGGGGGCTCTTCCCGACCCAGGGATCAAATCTGCATCTCTTATGTCTCCAGCATTGACAGGCGGATTCTTTACCACTTTTGCCACCTGGGAAGCTGAACTTCTCTTATATGCAGGATTTAAATGAACTGACTCACAAAACAGAAAGAGACTCACAAACTTATGGTTGCCAGGAAGGAAGGATGGGGGAGGGATAGTTAGGGAGTTTGGGACCAAAATGTCCACCCTGCTATATTTAAAATGGACAGCCAAGAAAGACCTACTGTAGAGCACAGGGAATGCTGCTCAGTGTCATATGGCAGTCTGAGTAGGAGGGGAGATTGGGGAAGAACAGATACATGTATATGGATGGCTGAGTCCCTTTGCTGTCCACCAGAAACTATCACAACATTGTTAATCAGCTATACTCCGATACAAAAATGAAAGCTAAAAAAAAATCCATCAATTACCCATCTTAGTTAGAAGAGAATATTTTCAATATTTTGAATAAAAATAATCTAGAATTCTCTACATAGTCAACCTATAAATCACTTGTGAAAAGAGCAAAATGGAATTTTCAAACATTCAAAGATATAAAAATTTATTTACTATAGCTTGTCTTTAGGAAAATATTAGAGAAAATAATCAGCAATGTAAGGAGATAAATTTTTTTTTTAAAGGCATATGATTTTGTCTCTAGGTTAGAAGGCAGCATGTTTGTTAGTTGCCCAGTCATGTCCAACTCTTTGCAATCTCATGGACTATAGCCCACCAGGTTCCTCTGTCCATGGAATTTTCCAAGCAAGAATACTGGAGTGGGTTGCCATTCCCTTCTCCAAGAAGGCAGAATAGGGGCAGCATAGGGAAGTCCAATGACGATAATCCAGAGAAATTGACAGATGACACTGGGCACAGAGTAATTAGAACAGATGGTAACGATGGCTTCGAGATTATGCTGAGGGTAAGAGGAAGCTAATGTTTTTGCCAGTAGAAATTAATATTTCTTGGGAATATCAGTAGGTATGTAGAAGATATGATGGAGCATTTGCTCCCAGATAAAAGAAAAGTTGTTAGGAGAGGAGTTATTCTGTGGCATTATTCAGCTCAGCAAACAACAGCATTTGTTTAGTCATTATTATGTAAATTCCAATGATTGAGTTAACAAATAATTGTGATATAACCACCAATAGAGGAGAGTGAAAAATCTGGCTTAAGCTTCAGCATTCAGGAAACGAAGATCATGGCATCCGGTCCCATCACTTCAAGGCAGATAATGGGGAAACAGTGACAGACTTCATTTTTTCAGGCTCTAAAATCACTGTGAATGGTGACTGCAGCCATGAAGTTAAAAGACACTTGCTCCTTGGAAGAAAAGCTATGACAAACATAGCCAGTATATTAAAAAGCAGAAACATCACTTTGCTGACAAAGGTCTGTATAGTTAAAGCTATGGTTTTTCCAGTAGGCATGTACAAATATGAGAGTTGGACCATAAAGCAGGCTGACACCAAAAGAAGTGATGCTTTCGAACTAAGGTGCTAGAGATGACTCTTGAGAGTCCCTTGAACAACAAGGGGGTCAAACCAGTCAATCCTAAAGGAAATCAACCCAGAATATTCACTGGAAGGACTGGAGCTAAAGCTCTAATACTTTGGCCGCCTGATGTGAAGAGCCAACTCATTGGAAAAGACTGTGATGGTGGAAAAGATTGAAGGCAGGAGGAGAAGAGGTCAACAGAGGATGAGATGGTTGGATGCCATCACTGACTCAATGGACATGAGTTTGAGCAAACTCCGGGAGATGGTGAAGGACAGGAAAGCCTGGCATGCTGCAGTCCGTAGGGTCTCAAAGAGTTGGACACTACTTAGGGTTTGAACAACAGCAACAAAACTACTGGGAGATATTGGGGAGAAAAAAATAACAGGTTGTAAAAAAGCGTAGTTTTCCTTTATCATTGCAAAGAGCCAAAAACTGTTTTCTAAAAGAAATTTCAGTATATTATTTATAAGTACATAGATAAATATTAGGGAGCAAATTAAAGTTGTTGAAGATGTAGCCTTGAAGGAGATAAACCAAGATTGACAGATTAACAGGGAAATTGTAGGACTACTTGCTTATGGACAAGAATGATCTCTTTATAAATCATTAAAACAAAATACCTTGCCCAAATACAATATATTTCCCCTTAATATGGACACAAAAGGCCATGCCATAGGAATATCTTTTTTTTTTTAATTAGAAAATTAGAGCTAAGTACAGACATTCTAAGCAAAGCAATTTTGAGCAACATTGAATTCTATCTTAAAATTACTCTTTTTGTGTGTACATTTATATCAGAGTGTCATATTTGGCAAGTCAAGCTGCAATACCATTAGATCCGTCATAACAATCAAAAAGAAGCAAAACTCTTCAGTCATTCCCCTGGTGTAGCATAATAAACCAACATTTTGCATTCAAAGGATAAACTTTTATTACTATAGATTCCAGCTACAAAGAAAATCATAAACATCAATATGGTAGATTCACTCCTCCCTCAGACTTGACACATGGTAGAACTAATTCTGTTATTTAAATCAAAATTTAATCATAATGGTGTGCTCTGCAAAGCAAACCCAATAAAAAGCAAAAATGGATTGAAAGAAAAATAAATTGCAGGGAAAGAAATGCCAGGTGGCATTTTCCGATGCTTAACTTTTCTCTATAAATATTAACTCTTACTTTTGAAAATTCAATCCATTCCAGAAATAATTATATTCATTTTCCTGGATAATTTTTAAATTTGCATATTCCAGAGATGACTTTACAGGTTTTTCCCAACTGATGGGCCAGAAATAGTTGTGGTTCTTTGTATATTTAACAACAAAAATGGATGAATATTAAAAAATTAAAGCAAGTTTTTTTGCAAGTGGGTTTGGATTACTGATAAAGGAGTATAAATTTATTCATTAAACATTTATGAAGTGTCTCCAGCATGTTAGGTATGGTCCTATGTGTTGAGGACACACAAGCTTATTACAGATATCCAACTATTATTGCCCAAAGACTTCTGCGAAATGTCCCTGTTACAGTCTGTCAGTTCTTGAATATGCTCATCTTACAAAGCTATGGGTTAAGTGGAATAATAATTTAGGTTTATCTGTAAGATCATATAAGCACATTTTATAAATGGGATTTGCTTCTACAGCCCACTGAGCAGTGAAAACAACTGGTGTGTATATGCTGGGTCAAGCCTGGTGATCAGCAAATTCATATTATCATTTTCAGTCTTACAAGTGTCCTTCTAGGGCTTCCCAAGTGGTGCTAGTGGTTAAGAATCCACCTGCCAATGCAGAAGATGCAAGAGACGCAGGTTTGATCCCTGGGTTGGGAAGATTCCCTGGAGTAGGACATGGCAATCCACTCCAGTATTCTTGCCTGGAGAATCCCACGGAGAGAGGAGCCTAACAGGCAACAGTCCACGGGGCCACAAAGAGTTGGACATAACTAAGCGATTGATCACAGCACAGAGTACTCCCATTTTATAGACATGAAGGCTGAGGTTATAGAGTTTAACTGTCTTTGTGAACCCAGAATTTAAGTTTTTCCATTTCTCAGTCCCAACTTGGCTCATTTCTCTTCTCCTTCAGGTGTCATTTCATTTCTCATTTCCTTGGATATCTGTGCACTCTCTGAAAATTCATTATCACAGCACACACTGGCTTCATGACAGTTGCAGGTCACTACCTGCCTGTGCTTTCTTGAAAGCAGGAATGTAAATATTTTGTTTACTCCTGTAATTCTTATCCCAGGCACTTGGTATTGAACAACAAATACTGAATGAACGAAGAAGAATGCAAAGAAATTCACATCTGGGCAGTTTCAAAACCAGTGCTGTAACCAACAAACCCAGTCCAATACCATTCTACTTTCAGTGACAATTACAGGTGGTGTGAACCATTTGCTTGGGAGGTAAATGTGGGTTTGTTAATTTTCCTGTGTATGTGTGTGCTCACGTGCACAGGTGTATATTTGTATGTAGATACTTCTGAGTGTTTTTACTGGGGCCAGATCTCTGCAGTTTAGTATCACAGAGGTGAAATAGTGGTGGAAGCCAAAAAGAAACCATTTTCCCACCTAATTATTGACTTTATTAGTTTAAAGAATATAATGTGTCTTTGTAATTATTTATTAATAGAATGATAACTACAGCAGTTCATATTTAGCTATAGTTATTTACTGAAAAATAAATGTCTAAAACTTTTCCACTTTCCCTTGCTTTGATCCTTTGTTTCTCCCTTCTTTTTTCTGCCCACTCTTTTGGTTTTTTTCTCAAGGATCTGAATGACTTTGCAGAAGGAGAAGATCACCTCTCTGAGGTTTCTTCATCTATTAAAGGAGAATAATGCCATCTATCACCAAGAGGTAAGGATTAAATAGCTTAATGTATGCCAAGCAACTGGCTTGTGTTTTTTTTTTTTTTTTTTTCACTGCATTGTGGTTAGTTCCCTGATCAGGGATTGAACCTAGGCCCTCTGCTTTGGGACTACAGACTCTTAACCACTGAACCGCCAGAGAAATCCCTAGATTATGGTATTTTAGTCATCTTCCTCATCCATCATCAAATTTTGATTGAGAATTTATACACACTAGGTACACTCTGAAATTCTGGTTTCCCAAAGATGAATATAAGGCATAACTTTTGTCCTTGAGAATAGCAAATAATCCCAGGACAGAGATATAGTGGGTTTTCATTTATCTTGGTTTTTTTTTTCATTTGTTTGTTTTCTCTGTCTTTTCTTTGGACTTGTCTGGAAAACTAGAATCAAATAGCAGTAGGAGTCTGTTAAAGAGTGATCCAGCTTTTGGCATCAAGATGTTTCCTTAGGCAAATTCCCTTCTCTGTGCAAAGCAGCATGAATTCCTTCTCTCAAGTACAGACAATACCCTTCTATCACCATGATGGCATCCTTGTTCATAGTGGGAGGAGGAAGCAAAATAGAGTGGCCCCATGAAACAGTCTGGAAACCTTTCAATGGCATCCCAGCATTGTCAGAGGCCAAGGCCAAGGCCAAGTCCCAACCACAAGAACAGGACAAACTAAGTGCTATACCTGCTGTGTTTAACAGACTCACCTATCGATTCCAATGCGTAGCTCAGCATGACAAAGACGCATTGAGTGAATATCCTAAAAAGAAACAAAGTCCTTAGAAATCAAAGACTGAACCGTGAATTTCTTGGTTTAAATTGCTAAATTTTGGATGGGAATACAGTGTGATGAGTCACTTTATCCCCCAGAGAAATCATTCTTTCCCTGAAGAGGTAGAAGGAGGAGGTAAGCTGAAACTCTTAGATCAGCTGCTTCTTAGGTGAATGGAGCCAACTTTTTAGGCTAGTAACTCTGTGGTATTCTTTTTGCCTAGTGGTGCTATTTTAATTTTTTAAGATTTTTTTTAATATGGAGCATTTTTACAGTATTGAATTTGTTACAATATTGTTTCTGTTTTATGTTCTGGTATTTTTGGGTGCAGGATCTTAGCTACATGATCAGAGATCAAACCCACACTCACTGCTTTGGAAGGTGAAGTCTTAACTACTGGCCTGCCAGGCAAGTCCCTTTGCCTAGCTGTGTTGTTAACATTAATAAGATAGGCTCCAAAGTAAGATTGCAGGAGTTTGACTACTAATTCTGCCAGTTATTAACTAGGCAACTATGACAAGTTGAAATCAGTCTTGAATATTCACTGGAAGGACTGATGCCAAAGCTGAAACTCCAATACTTTGGCCACCTGATGCTAAGAACTCATTTGAAAAGACCCTGATGCTGGGAAAGATTGAAGGCAGGAGGAGAAGGGGACAACAGAGGATGAGATGGTTGGATGGCATCACCAACCCAATGGACATGAGTTTGAGTAAACTCCGGGAATTGGTGATGGACTGGGAGGCCTGGCGTGTTGCCCTCCATGGGGTTGCAAAGAGTCGAACACAACTGAGCAACTGAACTGAACTGAATGACAAGTTATTTAATATTTCTATGTCTGATTTTTGTCATCTTTAAAAATGAGAATATTAACAGTGCTTAACTCATAGAATTGCTATGAGGATTAAATAAGTTGATTCATACAGAGTCGCTAGGAAAGTGCCTTGCACATAGTAAACATCCAATAAAGTGAGCTGTTATAATTGCTTGTAAAATGGAACAACGGACTCGATGGACGTGAGTCTGAGTGAACTCCGGGAGATGGTGATGAACAGGGAGGCCTGGCGTGCTGTGATTCATGGGGTCGCAAAGAGTCAGACACGACTGAGCAACTGAACTGAACTGAACACATTATTGCCACTAGGAGCAAAACTGTAGATACAGAATTCCTTCTTAAACTTTAAGGTACTAAGTGAATTTAAAGTATTATCACTTTCTTTTTTTATTATTTTTAGACATCTAAGTGATTACAGTATCTCAACAGCTATTATTTTTATTACTACTAACTTCTGTAAAATGAGTGGGTTGGCCCACACGATTTCTAATTTCCATTTTAGTTTTGACATTCCCTCATATTTCAGTAGTCAAACAGTAGCTGATTTAAAGAGTACATTTTAAGCATACTCTGAGATATGGCCTATGATTTCCTATTTGGTTTTCCTATTTTTAAAAAGTATATACCCATCTAAATTACTGCCACTATTTGGAGGGTGCATGCATGCGTGCTAAGTTGCTTCAGTCATGTCCAATTCTTTGCAACTCTATGAACTGAAGCCCTCCAGACTCCTCTGTCCATGGGATTCTCCAGGCAAGAGTACTGGAGTGGGTTGCCATGCTCATCTTCAGGGGATATTCTTGACCTGGGGATTGAAGCTGAATCTCCTGCACTGCAAGTGAATTCTTTACCCACTGAGCCACCTGGAAAGCCCTTATGTAAGTTATGCTTCAATAAACCAATTAATTTAAAAATCTGTCTTTGTAAGGGTCAATTGTACAAAGATTTTCTGTAGGATTTCATATTTAATACAGTGTTATTTCTCATAAAATGCAATCTTAATCTATAGAAGTTTGAAACTTCCATTGGTTGTCTTAGCTCTGGCAGTAAGTAGTGATTTTAAATTGGGATATTTGCTTTAGGAGAATAATAAGTACTTGGGGGATTACTTTGTGAAACTTGAGACAGAATTTAGGAATTTCCTTCACTGTTGCCTAGACTTCAGTACACAGTCTTGGGCTAATTATAATCCTTGCTTCATGGCGCCCACTCATTGGTCCATGTGTACCATGTGATCTCTTTTTTATTAAGATATATATATATATATATATATATATATTTGCTTAGTTGTTTCACCATGGTCCACCATGGACACAGAAACTAGTACACTGATTAAAGTTTGTATCTACTTATTTGATCCTCTCCGATTCCAAACCCCTGCGTCACTCTATCCAATGTAAACACCTCTATTCTAAATCTTGTGTTGATCATTCCCTTGCTTTTGAAAACAAAATTATTATATTGCATTTATTTGCATTTCTAAAAATTTATTGTTTTGCTTTATTTGCTTCAGGTAAAGGACATTACAGTGTTTGCCATTTTTGCAGTTTATGTCAAACTCAACATTTCCAAGAATAATATGTTTTTACTCAGTGTTACACTAGGAATCCGGAGAAGGCAGTGGCACCCCACTCAAGTACTATTGCCTGGAAAATCCCATGGACAGAGGAGCCTGGTAGGCTGCAGTCCATGAGGTCACTAAGAGTTGGGCACGACTGAGCGACTTCACTTTCACTTTTCACTTTTCATCCATTGGAGAAGGAAATGGCAACCCACTCCAGTGTTCTTGCCTGGAGAATCCCAGGGACGGGGGAGCCTGGTGGGCTGCCGTCTATGGGGTCGCACAGAGTCGGACACAACTAAAGCGACTTAGCAGCAGCAGCAGCAGCACACTAGGAATCATTCAAATGCGTACCTCTGTAGTAAATTCATTTAAACTTCACAATATTTCATTTTGTTATGGTACCAAAATGGCCATGTAGAATATGTCTGCTTAACCTTGTAAATGAGTCCTTATAAATCCATTCTGAAAATATGCATAAGTTCCTCATGGACGTGTACCTAGGAGGGAAATGTTTCAACCGTAGAACATGTTTATAGTTTGCAAAATAATGTCAACTGCTTTTCAGGATGGATGTAGCAGTGGACACTTTTTCTAGCATTCCTGTCACTGTCCAGCTTCTCTAACAGTTGCTATTCTCTGACTTCTTCATTTTTTGCATTCAGAATAAGTATTAGATATTGCTATGGAATGGTCTTGATTGCAAAATGATTGGAAATTACTAAACTGACTTCTTTTTTACAGATGATATGATTATCCATATTGAAATCACACGAGAATTTTTTGATAAACAAATTATTATAACAGTAAACAGAGCTAAGCAGGTGACTGGATTTGAGATCAATATACAGACATCAATTTCATATCCAGCGGAAACAAACAATTTCTAAAGGCTTATGAATAATTATACACAAAAATAGTTTTCTGTTAAAAAAAGCAGTTCTAAGGTCTAGCATTTTGGCAGTTGTTGACCACCCTCTTCATATTGGATCAAATATCTGACTACTATTAATTCTTCAGAACAAAGAACGACAATGTGCTCATTAACTGAGTTTTCACCCACCTGCTTCAATTACTAGAATTAAAATGGTGCCAATTTAGTGATGACTCACATATTTGTGCTTGTCCTTGGTAAGATTTAACCTGTGTCAGATCTCCTTATCTACATATACATACTGACTAAAGTCATCACTGGAGAGAATTAGATTTTATTTTATTTGGATGTATGAAAAGTGAAAAAGTGAAAGTGTTAGTCACTCAGTCATGTCTGATTCTTTGTGACCCCTTGGACTGTAGCCCACTAGGCTTCTCTGTCCATGGGATTTCCCAGGCAAGAATACTAGAATGGATAACCATTTCCTTCTCCAGGGGATCTTCCCCATCCGGAGATTGAACCAAGGTCTCCCACACTGCAGGCAGATTCTTTACCATCCCATTGCAGGGGGCATGGATTCCTGGTCAGGAAACAAAGATCCCACATGTTGCTCTGGTTCTGGCCAAATTCCAATTCATCATCAGTGTGACTCTTCAGAAGTAGCTCGAACCAATGTATACACTATAGGATGCACCATGAGGCAGAGGGAACTGCAGGTCCTTAATTCAGGTCACAGGCCCTCCCTGAGTGGAGAAGAGACAATGTCATGACCTAATCTACCCATCAAAAAAAGCTGGATTGTGATTCATCAAGCACAAACATAGTCATTAGGCAACTTTTCCAATAATTCCACTGGACCAAAAACATTTTTTTAATTAGCTAAAAATTTTAATCACAGTATCAAGAGAACACAAAAATGGTAGAAAGAAAGTGAATCAACTCATCAGGTGTCCAGTCTCTAGGGTGTCCTTGTAGCTGTTTAGCAGTAACTGTAAACTTGCATTTGGAACCAATTGTTTAGGTCCCAGTGATGACTAACTCATCTGAGTAGCTTAGTGACAAGCCCAGCTACCCACAAGGGGAAGTTAATGGCTCCCTGGACAGTTCTGACTTAAAGGTTAATGCATTCAGCATCCAACGTTGAAATTACAGATATGTAGCCATTTTTAAATTATGGAGCATCCCCAAAATACATAGACTAAACTTGAAGATTCATCTGGGAAAGATAACTAGAGCTAAAATAAACCAAAAACAATCACTGAATCACAGAAGCAATGCAATGGAAGGGGTAGAATTTGAACTCAGGAGAGGAGACACCTAGCTGGGAATTTCACTCTATCACACACTTGTGGTCCCCTGGGCAGGTCACTCAGCCTCCTCTAAACTAAGCCTTGCTTTCAGAGGTTGACTCATTACCTTCTGTTCTCCCATGGAACGGATGAAGAAATTATTTCTACAGTTTCATCAGGACCAGACTTCATCGATCAAATTGTTTTAGTGGATCTGTGGGTAGACAGCCATAGCTAGAAATCTGAAGCTTTGGGGGAAATAAATAACAAAAGTCTGCTTGAGGATGGATGAAGTTGAAATATGAAACATTCCCTGTTAACTTTTGGACAGAAGTTAGTGACTACTGGAATTGTTGGGGAAAAGGTGTGAGCCCTGAATGAATTTCTCCCAGGTCTCAGGAGATGGTAGATTAAAAAAAAAAAATTTAGCCTCAAGATCCCTGTTATATTTTATTTTATTTATTTATTTTTTATGTGGACCATTTTAAAATTTTTATTGAATGTATTACAATAGTGCTTTTGCTTATGACTTTTTTTTTGGAGGAAAAGTTTTATGGTTGCCAGACATGTGGGATCCTAGCTCCAAGACCAAGAATTAAACCAGCACCCCCTGAACTGAGAGGTGCAGTCTTAACCACTGGACCACCAGGGAAGTCCCCACAGGTAGATTTTTTAATCTAGGAGGAACATAAAGAAATATAAGGGTTAGACCTTTTAGTACTGCCCAGTTCTCAAAGCTGTTACTTGGAAGGTGAGAGAGAGAGAGAGAAGGAAGACTGAGAGAGAGAGAAAGAGGGAGAGAAAGAAATGCGGCCCCCCCCCCCCGAGCTCTAGTGTTCCACATTTTAGGGAGTACAAATGTGGCTGGGCCTGAGGCTCCAAGACAAGTGTGAGCACTGCAGAGAAGCCAGAGGCTTAGAGTCAAGTTAATCCAAATAAGAATCCCATTTCTATTACTTACTAGCAGTGTGGCCTGGAGGTAGGTAAACTCTCTGAATTTGTTTCATCACATATAAAATGAGGATAATAGCAACCATTAAGAAGGGTTGCTTACTAGAGAGATGGAATGGAGAGGGAAGGGCTAGGGGCATTCAAGAGGAAGGGGACATATGCATACCTATGGCCGATTCATGTTGATGTATGGCAAAAATCATCACAATTTTGTTAAGTAATTATCCTCTAATTAAAAATAAAATTAAAAAATAAGAATTTTTGTTTAGATTTGACCCTTGTGCTGGTGAAAATCTTGATAAGACAGTACTCAAAAGGCATTAGTGAAGAAACTTCGAACTGCTTCTTGGCCTAGAAGGGCTGTTATTTCTCTTTAAAAGCAAACATAAGGTTAAACTATTCTCATGGCCCTGGGAAAGTATATAAATGAATTATTTGTGCTTGACAAAACCTGTGCCTTCTCAATAGCATTTTCATATTCTCAGCCATTCCATGGAGTAAACATGGGGCTTAGGGATTAAAAAAAAAAAAAAAAAAAAACCCTTGAAGAAAGGAATGGAGACCTACCTCTATTCCTTTTTAAGAGTCAACATGATAAAATTTTCTATCTTGAATGGCAATGGTCCAAATGTGATCTACAAGCAAGAAAGAACTCTATGATCCCCACATAGGAAAGCTATGACAAACCTAGACAGCATATTAAAAGGCAGAGAATCACTTTGCCGAAGGTCCATATAGTCAAAGCTATGTTTTTTCCAATAACCATGTACAGATGTGAGGGTTAGACCATAAAGAAGGCTGAACACCAAATTGATGCTTTCACACTGTGGTGCTGGAGAAGAGTCTTGAGAGTCCCTTGGACTGCAAGGAAATCCAAACAGTCCATCCTAAAGGAAATCAACTCTGTATATTCATTAGATGGACTGATGGTGAAGCTGAAGCTCCAACACTTTGGCCACCTGATGCAAACAGCCAACTCATTGGGAAAGACCCTGATGCTGGGAAATATTGAGGGCAGGAGGAGAAGGGAGTGGCAGAAGGTGAGATTATTGGATGGCATCACCGACTCAATGGACATGAGTTTGAGCAAACTCTGGGAGATGGTGAAGGACAGGGAAGCCTGGGATGCTGCAATCCATGGGGTCACAGAGTTGAACATGATTTAGCAACTAAACAACAACAACATGGTCGCCACTGAGGAGCAGAAAGCAGCTTATTCTGAACTGATTATACACACTGAACACCAAGGCAATGAACTTCACATCATGCAGGATGGGCTAGAAGATCTTCCAGACCCTGTCTTGTCATTGTGCTTTGGGAATACTCACTAAACAAGCCAGTGAGGATGCAAAGGGCTACAATTTGGCTCAACTGTGACACTCTCCTGCGAGAATTAGAAGGAATGAAGTGAGCTCAGGCATCAAGACAGCAGTAGCCCAGACGAAGCAAGACCCATGCAGCCACAATCAAAGCCACCGAGTTAGTTAAGTCATGACACTTCCTTGTTTTCTCCCTGCTTTTTGTTTGTAATAAATCTAGCATGTGAGGACAGAACAGGTTTCCAGAATAATTGAAAAACTCAGGATGTGGAGGACAGTCAGTTAGTAGATATGCTTTTGCTGCTAATAAAGGCAAGTGAATGTTCAAGTATCTGAGTGGAAAAATGAAGTAGATGACATTAATATTTACTTGTGTGTGTGTGTGCTCACTCAGTCATGTCCGACTCTTTGCAACCCCATCAAGTTCCCCTGTCCATGGGATTTTCCTGGTAAGAAGACTGGAATGAGTTGCCATTTCTTTCCTCCAGCAGATCTTCCTGACCCAAGGATCAAACCTGTGTCTCCCTCATCTCCTGCATTACAAGTGGATTCTTTACTGCTGAGCCACGAGGGAAGCCCCATTAATATTTATACTCCTAGTAATAAAGCGTATCAACTAATTGCATGGGTATTGGGCATCTGACAGGTGCATGTGTGAGATTCAGTGTAGACATCATCATCACTACTCCTAGGAATATCCTTGAACCTAATTTGATTCTCTGTCTCAGTCACAGAGCAAGACAAGAGTGAAAGAGAAAGACTCAATAAGCAGAGAGGTGGCCAATATTTACTAGAATTTACAGCTGAAGGTCAAGTGCTCCGTGGATATTGAGATATCTTCTAAAGTGTAGAACAGTGGCAAACTTTGGAAGAAGCAATGAATGAGGGTGGATTTGTAGAGAGCAGAAAATGTTAACTTCGTAGTGAAGTCAAAGCCTTCATAGTGAAGTCAAAGCCACTAAGTTCTGCTCACCCTCACAACGTTGTGGGACTGGCGGACGTGACCAGTTTTTTCTTCATGTGGAATCAATCACAATAGAACTTATTCAGCTCTGGTGCAAAAGGAAATAAAAGTAATAAAAGCAATTAGTATTTAACTGCCACCCATGTCCTAGACACTATACTAAACATTTTTTTAAAAATTGATCAGTTCATTTAATTCATTACAAAATCTCATGAGATGGTCACCATTATTTTCTCCAGTTTCAGATGAGGAAATTACAGACGAACAAGATTTACAGACACCCCAGTTTACACAGACTGTGAGAGGTCAAGCCAAGATTTGAACCTACAGTATCTACCTGCACTGCCCAAACTCTTAACCTCATGATGTAGCTTCCCCTGCATTGAAAGTACCCTGGATTTGTTGTCAAAGTTCTAGGCTTGTATTTTAACCCAGAGCTCTTGGAACAAGTGACTTAAAACTCCCTTTGCCTCAGTCTCATGTTTTATGACTAGGGGATGAGAGACAGCATAAAATAGGCCCTTAAACTCTCTGAGTCCCAACTTTCTTTTTAAAACATTTGTTTTAAAATATCCCTAACTTCAAGGAGCTCACAGTTAAGTATAGAAATAGACTTGTATACAGACAGGATGATATAAAGGTTACAAAGGAGTGGCCAATGGTTCCTGCTTTGGGAAGGAAGTCAAGGCTTCAAAGAAAAAAGGATCGTTCAGATTCATTGACTTTTGACCCCAGGTTGACTGCTTTGAATTCCATGTTCACCGTTCTGATTCTAATAAATTTTCTATTTCTGTTATAACATAGGACCACGGGCACTCACCTCAATTTATCTTTTTTTTTTTTTTTTTTTTTTTATTTTATTTTTTTTTAATTTATTTATTTATTTTTAATTTTTACTTTACAATTCTGTATTGGTTTTGGCATAGATTGACATGAATCCACCACAGGTGTACATGCGTTCCCAAACATGAACCCCCCTCCCACCCCCCTCCCCACAACATCTCTCTGGGTCATCCCCGCGCGTCAGCCCCAAGCGTGTCATATCCTGCATCAGACATAGACTGGTATTTCGATTCTTACATGTTATTATACATGTTTCAATGCCATTCTCCCAAATCATCACACCCTCTCCCTCTCCCTCTGAGTCCAAAAGTCCGCTATACACATCTGTGTCTCTTTTGCTGTCCTGCATACAGGGTCATCATTGCCATCTTCCTAAATTCCATATATATGTGTTAGTATACTGTATTGGTGTTTTTCTTTCTGGCTCACTTCACTCTGTATAATCGGCTCCAGTTTCATCCATCTCATCAGAACTGATTCAAATGTATTCTTTTTAATGGCTGAGTAATACTCCATTGTGTATATGTACCACAGCTTTCTTATCCATTCATCTACTGATGGACATCTAGGTTGTTTCCATGTCCTAGCTATTATAAACAGTGCTGCGATGAACATTGGGGTACATGTGTTTCTTTCAATTCTGGTTTCCTCTGTGTGTATGCCCAACAGTGGGATTGCTGGGTCATAAGGCATTTCTATTTGCAATTTTTTAAGGAATCTCCACACTGTTCTCCATAGTGGCTGTACTAGTTTGCACTCCCACTACATAATGATCAAAGGATCAATCCAAGAAGAAGATATAACAATTATAAATATATATGCACCCAATATAGGAGCACTGCAATATGTAGGACAAATGCTAACAAGTATGAAAGGGGAAATTAACAACAACACAATAATAGTGGGAGACTTTAATACCCCACTCACACATATGGACAGATCAACTAAACAGAAAATTAACAAAGAAACGCAAACTTTAAATGATACATTAGACCAGTTAGACCTAATTGATATCTATAGGACATTTCACCCCAAAACAATGAATTTCACCTTTTTCTCAAGTGCTCATGGAACCTTCTCCAGGATAGATCACATCCTGGGCCATAAATATAACCTTGATAAATTCAAAAAAATCGAAATCATTCCAAGCATCTTTTCTGACCATAATGCACTAAGATTAGATCTCAATTACAGGAGGAAACCTATTAAAAATTCCAACATATGGAGGCTGAACAACACGCTTCTGAATAACCAACAAATCACAGAAGAAATCAAAAAAGAAATCAAAATATGCATAGAAACTAATGAAAATGAAAACACAACAACCCAAAACCTGTGGGACACTATAAAAGCAGTGCTAAGAGGAAAGTTCATAGCAATACAGGCATACCTCAAGAAACAAGAAAAAAGTCAAATAAATAACCTAACTCTACACCTAAAGCAACTAGAAAAGGAAGAATTAGAGAACCCCAGAGTTAGCAGAAGGAAAGAAATCTTAAAAATTAGGGCAGAAATAAATGCAAAAGAAACAAAAGAGACCATAGCAAAAATCAACAAAGCCAAAAGCTGGTTCTTTGAAAGGATAAATAAAATTGACAGACCATTAGCCAGACTCATCAAGAAGCAAAGAGAGAAAAATCAAATCAATAAAATTAGAAATGAAAATGGAGAGATCACAACAGACAACACAGAAATACAAAGGATCATAAGAGACTACTATCAGCAATTATATGCCAATAAAATGGACAACCTGGAAGAAATGGACAAATTCTTAGAAAAATACAATTTTCCAAAACTAAACCAGGAAGAAATAGACAATCTTAACAGACCCATCACAAGCACGGAAATTGAAACTGTAATCAGAAATCTTCCAGCAAACAAAAGCCCAGGTCCAGACGGCTTCACAGCTGAATTCTACCAAAAATTTCGAGAAGAGTTAACACCTATCCTACTCAAACTCTTCCAGAAAATTGCAGAGGAAGGGAAACTTCCAAACTCATTCTATGAGGCCACCATCACCCTAATACCAAAACCTGACAAAGATACTACAAAAAAGGAAAACTACAGGCCAATATCACTGATGAACATAGATGCAAAAATCCTCAACAAAATTCTAGCAATCAGAATCCAACAACACATTAAAAAGATCATACACCATGACCAAGTGGGCTTTATCCCAGGGATGCAAGGATTCTTCAACATCCGCAAATCAATCAATGTAATTCACCACATTAACAAATTGAAAAATAAAAACCATATGATTATCTCAATAGATGCAGAGAAGGCCTTTGACAAAATTCAACATCCATTTATGATAAAAACTCTCCAGAAAGCAGGAATAGAAGGAACATACCTCAACATAATAAAAGCTATATATGACAAACCCACAGCAAACATTATCCTCAATGGTGAAAAATTGAAAGCATTTCCCCTAAAGTCAGGAACAAGACAAGGGTGCCCACTTTCACCACTACTATTCAACATAGTTCTGGAAGTTTTAGCCACAGCAATCAGAGCAGAAAAAGAAATAAAAGGAATCCAAATTGGAAAAGAAGAAGTAAAACTCTCACTGTTTGCAGATGACATGATCCTCTACATAGAAAACACTAAAGACTCTACCAGAAAATTACTAGAGCTAATCAATTTATCTTATGACTTGGCTAATAATAAAAATAATATCGGTGACATTTATGTTGTTTAATAAAAAGTTAGACTTGGTAGGGCATAAGCAGAAAGAAGGTTTATGCTTTCTTACTTCAACTCTTTAAAACTGCTCTATTGAATTGTTCATGCCTGCCCTTTGATAAAATCTGAGAGAATCAAATAACATAGATTTCCAATTACATTAAGCACTGTGCCTTAGTGCTCTCAGCTTCAAGATAAGATTAATTTCTCCTGGATAATTTCCAAAAGAGTTCTTGGGGAAGATACACAGGATGATATACAGCGTAAGCTGTGTTCCTTATGGAAGAATGGATGGCGTTCCAGTTCTGACTGGTTCATTACGGGCACTGCTATGCATATTCCCTGTGAGCTATGGCTACAGTGTGCACACCAGCAGAAACCAGAGTCATTATGTCTAACCAATGAAGTTTTCAGCGCCCCATCAGTTCTTCTCCTCCAGGGAGCTCAGCTGGAGCACGTCGTGTTTTCCCTGAGACTTCTTTTGCCTTTGTCCTGAAGCACCTCCCCTTCCACACTCCCAAACCACAGGCTCTTCCCCAGTCCCACCTGTTCATCTAAGCATAGGGCCCATTTGAGTCAGGAGGCACCCTCATGGGTTATGTTACCGTCACTGACATGTGGGGTAAGACAGAAAAGTAATTCACAAGAAGGAAAGGGAACATGGGTCTCCTTACCCCTTTGCAAGAAAACATTCACCTCCCTGAACTGTGGGTTCCAATTATGATGACACCAAAATGATTTCAATATGGGCCCTATATATGGGAGCCTTAATTCTGTGTTTCTTAACTGACTCTTTTGTATAATAGTGTGAAAGAAGCACAATCTTTTTATAATTTTGCTCCCTTGGAAATTAAAACAAAATCACCAATATATAAGAGCTCTTGAGTAGTGATACAGAACTCAATTTATGGGCCAAATGATAGCATCTAATCAATTCAAATCAAATCAGAGACTTAGATTATGTAAGAAAAGCAAAATGAAGTCCTCCATTTGCCTCAAGAAGTGTCGTTGTAATGTACTAGTCTCTCTCTCTTTTGTTTTTTAAAACATGTTTATTTGAAATAAATGACCTATGTTCACAGCTCTTCTCTGTTCTTTTTTCCTAACGGCACCACCTCTGTTTCCTTTACATTCTAGTCCTGTTTTTTCAAGATAGGTGTTTTGGAGGGATCCCAATTGTTCTCCCCACCCACCTCCCCAAAATCCCACATCCATCTCACACAAATGCAGATGACCAAATTCTAATGAGGTCTTCCCCAGTGACTCAGTAGGTAAAGAATCTGCCTGCAATGCAGGAGATGAAAGAGATGCGGGTTCGATCCCTGGGTTAGGAAGATCTCCTGGAGGAAGAAATGGCAACCCACTCCAGTATTCTTGCCTGGAAAATCTCATGGACAGAGGAACCTGGTGGATGGGGCTGTAAATTCATGGAATTGCAAACAGATACAACTGAGCAGCTGAGCACACACACAAATTCTATTGAAAAGTGACTTTGTAATCGATTTCCAACCCCTAAGTAGTAGAGACAGCACAGTCTGAAAAACAGAATGTGACAGTAAAATGTCTCCAAAAATGAAGAAGGGCACCTGTGTTTTCCATAACGGAACAGACCTGTTCAAGATGCCCACGAGCCTCCTCTCTTCACCAGAATCCACTTGGGAGGACTGTCGCTCCATCTTACTCCAAGAAGTGTCATTGAAGCTGCCAGTCCCTCTTGTTCTTTCTTTGAAGACTTTGTTTCTCTTAAGGAGGGTAGTGTCACCTCATGAAATTAGTTTCAGAATCAAGCCTATTCCTTATACCTTAATCGACGTGAGGTTTATTATCAGATATCTGGGGTCCTTCTTCACAATTCCCTGTGCCATGGCATGAAAACTGGGAAGGCACACTAAAGACAACCAATCTTGATTATTTATTTCATAGGTGAGGAAATAAGTGTCCAGAGAATTTGTATTCTTTTTTTTTTTTTTTTTGCTCTGCTGGGTCTTCACTGCGGCATGTGGACTTCTCTCGTATGGCTCACTGGCTTAGTTGTGCCACGGCACGTGGGATCTTAGATCCCCAACCAGGGATCAAACCCACATCTCCTGCACTAGAAGGCAGATTCTTCCCGGGACCACCAGGGGAGTCCCAAGAATTTGTATTATTTCTTCAACCTCATTTCTCACCAGTCCTCCCTATTACAAAACATATGTTCCATCCATGTGAAATCATTGGTTTTTATCTTGGTCTATCTTACTCTAAGCCTTTGCATATGCTATTTCCACTGCTAGGAATGCTTGTCTCTACTTCTGCTTTCTCTGTTAACTGTGTAACTTAAATTTCTCTTTCAGGTCTGAGCTTAGATTTCGCTTGCTATGACAATCTTTTCCTGACACCCTTCTTCATTTGCCTAACTTAGGTGCCCTCTTAAATACTGCAGGGCTTTAAGAATACACCCCCACAAATGCACTTCCCACTTTACAACTGTGTACTGGGACAGCTTATTCATGTCTTTGGTTTTCACACTAGACTATGGGCAAGGCTGTATCTTGCTTGCCTAGCACAGAACATGATCATAGTAGGCTTTGACTCAATATATGGAATACTAACTGAAAAATCCAGAAAGAGAACTCAGGGATCCTGCCTTCTTGTTCAGAATGACACTTTCTTCTCAGGACATTGAGAGTCTAATAGACTCAATACATAAAGCTTGAAAGTGAAGTTTCATCTTCCCTTTTAATACAGGGTTCTGCACATGGAATATTCTTGAATGCCAGTATCATGATTAGAGTTTTCGTGGGTAGCATAGCATTACTATGAAAGCAAGATTGGGGAATGGATAGTTGGGATAGAAAGCAATACATAATAGGTGACTTCAGAGGTGAGCTTGAATAATGTCTTCCCTTTTATGACTGAGTAATATCCCATTGTAAATGTGTATCACGCTTTCTTTATCCATTCCTCTGTTGATGGACATTTAGGCTGCTTCCATGTCCTGGCTATTGTAAACAGTGCTGCAATGAACATTGGAGTGCATGTGTCTTTTCACATCATAGTTTTCTCGGGTTATATGCCCAGTAGTGGGATTGCTGGGTCCGTAATGGGTTGCAGGACATAATTGGAGACTGGTGTCTAGAGATAAAGCCACATTGGAGGTAGTTGTGGGAGGATGGTTAGCATCCGACCATAAAGGGATCTGATCAGCATGTTAAGGGGGTGGAAGCAAAGATACTGCCACATTGCTTGCAGCAATGCCATAGAAATGGGACTAACCCTTGTAGAGGTCTCACCATGAACCAGAAAGGGATAGAACCAGGGTGTGACTGCAAGTAACTGGTCTCAAAAATCATACCCTCAGCCCCATAAACCTGGCAAACCCTATCTAGTGGCAGGGTCAGATGAAGTGCCCTCTCAGAGCCTTTTTTTCAATATTTAATCTATTTACCCAGATGCCAGTGTTTTTTCCAATAGCTGTTGGGGAAAATGTTGCAGTCAGAGATTGCCACCTGTTAATTACTGCACAAGAACAGCAGGGTCCAAAGTCATTATTGTGTATCGCGGATAATTACTGCCACACAATTGTGAGGCTTCCTCTTGGCTCCTTTTCTACACAATTGTGAAAGCCTCGATCCTGAGCAGGTGATGACGATTTACAAGAATAATAATAAATGCCAGTGGGAGCACAGGTAATTAAGAGCTGTAGGCTGCAGACAATGTACCCTGAACAACCAGGAGGAACTGCGGCAGCTTCCATCCAGTTTAGACTTCATCTGAAAAGACTGACCAGCAATCTGGTTAAGTTCGGTTGCCTTAATATATAAAGAAGGAGGCAGATGTTTAGATCAGGGTGAGTAAATTAGTAAATGCCATTCCCGATATGGGAAATGGGCTTTCTTTCTGGCTGGGCATGCAGACGTGAAATGAGCATGACTTGGAACAAGAGACTGAGGTGAATGTAACACCATAAACCAGCAGCTGATAGACATAATGAGGATGGCTAGAGACATCTGCCTCGCTGGAATGAAAGCTAAAAACCAAAATTTAAAAAAGATTTCCAAAACTCATTTAGGAACTTGGCATATTAGTGATCTAGATAGAATGAGCCATTCAGAATTTCATGTCCAAATTCAGACCTGATTGCTACCAATACTTTGGACCTATGCATTTTTTTTCTTTTTTATTGAAGTATGCTTGATTTATTATATTAATTCAGGTGTATAATATAGTGATCCAATGTTTTATAGATAGTATGTACGCAAGCGTACTAAAGCAAGTGTGCTAAATCACTTCAGTTATCTGTGTGGCCCCATGGACTTTTGGCCACCAGGCTCCTCTGTCTATGGGATCCTCCAGGCAAGAATACTGGAGTGGGCTGCCATTTCCTTCTCCAATAGATAGTATAGATGAGTATAAATTATACTCATCTGAAAAATGAAATATGCATCCATAAACTGAGTATTATGTATACTCATATTAACTTACTATAAAATATTGGCTACACTCCCTGTGCTATACATTACATCTTTGTATCTTACTCATTTTATACCTAGTAGTCTGTACCTCTTAATCCTCTTTACCTATCTTGCCCCTCCCTCCAACCCATCCCCACTAGAAACAACTAGTTTGTTCTCTTGTCTCTGTGAGTCTGTTTCTCTTTTGTCATATTCGTTTATCTGTTTTATTTTCAGATTTCACATATAAGGGGAAACATACAGTACTTATCTTTATATGATTTATATCCAAGTTATTGCAAATGGCAAAAATTCATTTTTATGGCTAATATTCCATTGTATATACATAACACTTTGTTTGATCCATTCATTTGTTTATGGACACAATTTTCTTCTATGTTTTCGCTATCATAAATAATACTGCTATTAATACTTGGTTGCATATGTCCGTTTCTTCTCAGTTATCCAATTTGCTTGCATATAACTGTCCATAGTATTCGCTTATGACTGTACATCTTTTTGGTTTATATGTAATTTAAGTCACTGCAGATGGTGACTGCAGCCATGAAATTAAAAGACTCTTGCTCCTTGGAAGAAAAGTTATGACCAACCTAGACAGCATATTAAAAAGCAGAGACATTACTTTGCCAACAAAGGTCCATCTAGTCAAAGCTGTGGTTTTTCCAGTAGTCGTGAATGGAAGTGAGAGTCGGATTATAGAAAGCTGAGTTGACGAAGAATTGAAGCTTTTGAACTATGGTGTTGGAGAAGACTCTTGAGAGTCCGTTGGACTGCAAGAAGATCCAACCAGTCCATCCTAAAGGAAATCAGTCCTGAGCATTCATTGAAAGGACTGATGTTGAAGCTGAAACTCTAACACTTTGGCCACCTTATGCGAAGAGTTGACTCATTGGAAAAGACCCTGATGCTGGGAAAGATTGAAGGCAGGAGGAGAAGGGTAATACAAAGGATGAGATGGTTGGATGGCATCACTGACTCAATAGACATGAGTTTGAGTAAGCTCCAGGAGTTAGTGATGGACAGGGAAGCCTGACATGCTGCAGTCCATGGGGTTGCAAAGAGTCAGATACGAGTGAGCGACTGAATTGAACTGAACTGAACTGATTTCTTTGTTGGTCCCCTGTAGCCACTATTAACGGTGGAATATTGATGAATCCAATTTTTACCATTAAATTATCTATTTCTCTAATTCTGTCAGTTTTTACTTTGTGTATTTTAGCAAAAATAATAGGTATATTTTATAAATCTATTTCATCTGCATTTCCTTATTTAATCTTAGCAACAAAGTTGTGAGGATGATATTTTCTTCTCCATTTAATGGGTGAGAAAAGGAGTGTTCCTACAATTCATAACAAGTATAAACAGCAGCACCAAGACTCAAATCCAGGGACCTCCCTGGTGGTCCAGTAGGTGAGAATCCACCTTGCAATGCAGGAGACCCAGGTTTAATCTCTTGTTGGGGAACTGAGATCCCACAATACCACAGAGCAACTAAGCCTGTGTACCAAAACTAGAGAGTCCCTGCAAGGCAACAAAGACCCAACACAGCCAAATAAGTGAATTTTTTTAAAAAAAAATACTCAAATCCAGCCTTGGACATTTTCCACTCTGTACCATCCTCTCAGCATCACACCCAGCCAACCTGTTAGACTGAAAACCTAAGAGTAAGCCAAACATAGAATGATCCAGCTGACAACAGCCCAGATTACTGACCCACAAACTTATAAGCTACATTCATGATTGTTTAGTCTCTGAGTCACTAACTTTGGGGATGGGCTGAGACACAGAAACAGCTGATACTGTACTCTTGTTTATTGCCTACCTTCCCTGCATCCAAATGTCACTTTCTGTTTATTTCTATACTTACATTATTTTTTTAGAGTTCAGAACTATCTGTTAGTAGCATGTCTACTGCAAGTCAAAGAGAAATGTTTTCCAGCTTTGTTGAGATGGAATTGTCCAACTCTTTGCGACCCCATGGACGGCAGCCTGCAGGCTCCTCTGTCCATGGGATTTCCCAGGCAAAATTACTGGAGTGGGTTGCCATTTCCTTCTCCAGGGGATCTTCCTGACCCAGGGGTTGAACTCTTGTCTCCTGTGACTTCTGCAAATGATAGGCAGATTCTTTACCACCGAGCTCCAGTTGAAAGTCCAATTTACATATAATGTGTAAATTTAAAGTGTACAGTATGATGGTTCAATACATGTATATATTGTGAAATAATTACTACAATAAAGTTAATTAATACATCAGCTCTGGTGGCTCAGATGGTAAAGCATCTGCCTGCAATGCGGGAGACCCAGGTTCGATCCCTGGGCTGGGAAGATCCCCTGGAGGAGGAAATAGCAACCTACTCCAATACTCTTGCTTGGAAAATTCCACGGACAGAGGAGCCTTGTAGGCTATAGTCCATGCGGTCGCAAAGAGTCAGACATGACTGAACGACTTCACTTCATTTCACTTAACATATTAATATCTACCATTTGTGTGTATACAGTGAAAACAAGATCCATTCTCTTAACAACTCGTAAGTATATAATACGATATTGTTAGCTATAGTCACTGTGCTGTGTGTGCTGTGTGTGGGCTTAGTTGCTTAGTTGTGTCCTACTCTTAGAGACCCTTTGGACAGTAGCCTACCAGGCTCCTCCGTCCATGGGATCTTTTCAGGCAAGAATAGTGGAGTAGGTTGCCATTTTCCTCCTCCAGGGGATCTTCCTGACCCAGAGGTTGAATTCACATCTCCTGTATTTCCTGCATTGCAGGTAAATTCTTTACCCACTGAGCTAAGGGGAAGCCCCTTACATTAGTTCCCCAGGACTTATTCATCTATGTGCCCTTTGACCAATATCTCTCCCTTTTCCCTAGCTCCCAGGCTTTGGGAGGTCACCAACATTCTACTCGCTTTTTTTATGAGTTTGATTTTTAAATATTTTACATGTTACTGAGATCATACAGTGTTTGTCTTTCTGTATGATGTATTTCACTTAACACCTCAAACTCCCATTCATGCTGTTGCAACTGGCAGAATTTCCTTCTTTTCATGCCTGAATAATATTCCTTTGAATGGACACTTTCTAAAACCGTTCATCTGTTGACTGATACTTAGGTTGCATGCATGGCTTGGTTACTATAAGTGAGGCTGCAAGGTTCATTGGAGAACAGACATCTCTTTGAGGTATCAATTTCATTTCCTTTGACTGTGTACCCAGGAGCGGGATTGCTGGATCATATGGTAGTAAAGTGAAAGTGAAAGTCACTCAGTCATGCCTGATTCTTTGTGACCCCATGGACTATACAGTCCATGGAATTCTCCAGGCCAGAATACTGGAGTGGGTAGCCTTCCCCTTCTCCAGGGGATCTTCTCAACCCAGAGATTGAACCCAGGTCTCTTGCATTACAGGCAGATTCTTTACCAGCTGAGCCACAAGGGAAGACCTATGGTAGTAAGTGTCAGGGGTAATTTGATTAAAAGGAATGCCAAAGTTTTCTTAGTCCTGTGTCTCTTCATTCAGTTATTTTGTCTGCCTTATCCCTCTTAGCATGTCAGTTTGCAACTCTGCTACTGCACATGATTAACATACAGATGATTCATTTTGTTACAAGTTTTAAAAACATTTATTTCTGACCAGTAGTGGCCAGTTTGAGTGTTTGCTCCTACATTTCAAGCATTCCAGGAAATATTGCCGCCTGGTAAGGGGAGAAAGAAATTCAGTGGGTCTGTTGTTTTCATTTCTCTCCACAATTATTTTATTCTTTCTTTGGTTTATTTTTTCTTTCTGTCTTTTCTTTCTCTCTTTCTCTTTTTTTTTTCTTTTTTTGAGGAGTGGGGCTAGCAACCAAACCTGAAGCAGCTAACAATAGCTCAATTCAGTATATTCCTACAAAAAAGATGTTGTTTACTTATCTCTACATTGCAGGTGCTAAGTACAATTTTGTTTTTCTAAGAACTTCATGAAAGTGACATTCCCTGGTTAGCCAAGAAACTTTTAAATGAATTAAAACAGTCTCAAACTTAATGTCATCCTTTGTAATGTGGGTGGCTAGGAAAAAGTAGAGAGTGTTTTCTAAACTATGGATTCATTGATTATATGTTTTCTGTTTGAACTTCTCATTTCTAGCCAGGTCAGATAGATTGATGGGGAGCCTGCTATCAAATCCTTTCTCCCCAGATTTTCATCAAAGCAGTGAAATGAACTAGTCTGTGATGAAAACAACAAAAAACATAGAGAAGGAAAGGAAACTGACAAAATCATTTCGGGGTAACCACTTACTGCCCCCAAATTTAAAAACTTAAGAAATACAATTTAGTTAAATTTTAAAAGTGTTTTCTAAAAGAAAGGATTTTTTTAAATTGTTAAGCATTACTTGAGTCTGCCTTCTCCACAACTAACAATGTAAGTACACCTTAGTTTGGCAAAGTCCACATACTAATTATTTTCAGACTAGGGTGTATAGTGTGTAATTGACACTGACATATATGTACAAATTATGAATTAATAATTACACATTGTTGTTACTGTTTAGCTGCTAGGTAGTATCTGACCTAGCAGGCAAAAATATTGGAGTGAATTGCCATTTCCTTCTCCAGGAAATCTTCTTAACCCAGGGACTGAACTCATGTCTTCTGCCTTGGCAGGTGAATTCTTTACCACTGAGCCCATTAATTACACATACTATTTTATATATATATATATATATACACACACATACAAACCCATATATACATATGTATGTGTGTGTGCTCTTATCCACTCAGTTGTGTCTGACTCTTTGCAACCCCATTGACTGTAGCCCACCAGGCTCTTCTGTCCATGGGATTCTCCAGGTAAGAATACTGGAGTGGGTTGCCATGCCCTCCTCCAGGGGATCTTCCCAACCCAAGGGATCGAACTCAGGTCTCCCACATTACAGGTGGATTCTTTACCATCTGAGCCATCAGAGAAAACAGGGTCCCAGAGCAGGGAGGGAGTGGGGAAGAAATCCCTGGCCATTTCTCTCACCTCCTCTTGGCAAAACCAGAATCCAGCCAGTGAGGGTGCTCACAATGGCACCTTCCTCAAGGGTCAGATCCTCGGGGCTGAGAAGACGTGGAGGCAATCCAGCTGGGCAGTGCTGGAGCAGCAGCTGCCCAGTGCTGGAGCGACTTTGAGGAGATACCCACATCCAAGGGCAGAGAAGTCCCAGCAAGACAGTAGGAGGGGCAAAACTGTGTTTAGACTCAAATCCCATACCCGCCAGAGACACTCAGGGGTCTCAAACAAGCCTTGTGCGCACCAGGAGACCTCATAGAGACTGAGCCAGAACTGTGTTTCAGTGTCTCCTTCTCCTGTGGAGGTACGGGTCAGCAGTGGCCTGCCACAGGGGCAGGGGCTCTGGGTACATTAGATCTGGGTATGGCTTAAGCCCTCTTGGAGGAGGTTGCCATTAACCCCACCTATGAACCACCAGAACTGGGGAAACAGACTCCTGGAGGGCACAAACAAAACCTTATATGCACCAGGACCCAGGAGAAAGGAGCAGTGACCCCACAAGAGAGTGACCAGACTTTCCAGTGTCCAGACATCCCTGGAGGAGGTGTGGGTCAGTGGTGGCCTGCTGCAGAGTTGGGGGCACTGCATGCAGCAGTGCCTGCAGGGGACCCTTTGAAGGAGGCCATCATTAATTCATTATCTCCACCATAGTTTGGCCTCAGGTCAAATAACAGGGAGGGAACACAGTTCTGCCCATCAACTGAAAATTGGATGAAAGATTTATAGACACGGCCCCGCCCATCAGAACAAGACCCAGTTTTCCCCTCAGTCAGTCTCTCCATCAGGAAGTTTCCATAAGCCTCTCATCCTTCTCCATCAGAGGACAGACAGAATGAAAACCACAAACATAGAAAACTAACCAATCTGATCACATGGACCACAGCCTTGTCTAACTTAATGAAACTATGAGTCATGCTGTGTAGGGCCACCCAAGACGGCGGTGGAGAGTTCTGACAAAACCACTCTCATGGTGGAGAGTTCTGACAAAAAGTGGTCCACTGGAGAGGGGAACATCAAACCACTTCAGTATTCTTGCCTTGAGAACCCCATGAACAGCATGAAAAAGCAAAAAGATATGACACTGAAAGATGAATTGCCCAGGTTGGTAGGTGCCCAATATGCTACTGGAGATCAGTGGAGAAATAACTCCAGAAAGAATGAAGGGATGGAGCCAAAGCAAAAACAACACCCAGTTGTGGATGTGACTGGTAATGGAAGTAAAGTCCTATGCTGTAAAGAGAAATATTGCATAGGAACCTGGAATGTTACGTCCATGAATCAAGGCAAGTTGGAAGTGGTCAAAGAGGAGATGGCAAGAGTGAACATTGACAGTTCAGGAACCAGTGAACTAAAATGGACTAGAATGGGTGAATTTAGTGAAGATGACCATTATATCTACAACTTGGGCAAAAATCCCTTAGAAGAAATGGAGTAGCCATCCTAATCAACAAAAGAGTCCAAAATGCAGTACATGGATGCTATCTCAAAAATGACAGAATGATCTCTGTTCATTTCTTAGGCAAACCATTCAATATCATGGTAATCGAAGCCTATGTCCCGACAAGTAATGCTGAAGAAGCTGAAGTTGAGTGGTTCTATGAAGACCTATAAGACCTTCTAGAACTAACACCCCCCAAAAGATGTCCCTTTCATTATAGGGGACTGGAATGCAAAAGTAGAAAGTCAAGAAACACCTGGAGTAATAGGCAAATTTGGCCTTGGATTACGGAATGAAGCAGGGCAAAGGCTAATAGAGTTTTGCCAAGAGAACATGCTGGTCATAGCAAACACCCTTTTCCAACAACACAAGAGAAGACTCTACACATGGACATCACCAGATAGTCAACACTGAAATCAGGTTGATTATATTCTTTACAGCCAAAGATGGAGAAGCTCTATACAGTCAGCAAAAACAAGACCAGGAGCTGACTGTGGCTCAGATCATGAACTCCTTATTGTCAAATTCAGACTTAAAGTTAAGAAAGTAGGGGAAACCACTTGACCATTCAGGTATGACCTAACTCAAATCCCTTACAATTATGCAGTGGAAGTGACAAATAGATTCAAGGGATTAGATCTGATAGAGTGCCTGAATAACTATGGACAGAGGTTCGTGCCATTCTACAGGAGACAGGGATCAAGACCATCCCCAAGAAAAAGAAATGCAAAAAAGCAAAATGGCTGTCTGAGGAGGCCTTACAAATAGCTGAGAAAAGGAGAAGCAAAAGGCAAAGGAGAAAAGGAAAAATATAACCATCTGAATACAGAGTTCCAAAGAATAGTAAGGAGAGATAAGAAAGCCTTCCTCAGTGATCAAGGCAAAGAAATAGAGGAAAACAATAGAATGGGAAATACTAGAGATCTCTTCAAGAAAATTAGAGATACCAAGGGAACATTTCATGCAAAGATGGGCTCAACAAAGGACAGAAATGGTATGGACCTAACAGAAGCAAAAGATATAAAGAAGAGTTGGCAGGAATACGCAAAAGAACTATACAAAAGAGATCTTCATGACCCAGATAATCACAATGGTGTGATCACTCACCTAGAGCCAGATATCCTGGAATGTGAAGTCAAGTGGGCCCTAGGAAGCATCACTACGAACAAAGCTAGTGGAGGTGATAGAATTCCAGGTGAGCTGTTTCAAATCCTGAAAGATGATGCTGTGAAAGTGCTGCACTCAATATGCCAGCAAATTTGGAAAACTCAGCAGTGGCCACAGGACTGGAAAAGGTCAGTTTTCATTCCAATCCCAAAGAAAGGCAATGCCAAAGAATGCTCAAACTACCACACAATTGCACTCATCTCACACGCTAGTAAAGTAATGCTCAAAATTCTCCAAGACAGGCTTCAACAGTATGTGAGCCATGAACTTCCAGATGTTCAAGCTGGTTTTAGAAAAGGCAGAGGAACCAGAGATCAAATTGCCAACATCTGTTGGATTTTTGAAAAGGCAAGAGAGTTCCAGAAAAACATCTATTTCTGCTTTATTGACTATGCCAAAGCCTTTGACTGTATGGATCACCACAAACTGTGGAAAATTCTTCAACAGATGGAAATACCAGACCACCTGACCTGCCTCCCGAGAAATCTGTATGTAGGTCAGGAAGCAACAGTTAGAACTGGACATGGAACAACAGACTTGTTCCAAATAGGAAAAGGAGTATGTCAAGGCTGTATATTGTCACCCTGCTTATTTAACTTATATGCAGAGTACATCATGAGAAACGTTGGGCTGGAGGAAGCTCAAGCTGGAATCAAGATTGCTGGGAGAAATCTCAATAACCTCAGATATGCAGATGACACCACACTTACGGCAGAAAGCAAAGAACAAAAGAGACTCTTGATGAAAGTGAAAGAGGAGAGTGAAAAAATTGTCTTAAAATTCAACATTCAAAAAACTAAGATCATGGCATCTGGTCCCATCACTTCGTGGCAAATAGATGGAGAAACAATGGAAACAGTGACAGAGTTTATTTTGGGAGGGCTCCAAAATCACTGAAGATTGTGACTGCAGCCATGAAATTAAAAGACGCTTGCTCCTTGGAAGAAAAGCTATGACCAACCTAGACAGCATATTGAAAAAGCAGAGACATTACTTTTCCAAGAAAGTCCCCTCTGGTCAAAGGTGTAGTTTTTCCACTAGTCATGTATGTTTTTTATGGATGTGAGAGTTGGACCATAAAGAAGTCTTAATGCTGAAGAATTGATGCTTTTGAGCTGTGGTGTTGGAGAAGACTCTTGAGAATCCCTTGGACTGCAAGAAGATCCAACGAGTCCATCCTAAAGGAAATCAGTCCTGAATATTAATTGGAAGGACTGATGCTGAAGCTGAAATTCCAATACTTTGGCCACCTGATGTGAAGAACCGACTCACTGGAGAGACCTTGAACATGGGAAAGATTGAAGGCAGCAAGAGAAGGGGATGACAGAGGATGAGATGGTTGGATGGCATCACCAACTCAATGGACATGAGTTGAGTACGCTTCGGGAGTTGTTGGTGATGGACAAGGAGCCTGGTGTACTGCAGTCCATGGGGTCGCAAAGAGTCAGACATGACTGAGTGACTGAACAAAACTGAACTGTGTGTGTGTGTGTGTGTATAATAAATTAGACACACGTACGAGAGATAGAGAAAATCATGCCTATTAGTAGTATTATTTCCAAGGTCAGCTGAAATCTTGAAAGAGCAGAAGCAGAAAGGAAGGTTAAAGGATGGTTGCTGATGTCATGGTCCAGACCAGGATCCTCTTCAAACCAGCCAGAGCCTTCTCAGATTGGCCTTTGGGGTGTGAAGTCAGGTAACATTTGAAGATGAATCCAACTGCTATTCCTTCTTTGCCCTTAAAGAATCATAGTGAAGAAATCTGTCCACTTTGGCTGGAGTCCTGTTTCCCCTGTTATGCCCTGAGTGATCTTTGTGCTCTGAATCTCAGTTTCTTTATCCATGAAAAGAGAAGAATAATTCTGCAATTTAGCAAGCATCTACCCAGGACACATGATGCCTTCTCCTTTCTTGCCAGGTACCCTCAATCACATTGATAACTTTGGGATTTGGGGAAAGACGTCAATGCATACAGGAAAGAAAAGCCCTCTGTCTACGAAAGCTGTGTTTCTGGAAGGACAAACATTCCTTGTCTGGCTCTGCCTGCCCACTCCCCACTACACTACATGTGCTCGGAAGGGTGTGGCCTATGATGGTGAACACAGGTAGCCAGATTTTTTTCCCCATCATGTCATCTCATTTGTTAGCAGCTTTCTTTTAGAGGTGGAATACTTAGCAGCATTTTTCCTTAACTGGAAACTTGAGTCCACAATTCCCAGAGTAACAGAAAAAGCCAGATCCACATCTAATTACACACTGATGGGTCATGCACTTTCCTTTCAGTCACTGCCCAACTGCTTTTTGGGGTACTATTGTTTTCTATACCTGGCCTGCTTCGTTCATCCTAATTTCTTAGTTCTGAATTCGTTAAGTATTAAGAAGACTTGATAATGATTATCAGCTCTTTGATTCTTCAATCATGTAAAACAAAACAAACTTTCAACATGTATGTTCCCAGAGTAACATTCAACAATCCCGTTGCTTCAAACGGGGTTAATAAATTGCCCCACATGTATGGGATTAATAAACTGCTGACTCATCATGGCAATATTGTACTGTATCAAGCTTGCTATTTTATGGTGCTATTAACACTGTCTGGAAGATGAGTAAGTACAAGCCAATAAAATACCATCTGAGAGCTCTGGGATTTCAAAATAACTTGTTAAGCCTCCCTGAGTATAAAAATGGATCACGATGATATGCCACTGGGAGCAGGATTTTCTGCACTTGTGGGCGGTCAGATGAAATTCAGAAATTACTGCTCCGATTTCTGGATAAGAACACTACCATCATCCACTTCCCAGCAAATGTACCTTGACTTGTTAATTGCTTGACCACTCATTGTTAATAATTGAAGACTTGAATGCATTCTTACTATGTAATCCAATTCCACCCTTACACTTACCACTCAGGTTAATATGAACAAGGGTACTTCTCCTGAGGAAATGCATTAGTGCAACAACTCTGTGTTAAAAATAAAAGCAAAGTTTACTGCCAGTGGAAAGAAGAAATCTGTATTGCATCCGAAGCGTATATCAAGATAGTTGTAACAGGGAGTATGAAAAGGATGAATAGGGGGAAAATGAAATACTTATTGTGATCCAGACACATGCCACACATTATGTTGGATATTTCACCTGAATTTGTCTTATGTAAAGCTGTCAATTAAGTGTCATTCCTGGTTTAGACACAAGGTACTCAGGCTTAGAAGATGTTCAGTAATCAAAGTAATAGCGTCAAGTTCCTAGCTCAGGTTTTTCCTGGGAAGATTTAACAATTAATATCTAAATAAACAGAGATGTACTCTCCAGAGAGGGAGAGAGGTGGGAATAGTGGAAATTTTATAACTCAGCCTGTGATGGTTAATTTTTTGTGTCAGCTTGACTGGGTCACCAGTTGCCTACATATCTGGTGAAATATTATTTCTGAATGTGTCTGTTAGGGTGTTTCCTGAAGAGATTAGCAACTGAACATTCTACATAGAAGACAATGCAGAAGATTACCCTCCCCCCAATGTCAGTAGGCATCATCCAGTCCATTAAGGGCCTGAATAAAACAAAAAGGAAGAGGCAAGGAGAATTCTCTCTCCACCTAGCTGTTGAACCAGAATGTTAGTCTTGCTTTTCTGCCTGGGACTGAGACTTAACCCGTCATTGCTCCCGGTTCTCAGACCTCCAGATGTAGACTGAAACCACCCCACAGCTGTCCTAAATCTCTCTCCAGGTTTCATTGGCTTGTATCTGGTAGATCGTGGGAAATTCTCAGTCTCCATAATAAGAGACAGTTCTTGGTATTAAATCTCCCTCTCTCTCCCTCTCTCTCTAAATAGAACCTCTATCTATCTATCTAAATATCTACATATATGAAACTGAAAGTTTCAGTCATTCAGTCATGTCTGACTCTTTGCAACCCCATGGACTGTAGCCCACCTCTGTCCATGGGATTTCCCAGGAAAGAATACTAGAGTGGGTCTATCTATATCTCTCTGTATATAGATAAAAATAGACATATTATATTTATCTGACTAATATAAAGGAGATGGTAACAAAAAAGAAATCTTTTTTTGGCTATGTACACATATCCAGCACTTCACCTTATTTAAACAACATTGCAAGTAAACATTTCCTCTAATTTGGATAGTTACAAGAACTTTCTCATGAAAGGCACTACTTCACTAACTTTATCTATGTTAAATATTGTATGTAAATTAGTTATTAATTGTGTCATATAATAGGTGCTCAAAAATGGTAGCTATTAATATAATTGCCTCAGAATTTACTGATATATTCATTAGAGTATAATTGGTATTAAATCTCCCTCTCTCTCCCTCTCTCTTTCTCTAAATAGAACCTCTATCTATCTATCTAAATATCTACATCTATGAACTGAAAGTTTCAGTCATTCAGTCATGTCTGACTCTTTGCAACCCCATGGACTATAGCCCACCAGGCTCATTTACTGATATATCGATTAGAGTACTGATATATCGATAAGATTGGGTATGATTTGGACAATTGGATGTATATATCCATGGAAGTTCAGCTATATCAAAGAAAGGTTTGACAGATGATATGATTGCTCATCCACATAACAGTTGTTGAGTGTCCACCCTGTATCAGAACTACACTAGGTAGTGGGAATAGAATGAAAAATATAATGTACACACCCATGAGAAATTCATAATCAAATTGAGATGCAAATGGGAAAACCAGTGTTCACAATCAATAGAAGATAAAAAGATAGATATCTCTATAAAGATTAACACTGAAAGCAACTAATAGAACCAGGAACATGGAGAAAATAGGGAAATGAGTGGAAAGATGATGGCTGAAAATTGGTAGTACTGATCTAATGACAGGCAAAGGAGGAGCAGACCCCAGAAAGGGGAGCTGACATTAATGAATGAAGAATTTAAAAGGAAACCAAGGAAGGGATGACATCTTTGGAGAATAGTCACACTGGTGGAAATGGCATATAACTTCCGAATGTCTTGAACCATGATTACTTTTCTCCTTTTAAAGATGATCGACATCTCCCAATGGAACTCTTAGCTAAAATGCAAATATTTCCGGGAGAAAACAAAATTGTCTTCACTCGAGTGATCAGAAAAGAGTATTATCAGAATTCTCCACTTTTTTCTAGAGAATATTCATTTCCCATCTTGGTAGGTTAAAATTTAGAATTTATCTTCTAAAGTTTCCTGACTTAAAGGAGCGAACTAACTATAAACCATGGGAATTCATGAATCAACCTGCCAAAGGCTGTATGTAGATAGTAGGTGATACACTCTGAAAACAAACAGGCCACCAGGGTATGATTTGTCATCAAAACTGATCTCAAAATCCATATTTATCCTCTATATTTGTTTTTCTTTTTTCTTATCTCTTTCTCCCCTTGCACATACATTTTTCATCTCTGTTGAGAGCATGGGAAATATTTTCAGACTATATTCTGTTCCATTCAATTTCCATTGGGAAAATATTTCTTTTTATTAATACAGATGTAGAATTTTCTAGTCTGAAATATTTTTGGTTGTTCTTGGAAGCTGGTCATATCATTTACTCACTGTCAGAACTTTTCCAGATGAATAAAGGTATGTATTTTTAACCTCGTACAAACTAAGGGGGCTTGGAGGACAGTTTACAATCTGGAGTGTCAGAGCCCAGCTTGGACTGGATCACTGGACTTGAGCATCAAACTACATATGGATTTGTAAACTCCTCCTGCTGAGAAGCTAGATCCAATAACTGACACTGGGAAATGTGTGACTAGAAAATTACTGTGCTTTGCAAATTGCCTCATAGCTAAGAAGATATAGCACATAGAGTAAGCTTAGTGTGTTGTGCATGTCTATGTATGTGTCTCTATGCATGTCTGTCAGTGCACACATGTGAGTGTGCTTGTGTTTATGTGTGTGTATGTAGATTCAAACTATAGGGATGAACGAGGAGCTCTTTCCTTGGGAGGAGGACGGGGGAATAAGAGGAGGAGAAGGAAGGGGAGGATGAAGAGGAGAGGAAGACCTCAGAAAGCAGGGTAGGAACTAGGATAACCCAAGAGAGCACCTCTAGTAATCAGGTTTTCTTTTTAATTTTTTCCATAAGCTTGAAGAATATTTTGCATGTTTCAAGATTATGTTTATTATTATTGTTATTCCCTATAGTTAGTGCCCAAAATCTGAGACAGAAGATTTGGTATTATTGGTTGTTGTTGCTGTTATTGTTGTTTCGTTGCTAAATCATGTCCGATTCTTTTGTAACCCAGGCCTATCGACCACCAGGATCCCCTGTCCATGGAATTCTCCAGGCAAGAATACTGGAGTTGATTGCCATTTCCTTCTTCAGAGAATCTTCCCAATCCAGGGATTGAACCTGTGTCTTGGGCACTGATAGGTGGGTTCTTTACCACTGAGCCACCAGGGAAACCCAGTGTATTGGTAGTTAAACTATATAAGGATGTTTACCATTCCTCCTATCATCCTTCTGAGGAAACCGAAAGGCAAGTAGCTGCACTTCTATAAAGGAAACAGTGGACCTGATGTTGCAGCATCAGAGATCCGAGCTCCAAGCAGGACTGAATGTGGAATGGAAAAATCATCTCAGCTGTTCAGTCCCAGGAATGAGTCTGAAGGTCACAAGTGTAACTGGGAAATACCGTGCTTCAGGTGAATGTATTCTCACATTCAAGTTACATAATTATGAGAGACAGTCACTCTCAGTTGAACCTGAACTTGAATCACTCTCCAGTGAAAGGCAAACTTTTCTTTATTTGATGTGAGAAAATTAAGTTTCAAAGCCACCTCCCAGTTTTCTGGCTTATTGTGTATATCCTTGCTGTAAATAACTTGTCTCCAAGGTTTCTGATACTGGATGGAGAGCCTGCAGACTGAAAGCACTGAAGGGATCAAGTGACCATTCCCTTAAAAAGGACTCTTTCTCAAGTGGAAATGACCATTGATGTATGATTCAAATAATGGCCCTTAAGAAGTACTGCAAAGCTTAAGCAGACAGAAAGGATTCCAAGAATAGAAAGCTATTCTAGGAAACATTTAACTCCACTCCCAGACAGTATTTTAGAAAAAGCCAACAGTTGAAAACTAGTCAAATGAGGAAAACAGAGTTGCAGTGCTGTGTATCACTGAGTACAGTGTTTGGAATTTGAAAGTTTTAAGAATGAATTCTAGCTCTTTAATTTACTATGTTTATCTTTCTGATGATAATATCATATACATATCCTATATCACATCCTGTATATGTTTATATGCAGGTACTTAACACATTAATTTGTTTCTTCTCCATTTTCTGGCTTCCCTGGTGGCTCAGAGGTTAAAGTGTCTGCCTCCAATGTGGGAGACCCGGGTTCGATCCCTGGGTCAGGAAGATCCCCTGGAGAAGGAAATGGCAATCCACTCCAGTATTCTTGCTTGGAGAATCCTATGGACGGAGAAGCCTAGTAGGTTACAGTCCACGGGGTCGCAAAGAGTCGGACACGACTGAGCGACTTCACCTTCCTTCCTTCCTTCCTTCATATCTTCAACTGTTGATTCCTACTTTGTCTTCCCCAAGCCAAATGAGCTGTATCTGTCTCCCAAATTTAGAGTCAATGAAAATGGTAAATAAGTAATCCAACATGAATGAAAATTAACTTCTCAAAGAAATAATATCACATAGTTTTAACTATATGCAGAATTTAAACTGATGGTATATAATGCAAAATAAGTGAGAGAATAAGTGAATTGAACTGTTCTAAGGCCCTTTTCTGCATCATCAGGAAAGTAGTAAAATTATTCATTTGTATTATATTCTAAAAAGGCATTTGTGTTTTCATCTCAAAGAAAATCTTTAAAAGTAAAATAATCTATAACTCGCTAATGAAAATGGGTCAAATAAAAATAAACTCCTTGATCAACCCTAAATAAGCAAACAACCAAGTAAAAACAACCAATTAATGAAATATATAGCATCAGTGGAAAAAAGTATGAAGAAAAATGAATTGGCTGAGTCTATAGAAAGTAATAGATCTGGGCTTTTGTTTTAGAGTCTTCGGGACAGATCTTACAATAAGAGGACAGCTTTGCTAAGATTGAATTGGTAAACTGAACCCAGATTTGCACAGATAGAAGGACAGAGCATTGCATGCAGAAAGAAGAAAAGTATGACGGTAGAACTGAGCTTGGCATCTTAAAGGGACAGAAAGGAAACTGTAGGGAAGCCGAGCTGGACAGTCCAGCTGAAGCCATTGTGCTCAGTCCAGAGCACCTGACTGCTAATATATTCACAGCCTACGATGCTGTCTCAGAGCACTATGGGATATTTTCAGCCCTAACTTATAAAGGAGGAGATTGACATGCTGAGCAAGTAAGTGAATTGAATAGAATTATTGCATATATTTTTAAAATTTCTTTTTATTTATTTATTTGACTGTACCCAGGCTTAGCTGTGGCACATGAGATTCTTTGCAGCTTGCAGGATTTTTTCCTTTTTTAGTTCCAGCATACAGACTCTTAGTTGTGGAATGTAGGATCTAGTTCCCTGAACAGGGATCAGACCCAGGCTCCCTGCTTTGAAAGCGTGGTGTTTTAGCCACTGGACTACCAGGGAACATCCCTGTGCATGTTTTCTACAAATGCGTGTTTTTTAGACAATTGTTTGAAACCAGTCTCTGCCACTGATGATAGCAATTTGAAAATTTGCTTCAGCCTCACCTTCAGTTCAGTTCAGTTCAGTCACTCAGTCGTGTCTGACTCTTTGTGACCCCATGAATCGCAGCACGCCAGGCCTCCCTGTTCATCACCATCTCCCGGAGTTCACTCAGACTCACGTCCATCGAGTCAGTGATGCCATCCAGCCATCTCATCCTTGGTCGTCCCCTTCTCCTCCTGCCCCCAATCCCTCCTAGCATCAGAGTCTTGTCCAATGAGTCAACTCTTCTCATGAGGGGGCCGAAGTACTGGAGTTTCAGCTTTAGCATCATTCCTTCCAAAGAAATCCCAGGGTTCATCTCCTTCAGAATGGACTGTTTGGATCTCCTTGTAGTCCAAGGGACCCTCAAGAGTCTTCTCCAACACCACAGTTCAAAAGCATCAATTCTTCGGTGCTCAACCTTCTTCACAGTCCAACTCTCGCAACCATACATGACCACAGGAAAAATCATAGCCTTGACTAGACGGACCTTAGTCGGCAAAGTAATATCTCTGCTTTTGAATATGCTATCTAGGTTGGTCATAACTTTTCTTCCAAGGAGTAAGCGTCTTTTAATTTCATGGCTGCAATCACCATCTGCTGTGATTTTGGAGCCCCCAAAAATAAAGCCTCACACTGTTTCCACTGTTTCCCCATCTATTTGCCATGAAGTGATGGGACCGGATGCCATGATCTTCATTTTCTGAATGTTGAGCTTTAAGCCAACTTTTTCGCTCTCCTCTTTCACGTTCATCAGGAGGCTTTTTAGCTCCTCTTCATTTTCTGCCATAAGGGTGGTGTCATCTGCCTATCTGAGGTTATTGATATTTCTCCCGGCAATCTTGATTCCAGCTTGTGTTTCTTCCAGTCCAGCGTTTCTCATGATGTACTCTGCATATAAGTTAAATAAGCAGGGTGACAATATACAGCCTTGATGTACTCCTTTTCCTATTTGGAACCAGTCTGTTGTTCCATGTCCAGTTCTAACTGTTGCTTCCTGACCTGCATACAGATTTCTCAGGAGGCAGGTTAGGTGGTCTGGTATTCCCATCTCTTGAAGAATTTTCCACAATTTATTGTGATCCACACAGTCAAAGGCTTTGGCATAGTCAATAAAGCAGAAATAGATGTTTTTCTGGAACTCTCTTGCTTTTTCCATGATCCAGCAGATGTTGGCGATTTGATCTCTGGTTCCTCTGCGTTTTCTAAAACCAGCTTGAACATCAGGGAGTTCACGGTTCACGTATTGCTGAAGCCTGGCTTGGAGAATTTTGAGCATTACTAGCATGTGAGATGAGTGCAATTGTGCAGTAGTTTGAGCATTCTTTTGCATTGCCTTTCTTTGAGATTGGAATGAAAACTGACCTTTTCCAGTCCTGTGGCCACTGCTGAGTTTTCCAAATTTGCTGGCATACTGAGTGTGGCACTTTCACAACATCATCTTTCAGGATTTGAAACAGCTCAACTGAAATTCCATCACCTCCACTAGCTTTGTTCATAGTGATGCTTTCTAAGGCCCACTTGACTTCACTTTCCAAGATGTCTGGCTCTAGATTAGTGATTACATCATCATGATTATCTGGGTCATGAAAATCTTTTTCGTACAGTTCTTCCGTGTATTCTTGCCACCTCTTCTTAATATCTTCTGCTTCTTACTTATTTGTAAAATGGAGTTATCAATAGCATAAAACCAGGGTAAGATGTGCTGAGGACTAAATCCCATTATGGAAAGTGTTCAGCAAAATGGGTGAAACCTATTACTAAGGGTTAATTCATAAAATCATCATCTTAGATACCCCATATGATAAGAAATGGTATTCTAACCCAAAGTATATTTCACTAAGGTCTTTGCATTCTCTATTTCACCTTACAGTTTCCTGAAAAATAAGATGATGTCATGGAAGACAGTAAGTACTGTAAAAGAAGCTAGGGCAAATGGCTATGAACCACAGCAGAGGAGACAAGCTAGGTCCAGCCCTAGGGAGTCAGACTTCGTTAAACACTTCCCAGAGGAGGGAATGTTTGAACTAGAACTTGGAAGATGAAGAATGTTGATTTCTCTCATTTTCTCCTCTAGACTTTTTCTATCAGAGTCATTTATTTAGAACTCAGTTATATTCTTTCCTGCAAGACAGCTAAGTGTGGTTTCATCTTCCAAGGAATGTAACTGCTTATGTATTCTCAGATAATCGTTTCTTATCATCATGGCTTGTTTCAATTTTAATCCCTTAAGAACAGGAAGCTTTGTCAGAGATAGTTCATGTTTATTTTCATCATAACAAAGTGCCTGACACTAAGCTGATGTGATGTATGTAAAAGTTCTTCCAATGGCATTGGCAGATAGTAAGCACTCAATAAGGATAGCTGAGTTAAAGTGCATAATTAACATTTTTATACTTACTAAATTGATCTTGGATATGATAAATTGATGCTAGATATATCACATTGGTAGCATGAATATAAAAATGGAAGGGAAATGAATATAGGATAATGGATGGGTGCAGAAATAGATGACTACACAGGTCAGGGGGTTGAACGGATAGAAAATGGGAAAATACCAGTGGCTTATTGACTTTTCCAATGACTTTCATTGATTGGGGTAACACGTTTGAGCTATGCTGATGTTTTCAGATTTCTAAAGGATATGGAAAGAGGCTTAGAAAATTCATTCATTTCAACTTTTCTCCTAACTGCTATTGAAATGATAGATGCTTGTTCTGTTCTGTGAGACTTTTGGTCCCAGTGCAACATCAGTTAACTAGGATACCACATCAAGTTTCACATATCTTTTCAATTTCTTCAGCCTCCCCATCTTTCTTTTTTTTTTTTAATTTTTATTGGAGTACAATTGATTTACACTGTAGTGTCCATTTCTGCTATACAGCAAAGTGAATCAGTTGTGAAAGTCACTCAGTTGTGTCCGACTCTTTGTAACCGCCCTGGACTGTAGCCCGTCAGGCTCTTCTGCTCCTGAAATTCTCCAGGCAAAAATACTGGAGTGGGTAGCCATTCTCTTCTCCAGGGGATCTTCCTGACCCAGGGGTTGAACCCAGGTCTCCTGCACTGCAGGCAGATTCTTTACTGTCTAAGTCATCAGGGAAGCCTGAATCAGTTACATATACATCTACATATATCCACTCTTTTTTAGGTTCTTTCCCCATACAGGTGATTACAGAGTATTGAGTATATTTCCTTGTGCTATACAGTGGGTTCTTATTAGTTATGAGTTTACAGTATTTAAAGAAGAGAAAAGTACACTGTTATGGGCTGAACTGTATACCCTTACCTTCATCCTGACCCCACAAATTCCTACGTCAAAGTCCCATTGGATTTGGAACCACCAATACCTTCAGTTCAGTTCAGTTCAGTTCAGTTGCTCAGTCGTGTCCGACTCTTTGCGACCCCATGAATCACAGCACGCCAAGCCTCCCTGTCCATCACCAACTCCCGGAGTTCACTCAGACTCGTGTTCATCGAGTCAGTGATGCCATCCAGCCATCTCATCCTCGGTCATCCCCTTCTTCTCCTGCCCCCAATCTCTCCCAGCATCAAAGTCTTTTCCAATGAGTCAACTCTTCGCATGAGGTGGCCAAAGTACTGGAGTTTCAGCTTTAGCATCAGTCCTTCCAAAGAACACCCAGGACTGATCTCCTTCAGAATGGACTGGTTGGATCTCCATAAATAAAATTTAAAAAAAGAAAAAAGAAAGCAACTGTATTTGGCAATAGGGTCTTTAAAGAGATGTTAAAATGAGGTCATTAAAGTCTTCCCTGTCTTTTTTTTTTTCCTGTCATAGAAAACGATTCAGTATCTCAAGACAGGAGTAAATAATCTCCCAAGAAGTGTAATAACATAGAAAATCTTTTACAAACAGAAGGTAAAGTTGACTGAAATCCACCTATCTTGAAGGCACACTTTTGGCACTAAGAGTAGATATTTCAAAGCTAGGCGGTTACCTTGGGGCTACAGTTCAACAGTAAGGGCATGCAATTAGAGCTAGCAAGACCTTGGTTTAGATTTAACACTGCCACTTACTAGCTGTGGGATTTAGGGCCAGTAATACCTTTTAACTGTTTGTACTTTGGGGGTATTGTTCCTACATTCCATGGTTGATAAATAAATTATATTAAGTTAGTTTGTGCAAAGTAAACAATTTAGTATTAGATACATATAAAGTTTTGAATACAGAAAGTGCTCAGTCTCTCAGTTGGGTCTGACTTTTGTGACTCCATGGACTATAACCCACCAGACACCTGTGTCCATGGAATTCTCCAGGCAAGAATACTGGAATGGGTTGCCATTTCCTTCTCCAGGGGATCTTCCTGACCCAGGGATCGAACACACGTTTCCTGCATTGCAGGTAGATTCTTTACTGTCTGAGCCACCAGGGAACTCCCCTTGAATAGAAAGAGTAGCTGTTAATGTCTTGATTCTCTGAAAATCCATGTATGAAATGGAATCATAAAGCCAACTTAGATATCTTAGAGCAGGGGTCCCCAAACTCTGGGCCACAGACTGGTGTCTCATGTCAGATCACAAGCAGCATTAGATTAGAAATAAAGTGCATAATAAATGTGATGAGCTTGAATCATCCCGAAACCATCCCCCTGACCCCCAGTCTGTGGAAAAATTATCTTCCATGAAACTGATCCAAAAATGTTGCGTACTGCTGTCTTATAGCATTTTGCAAGCTACATGAATATGCTCATATATTGTTTCACTTTTATTTATCATCTCTAGCTCAGAGAGGTGTCGTGATTGACTGAGGTTCACACATCTGAAAGTTAAATGAGAAGCTAGGATCCTGAACCCTGCATGTTGTGATTTTTCTTCTACAAAAGTACTTAGTGGCCTTGTCTCTCATGTTCCAGAATCTGTTATCCTGAACCAGAGGCAGTCTGAGAATCTAGATTTCACTTTTATCCAGTTCTGAGTCCTCAAGTTCCTCCAACAGCAAGACTGCAATGCTAGCTCGGGACAATGCACATGTTATTATGCCAGATTTCAGTGATATCCAACAGACTATGGCATTTTAGGATGGCAAGTGTGAAAGCCATCTCCAATGGATCAAGTGTGCTAAAGCATTTCCAAGAACTTCCATATCTTACAGCAACAGTTCTCCAAATCAGTGGACATTAAAATCCCCCAAGGAATGTCTCAGTCCCCATCCTGAGAGACTCTGTTCTGGATTTGTCTTACATAGTCACATATAAGGTTTGGGGGCTGTATTAGTCTGATTAGAAGATCCCAGGTGTCCTTTATGAAAACTGATTTGCATAATAAGGGCCAGTATGACATCCATATCCTTCCATTTCTTTGTCCTTGCCTGTTTCTTCAGTCTCAAATCCCATCTCTTCCTACTTTGGCGCTGACGACCCACCAATGCCAAATTGCTTATGGACCCTTGAAATACATTCTCTTCACCATCCATTCCTTTGTGCAGGTCAACATCCTATCACCTCCTTCCAGCCTTGACTGAAGTCCCCTTTCTCTTCTTCACATACTCCCATGCATTCCTTAGGACCCACCTCAGCCACCTTCCAGATATACCTCTCACTAAACATCCACACTATTTTACAATAATCTATGAATTCCTCATCACTCCAACTAGATGACAGTCTCCCTGAGGTCAAAGGCTGCATTTCTGTCATCTCTGCTCTGTATCCTCTGAACCTAGAATAGAGCCTGACACAAGATAATTGCTCAGTGAATTATTTATTAATTAAATTAGTGGTTTTCAACCTTGGTTATAATCACAATCACCCAAGGATCTTTAACAAAATACAAATGTGCAGGCTCCACATCCAAATATCTGAATTTAATTAGTCTCTGATGGTACACCAACATGGTTGATTTTAAAACTGCCTTGGGGGGTTCATGTGCTCCCAGAGTTAAAAACCACCAAATTAAATTCAGTTTGTTTTTAATTCTGGCCCCTGTGGTTTACCCAGATGTCAGTCCTCCATTCCCATAGTTCCAGAAGTCCCTTAGTATTTTTTTTAACCATAATGCCATTCATTTAATATTGTCATGTGTTTATCTTTTCTACGAAATTCAATTCTACTAATTCAAGTTCCTAAAGATCAAAGACTATGTCCGTCCCATTAATAATTGTATATTCAGTACATGAGTTTCCCAGATGTCACAGTAGTAAAAGAATTCACCTGTCAGTGCAGGAGATACAAGAAACATGGGTTTGATCCCTGCGTTGGGAAGATTCTCCTGGAGCAGGAAATGGCAACCTGCTCGAGTATTCTTGCCTGCCTAGAAAATTCCATGGACAGGGGAGCCTGGTGGGCTACAGTCCTTGGGGGTCTCACAGAGTCAGACATGACTGAGCACAGACAGCACAGCAGCATTTAGTACATAATACAGACTGCCACAAAGCAGAGACCAAAATTAAAATTGTGTAAATAAATGACATGGCTAAGCCCCCAAATATGTAAATATTTTCTTTATTGGGTAAACCCATTAAGCAAAAATTCATGAAAGATGTGTGTACTCAAGGAGGAGGATGGGAGAATTTCTTTCACACTCAGTGCAAGAATTTCTCATGATGGATCCCAGCTGAAGAGCACTTGGAGATTCTTTTGTGTACTTGGCTTTCCCACTGGACAACTGGCAAATGAAGACTATCTCTAGAGGCTTTCTTCTTGGCTAAGAATCATTTTCCATAGCTTTCCAGCTCAGAAGTCCACCTACAGAGTCAGCCAAACATCCCAGGGGCCCTAACAGTTGCTGGAGAACCAGTTCCTGCCCAAAGGCCATCCACATCTACACAAATAACCTAATTTCATCTCTTCTATGGCTGAGTAATATTCCATATATATATACCATGAGTGCGTGCTAAGTCACTTCAGTCGTGTTCAACTCTTTGCGACCTCATGGACTGTAGCCCACCAGGCTCCTTTGTCCATGGGATTTTTCAGGCAAGAATACTGGATTGGGTTGCTGTGCCCTCCTCCAGGAGATCTTCTCAACCCAGGGATCAGACCAGTGTCTGTTACATCTCTTGCATTGGCAGGTGGGTTCTTTACCACTAGCGCCACCTGGGACATCTTCTTTATCCAGTCATCTGCTGATAGAGTTAGGACATGATGCTTCCATGTCCTGGCTATAATCAACCTTCAAGAACCAGTTCACAATTCATCTTCCAGGAACCTCTATTGATTTTCCATTTTACTCCAAACAACACTTCCCTTGAACACTCAAGTGGGAAATACCCCATTGCTGATGGTATGATTTTCTCACTGTGTGAAAAGAAAGCATGAGGAGTACTAGTGCTTGCCACCATACCCTCTACCCTGGTATGGGCTTTCCTTTGCACAAAGGGGCCTGTTCACCATACCCTGTACTCACATGATTTGTCATCACCAAAAGAGCCCTTTGTTCTATTTTAAACGAAGAACTATGCGGCAGCAGCCCTTCCTTTTGCTTCTATAACATCTTGAAGTGCCCCTTGATTATAGCACTTGGGACTCTGATTTGTATTTGTCTTCTATTTCTGAAAGTACCCTGTGGATTTGTTGAGGTTGAGGACTTAGCCTTACTAATCTCTGTGTATTTTCAAGTATATTGCTTGGGTCAAAGGAAGCATAAAAAGGATTTGTCAAAAGAGTGAAATAGTAAAAGTAGAGAATCTCCAAATGCATTGCTAATGTCTAGCCCACTGATTCACTCAATCACACATCCATTCATTTATTTTTCATTCATGTATTTTCAATTATATGAGCCATTCTGGGCCTCACTTATAGAATGGAAACAATGATCTCTCCTCTGATTATATCATTTGAAAGTTGAGAATCAAAAGAGATAAAGATACGTTTCAAACAGTAAAACAGAAAAAGCCATGCTGGTTAGAAAGGTTTTCAGACATGTTTATGTATTTTGACATTGTTTTGTCCATGGAGTTTTGGCATACGTGAATATTAAAATCTAAAGCAGCAATAGCCATGCAGATTTCACAAAGCTAGGTATTTCATAGAAACAAAACTCTGTGGTTAGTTAAATTTTGGAAACAATGCATTTTTTTTAAAGTTAATCTTTTTAACTGAAAGATCTTCAGAACCTTCGATATGGCAAGGCCATCATTCTACACCTCTAAGGGGTGATAGACTGAGCAGATTCTCCAAACTTAATTGACCAGAGAATCTTATTGATCATAAATTAGCTAATAAACCAGCCCCTCACCCTCCAACCTACCCCCACAACATATTTTTGACAAAAAGTCCAGGAAAAGATTCTGTTCAGACACATTGTCCCCAGGAAATTTGGCACCAAATTTCAGCTGGCAAAAGGAAAATCCTTCCAGGTTTTTAAAATAAAAAATTTTCAGAAAACTAATGAAAATCTCAAAAGAAGCAGTAGAGTATATTAGATTATTTCCCTGAAGCTCAATAAAGCCACAATGTATTTTTAAACAAATTTAGTTTTATAACTACAACTGCATTTTGAAATATTTGAGATCCAATGCAGCCATAGTTTTCCAGATCACCTTTGCCCTTCACTGTATTTCTCCATTTTTCTTAGCTCTCAACCACTTAAAGATAAATTCTCTGCTGGGTGAAGCCCATCCAGAAAGTTATTGTTAATGGACTTGTTTCAACATGATTCACCTACAGGAATCATTGCTTTGTGTCAAGCCAATTTACTCAATGTTTTCCCCAGATATGTGTTCAGTCAGTTTCTATCCTTTTGCTCATGTCATCCCCTCAATAGAAATGCTCCCTTTTTATGTTTCATTCTTCTTTTTCCCCTTTTCGTTTCTCCCCATCTTTTTTCTGTACTTCTTCCATCCACCCACCTCAAAATATTTATCTGACACTGTGAGGTGCTCAGGATACCAACACCTAACAACCAGGATTTATTCTTTGGTTTCAAGAAGTTTAAGTGAATAAATATGTTGAGAGACTGAATATACAAATAAACAATGACTAGACTATATGTTAAAACAGAATTATGACCCTCAACCACAGCAACCTTCTCAAGAAGTCAGCCTCTTCTCTATAATAAACAATCCTGAAAACCAGTCCATTATAAGTCAGATGGCAATCTCTAGCGATGTTCCAGGAAGCTGAACAATAACTTCTGTAATTGGCCCCAAATGGCCAAGACAGGATTAATAACCAAAAGCTTTCCTAACTTTTGTTCGTGTTTCTAGCTTAGGACCAAGCAGAGAAGGCCAAATATGCATCCCTTTTCAAAAATCACATAGGATGCCCATCCTTAGTTAGCCCACCTACAGTTTTACCATGCCAATAGCCTCTGCTCAGAACATACCTGAAAACTTATTTTTTCTCCACTGTGAAGTTTTCCAGTTTCCCCACTCCTCTGCCTGCCTTTGAGTCTCTGCCAAAATCAAGTAATGGAGGCTGACTCCTTTGCTCAGAAGAAATAGCCTTTGCTTCTCTCATTTGGTTGCTTTTTATTCCCACAGTGTGAGCAATGAAATTTGCAATGCAATATAGTCGACTCATTGTTATACTTGCCTCTTCTGTAACAGAGTTCACTGTTGGTAGGGAAGGCATTTTCATGCACATTAGCTGCCCATTCAGAAAACTAAGATCATGGCATCTGGTTCCATCACTTCATGGCAAATAGATGGGGCAACAGTAGAAACAGTGTCAGACTTTATTTTGGGGGGCTCCAAAATCACTGCAGATGGTGATTGCAGCCATGAAATTAAGACGCTTACTCCTTGGAAGGAAAGTTATGACCAACCTAGATAGCATATTCAAAAGCAGAGACATTAGTTTGCCAACAAAGGTCCATCTAGTCAAGGCTGTGGTTTTTCCCACGGTCATGTAGGGATGTGAGAGTTGGACTTTGAAGAAAGCTGAGTGCCAAAGAATTTATGCTTTTGAACTGTGGTGTCGGTGAAGACTCTTGAGAGTCCCTTGAACTGCAAGGAGATCCAACCAGTCCATTCTAAAGGAGATTAGTCCTGGGTGTTCATTGGAAGGACTGATGCCAAAGCTGAAACTCCAACACTTTGGCCACCTCATGAGAAGAGTTGACTCATTGGAAAAGACACTGATGCTGGGAGAGATTGGGGGCAGGAGGAGAAGGGAATGACAGAGGATGAGATGGCTGGATGACATCACCAACTCAATGGACATGAGTTTGGGTAAACTCTGGGAGATGGTGATGGACAGGGAGGCCTGGAGTGCTGCAATTCATGGGATTGCAAAGAGTCAGACACGACTGAGCAACTGAACTGAACTGAGCTGCCCATAGCCTTTGAACTGACCACAACCCTTAAAATGACTTGACGGATGAATCTCTCATCTTTCAACTAGATGATGAGCTATCCAGTGGTGGGTACTGCATCAACACCTTCTCTTCTTGATGTCCAACACAAGGTTTGCAGAAAGCACGTATTTAGTTGGAAGAATTAAAAAGGAATAAGCCCTTGAATCACCAAGACTTCAACACGGGTAGAGCATTTTCACATACACAGTTGACTCTGATCTGAAAAAAAAAAAGTCTGTGAGGTAGTTACAATCTCAAGCTATATTTTAGATATAAGGAAGTTGAGTTTCATTTCAGTTCAGTTCATTTCAGTCGCATAGTCGTGCCCAACTCTATGCAACCCCATGGAATGCAGCACGCCAGGCTTCCCTGTCCATTACCAACTCCCAGAGCCTACTCAAACTCATGTCCATTGCATCGGTGATCCCATCAAACCATCTCATCATCTATCATCCCCTTCTCTTCCCACCTTCAGTCTTTCCCAGCATCAGGATTTCAGGGCATGTTTAATAACATTCAAAGTGAGAATGATAAAGCAAGTGATAGGTATTAAAGTTTTGGGTGCCTAAATCCCTTAGTTAGTTTGGGGTTCTTTGTTTGTTTGTGTGTGTGTGCTTTTGACCACACTGAACAGCACGTGGAACTTCCCTGACCAGGGATTGAACCCATGTTTCCTGCAGCAGAAGCACAGAGTCTTAACCACTGGACCACCAAGAAAACCCTAAAGCCCTTAGTTTTCCATTTCTTCATTGCTAATCATTTTCAAAACTGCTTTAATAGAAAGGGAACAGGTAGTTGGTGGAATAGAAACTATATTTGATGCATTTAACACTCACTTCCTTTCTAAAAACTCCATTATTATCCCTCAGAAACTAGCCCCAATCCAGGTTTCATTTACTGCAGCAAAAGTACAAATTGTGAAGGCAAAGACCAATAATATTGGTTGAGTTGCTAAGATACCCAGAGCATTGTTAAATATGCCAGGTCACTATCCTACAGAGAGACCAATAATATGTCATGTCTCCATAGTAACTTACTATGAACAGGATATGAGTTGAAAATAGAGGAAACTATGAGAATGTTCATCAGTAACAGTTAAACCAGAAGAACGCTGAGTATCAAATCATTTGATAATGTTAAAATCCTCAGAAAGAAGTAGATGGCAAAGCATGGGCTTTAGGATCCAAGAGACCGGGTTGAAATCATGACTCCCTCTATTGAAAGTTATAAGTCCAGGATAAAACAGTATAAAACTCTCTAAACTGTATGTTCCCAAGATGAGAAGTAGAAAATGTTGTCTTGCCCTACTTAATTCTCAGGGAGTTGTGAGTTAAGGGCTGAACAGGTGTAAAATACATTTAAAGAATCATTAACATAACTGTCTTTAAAAATGCACATAGTCTTACATAATCTGAAAAAGTAAATAAATAAAAGTACATCCTCATTTCTCAGTGGTTTATACTATGCAGTAGAATTTTCTGCTTGCAGTAGAATTGCAGTAGAATTCCTTTAAATTTTGCAAGGCTGGACTGATGTTAAATTAATTGGTTGTTGGCTGGAAAGAGCATAAATTTGGAGCTTTGAAACCTAAATTGCAGCCCATCATTCTCCTAATGATTTATATGATCCTGAGCAGGTTGTTTGGTGTTTTAAACCTCAATTTCTTTATTTGTAAAGTAACAGTAGTAATATTAAGAGGTACCACCCTTAGACTATGACAAATGGGGCCCTGTCTGAATTCAGTGCCTCAGTGGCCCAGTGCTTTGGAGTGGTTCCTTGCAGTTTTCTAAGTCCCCTTGCAGTGCCTGGAACCTTCTAAGGCCAGCAGTGGAACACAGACAGAGGATCCTAATCCCAGATGAGGACATGTGGACCTCGGTCACCACTTCTCTCCTTCAGAGAACTATCTGACCACCTTCCTTGTGTGGAGTCAACCAGATATCCCTAGTTGTTCTGGAATTTGTACCTGAGAAGTCGCCATAGCACCTGCCTCAGTTCCAGGAGCATTGTCTGGTGAACAGATCATTCCACTGAGCTGTAGGAACCATACTACCTGCTGAGTTAGAGTGACCATCACTCATGCTGAGCACAGAACAGGTTCAGGGCTCTAGGCTAACAACTTGTTAACAAGTTAACAACAAGGGTTCTTTCAATTCTTGGACTTGAGCCACGTATGTAAACACAAGCATCAGCTCTCACCCGTACATGTGTCAACAATGGAATATCTTCCTGCCTACACATCTCAGGGTGGCTGGGATAGATGTATGTAGTTTTCACCCCATGCCCCCTCTGCCACTGACACCAGGGTGGTCATCCACGCCCTCACAGACTCTGAGCCACATGTCAGGTGCCAACATGCCTGTCCTGCAAGGTCTTTGGAAATCATTGCTCTGCAACATCAAGGAACCCTCCCAACTGTTGCATCTCTGATCCATGCAGTGCTCTCCCCAGCGTGGGTGTTAATTCATTATGGATAAAAGATAAACATGTACTGCATAAACTGGACTGGATTTCTTGCCCTGTCCACATTCTTTCTGGCTGGTTGCTATTTATGGGAGGCAAGAGCGTGCTCAGCATCAAAAGATAACACATTTTAGGGATGCAATGATTAGGGCCCTAAGAGTTCAGGAGAAGGCATGGTTGAAAAATGCATTGTTCTACCTTGTGCTATGAAATTCTAAACAGTTAATACATCATGATCATAAACTAAATTATCATTCAAATTTTCCCGCTTGATCTCAGTAAGATGTACATGTGTGGTCATGATGAACAAAGTACAGTAACAGCTATGGGAAATCACTGGAGTCCAAGATCCATGAATGCCTTGGAGAATGATGTATCATGAGTAGAGTTATAAAGAGTTGTTGTTATTGTTTAGTCAGTCGTATCTGACTCTTTCAGGATGCCATCGACTGTAGCCCACCAGGCTCCTCTGTCCATGGGATTTTCCAGGCAAGAATACTGGAATGGGTTGCCATTTGCTTCTCCAGGGAATCTTCCCAACCTAAGGACTGAACTTGTGTCTCCTGCATTGCAGGCAGATTCTTTACCTCTGAGCCACCAGGGAAGCCAGCTACAACTGGTTACCTACCAGCTGCAAATCACATTAGGGAATTGCACATGCAAAAGGATCTACATATTCCAACACAGAGTCCAAAGAACCATGACATTATGAGCATGCTACATTTTACTGGCAGTGGGTAATATGAAGTTTGGCAATAATGGCACATTTGACAATAAAGATTGTAAAGCAATATGTTCTAGACATTTACATAAAGAGATGGTGCCCATCTACTATGAAGAATATGTACAATGATGAAACAATAAACAAATACATAAGCATACATCTCTAACCATTACTCCAAATCTTCATTGATAAAACACTGTGCTTCAAGTAGACCCATTAATTTTATAATACGTGTTTTAACTAAATTGTATATATAGACAAAAATCCCACCAAAAATATTCACACAGGGCCTCATATATTACAGGGTGACCCTGATACTGATTATGCTTTTGCCAGAAGATATTAAAAATACTACTACTAATAAAACAAGTTAATAAGTTGTTCCTGACACATGTATCACCCCCTATACCTGAGAAAAAGCTGACTCTTCCCATTTTTATGTCACTTATCTTCTTATTCACAGTGCTGGGACACAACACAGCATCTGCCTCCTGACATGTGTCTATCATCTTCAAGCACTATGAACTTCAGGACAGTGGCACACACAATTCTTTTCTGAATCCCCAGCACTTACCATAAAACCTAGTGCTGCATAAGCAGCCAATGAATGTTTGATGAATGAATGAATAAAAAGTGAATTAATTTATAAATTATAAAGTGAGATAGAAATGGAAATATTATTACAATAATATTATTTCCTGGCAGGATTATCCTTTAGGATAAGATAAGCCAAAATGCTGAATTGCTGGAAGGATGCAAACATACAGAATTCATTTTTCCAAGGGAAAAAAGAATAGTTTTTTAAATATTCAACACCAGGCACCTTAAACCAAATATTCCTTTGAAACTTAATCATCCTTAAAATCAGCTAGAGTGTCCTATAAACATACAGATTCCTAGACCTCATTCCAATTCTACTGGATCAAAATCTCTGGTCTTGGGCTTGGGGAGGAATACACACACTTAAGATGTTTTTCAGTTGATATTTGAGACTTATTTCCATAGAGTATTTTCAATGTGAGATTTGCCATTCAGTTTCTGAATTGAGCAAATTCTTAAACATTTGATTAGAAAGGAGATAGGATTCAATATTGGGAAACTCCATGAATCATAAATTGGTATATGTTTCTCAATACCCACAGTAGATATTTAGAAGCTATTATAGCATTTCTTATTGCTTTGAAATAACTAGATTTCTTACATTTTATAGTTATTGCATATGATAATACTTTTCTTATTGTCTATAGTGTAAGCTCCATGAGGAAATGAACTATAGATATTTTGTTTATCACTGTGAACACAGCTGCCAGCACAGTTCCTAGCCTTTGTAAATGTTTAAGTGAATCCATAAGTTAGTAAGAATGACTGAGTCAAAAACAAATGAAGAAAATACCTTCATCTGATGGTAATTTTACTACATTCAATCCATTTTTTACCTTTTGTTAGATGAAGATATTTTTTCCCACTGGCATTTCTCTTTCTTCTCAATTGTTCCTCATGAAAGGAAAAGTGCTTTCATGTAACTATGTCAACTGACTGCACATGTGTCTAGCAGATCCACGGTTGACCACACTTACAGTCTCTGCCTCTTCCTTGACTTTCCTACTTCTACTGTTTCAAGTATGTCACACAACCCAGATTCCCAAAAGCTGCCATAGGAGCTAACCCAAATATAGAGGGGAATTAACTTCCTGTGGGGCAGAATTTGAATAGTGGGGCAGGAGAAAGGAGGGGGCCTACAGTTAATACTCCCTGCAAAAGATTTCTTCCATGCACCTTACTATTTAGGCAGAGAGGCACAAAAATGCCCACATGACCAGATAGATACACCTTCACAGCAACGAAGTCTTTTCCTGGCTCTGAGGAAATATTGTCCAGTGTGATTCAATCAGTTCAGTTCAGTCACTCACTTGTGTCTGACTTTTTTTGATCCCATAGACTGCAGATGCCAGGCCTCCCATCCATCACCAACTCCCGGAGTTCACCAAAACTCAAGTCCATCAAGTCAGTGATGCCATCCAACCATCTTGTCCTCTGTTGTCCCCTTCGTCTCCCGCCTTCAATCTTTCCCAGCATCAGGGTCTTTTCCAATGAGTCAACTCTTCACATCACGTGGTCAAAGTATTGGAGTTTCAGCTTCAACATCAGTCCTTCCAATGAATGCTCAAGACTGATCTCCTTTAGGATGGACTGGTTGGATCTCCTTGCAGTCCAAGGGACTCTCAAAAGTCTTCTCCAACACCACAGTTCAAAAGCATCAATTTTTCAGTGCTCAGCTTTCTTTATAGTCCAACTCTCACATCCATACATGACTACTGGAAAAACCATAGCTTTGGCTAGACGGACCTTTGTTGACAAAGTAATATGTCTGCATTTTAATATGCTGTCTAGGTTGATCATAACTTTCCTTCCAAGGAGTAAGTGTCTTTTAATTTCATGGCTACAGTCACCATCTGCAGTGATTTTGGAGCCCCCCCCCCCAATAAAGTCTGTTTCCACTGTTTTCCCATCTATTTGCCACGAAGTGATGGAATCAGATGCCATGACCTTCGTTTTCTGAATGTTGAGCTTTAAGCCAACTTTTTCACTCTCTTCTTTCACTTTCATCAAGAGGTTCTTCAGTTTTTTTTCACTTTCTGCCATAAGGGTGGTGTTATCTGCATATCTGAGGTTATTGATATTTCTCCCGGCAATCTTGATTCCAGCCTGTGCCTCTTCCAGCCCAGTATTTCTCATGATGTGTCGGGAGCCGCGTTAGGTGTTACTGACAAAATGGAGGCACGGTTCCCAGCCCCCTCTCCTCATTCCGCAGGCACGGATCCCGGGATGAAGGAGTTAGGCCTTATAATTCTGACTTGTCTTTTCCTCTCCTTGGCTGAGCTGACTGAAAAGGAATATTAAGGTGCTTATTGTTCTTGAGAGGAGCACGAGAAGGCATAAAGCCTTCTGCAACATTGCTCTGAAAATAACTCATAAAGTTAATCATTGACATTTGTTCAAGGACTTTTACAAAAAAGTGTTCCAGGATGAGCACATAGGCCGCAGCTTGAGGCCATGGGAGAGATTGATATCTGAAGCCTATTTGCGAGGAGAATGTTTATGGCAAAGGAGTTTACTGAACTTAGGGCTTGGAAATAATTAAAACAGTTAGAGGTTAAAGATTTAAGGTGTGTTGTAAAGTTAGCATATTTTACTATAGCTTATAGAAGTTAGAAATTTTTAGAGACACTATAGCTAGAAGCCTTTTTAAGAGATAGTGAGCTCAGGATGCTAGGGGCAAACAGGACTTAGGAAGATAAGTAGTAAACTGAGGAATGTAGCATGAGTTACAATGTAATCACAAGTTAGCTATAGGACACATTAAAGGAGGTAGATAATAGATGATAAGGTTAATTCCGAGAGAATCACTGAAGCAGGAATTCTGTCTGAGGAGCAACAATGATTTATGGAGATAATAAATCTGGGAGAGGGGGAACTGAAAATGTCAAACCTCTGGCTTTTGTAAAAGTATAAAAGAGAATCTTAAACTTGGAATAAACAGGCAGTCCATAGAAAAATGAGAAGCTGTCTCATTCGCCAACACCGTCCATCTCTTCAGGTTGAATCCCTGGCTGCTGAAGCTGGACTCCGGCAATGATGTACTCTGCATAGAAGTTAAATAAGCAGGGTGACAATATACAGTCTTGACGTACTCCTTTTCCTGTTTGGAACCAGTCTGTTATTCCATGTCCAGTTCTAACTGTTGCTTCCTGACCTGCATATAGATTTCTCAGGAGGCAGGTCAGGTGGTCTGGTATTCCCATCTCTTGAAGAATTTTCCACAGTTCATTGTGATCCACACAGTCAAAGGCTTTGGCATAGTCAGTAAAGCAGAAACAGATGTTTTTCTGGAACTCTCTTGCTTTTTCCATGATCCAGCGGATGTTGGCAATTTGATCTCTGGTTCCTCTGCCTTTTCTAAAACCAGCTTGAACATCTGGAAGTTCACAGCTCACATATTGTTGAAGCCTGGCTTGGGGAATTTTGAGCATTACTAGTGTGTGAGATGAGTGCAATTGTGCAGTAGTTTGAGCATTCTTTTGCATTGCCTTTCTTTGGGATTGGAATGAAAACTGACCTTTTCCAGTCCTGTGGCCACTGCTGAGTTTTCCAAATTTGCTGGCATATTGAGTGCAGCACTTTCACAGCATCATCTTTCAGGATTTGAAATAGCTCAACTGGAATTCCATCACCTCCACTAGTTTTGTTCATTGTGATGCTTCCTAAAGCCCATTTGACTTCACATTCCAGGATGTCTGGCTCTAGGTGAGTGATCACACCATTGTGATTATCAGGATCGTGAAGATCTTTTTTGTACAGTTCTGTGTATTTTTGCCACCTCGTCTTAATATTTTCTACTTCTGTTAAGTCCATACCATTTCTGTCCATTATTGAGCCCATCTTTGCATGAAATGTTCCCTTGGTATCTCTAATTTTCTTGAAGTGATCTCTAGTCTTTCCCATTCTATTGTTTTCCTCTATTTCTTTGCACTGATCACTGAGGAAGGCTTTCTCATCCCTCCTTGCTATTCTTTGGAACTCTGCATTCAAATGGGCATATCTTTCCTTTTCTCCTTTGCTTTTGCTTCTCTTCTTTTCTCAGCTATTTGTAAGGCCTCCCCAGACAGCCATTTTGCTTTTTTGCATTTTTTTTCCCTTGGGGATGGTCTTCATCCCTTCCTCCTATACAATGTCATAAACCTCCATCCATAGTTCATCAGGCACTCTATCAGATCTAGTTCCTTAAATCTGTTTCTCACTTCCACTGTATAATTGTAAGGGATTTGAGTTAGGTCATACCTGAATGGTCTAGTGGTTTTCCCTACTTTCTTCAATTTAAGTCTGAATTTGGCAATAAGGAGTTCATGATCTGAGCCACAGTCAGCTCCCAGTCTTGTTTTTGCTGACTGTATATAGCTTCTCCAACTTTGGCTGCAAAGAATATAATCAGTCTGATTTTGGTGTTGACTATCTGGTGATGTCCATGTCCATGGGTAGAGTCTTCTCTTGTGTTGTTGGAAGAGGGTGTTTGCTAGAGTGCATTTTCTTGGCAAAACTCTATCAGCTTTTTCCCTGCTTCATTCTGTAATTCAAGGCCAAATTTGCTTTGTTACTCCAGGTGTTTCTTGACTTCTTACTTTTGCATTCCAGTACCCTATAATAAAAAGGACACCTTTTTTGGGTGTTAGTTCTAAAAGGTGTTGTAGGTCTTTATAGAACTGTTCAACTTCAGCTTCTTCAGCGTTACTGGTCAGAGCATAGACTTGGATTACTGTGATATAGAGTGGTTTGCCTTGGAAATGAACAGAGATCATTCTGTTGTTTTTGAGATTGCATCCAAGTACTGTATTTCAGAGTCTTTGGTTGACTATGAGGGCTACTCCATTTCTTCGAAGGGATTCTTGCCCACAGTAGTAGATATAATGGTCATCTGAGTTAAATTCACCCATTCCAGTCCATTTTAGTTCATTGATTCCTAAAATGTCGACGTTCACTCCTGCCATCTCTTGTTTGACCACTTCCAATTTACCTTGATTCATGGACCTAACATTCAGGTTCCTATGCGATATTGCTCTTTACAGCATCGGACTTTGCTTCCATCACCAGTCACATCCACAGCTGACTGTTGTTTTTGCTTTGGCTCCGTCTCTTTATTCTTTCTGGAGTTAATTCTCCATTGATCTCCATGAGCATATTGGGCACCTACCGACCTCAGGAGTTCATCTTTCAGTGTCATATCTTTTTGCCTTTTCATACTGTTCATGGGGTTCTCAAGGCAAGAATACTAAAGTGCTTTGCCATTCTCTTCTCCAGTGTGATTAATGCATCATTTTTCATCTCTTTCTACTGTTCCACTGCCTCACTTTGCTTTCCCCTCCCTCTTCTCACCTTAACGTTATACTTCTAAAATAAAGCATCCACACTAAATTCCTGCCTCAGGGTCTACTTCTAAGAAACCCTGTCTCAGATTATTGGTAACAAGAGTGGTTTGGAGACTTCCCTGGAGGTACAGTGGTTAAGACTTCGCCTTCCATGCTGGCAGTGTGGGTTCCTGGTTGGGAAATTGAGATCCCACATGTCTCATGGTCAAGAAACCAGAACATTAAAAAAAAAAAAAAGGACAATACTGTAACAAATTCAATAAAGACTTTTAAAAATGGTACACATCAAAAAAGTCTTTTATTTAAAAAAAAAAAAGTGTGGTTCTACAAAGCAGACTGTTGGACAGGATTTGGTAACTGTCTTTCTCATTGCTCAGAAGGCAACAAAATCCCTGTTACTAGAAGTAGGTGGGGTGCAGTGGTACATGAGTCCTGAGACTTTCATCTGTAGTTAATGGAATAAGGATGAGGCTTTGGGATTTTGAATACTTGTGATGCTTAATCAATTTGGTAGCAAAGAAAGTATAAGAACTGTGAGTAAAGTGACTTTTGGGAAGGAGGTGAGTACAAGAGACCTTGCCAAAAAAAAAGGTCCAGTGCTTCTAATTGCTGATTTACAGCATAATCTAAAATCTGGAATCTTTATGATGCATTCAAAGAGACGTTCATCCCTTGAAGCTAGAAGACAAGTAATGCAGTGAATCCGATTGCAGGGGTAATAACTGCAAAGAATATTAAATCAACTGTCTCAACAAATCTCTTATGTCAAAACCAGGGCCCTAATGGAGAAAAAAAAAGGACTATTTAGACCTGGAATAGGGATATTAGTATAGACAAGTCTGAAAATCTTTGAATTCCCTAATCCTCTGAAATCATCTCATGGCAAGCTTTTTATTCTTTCCAAATGAGAACTTCTCTCACAAAAGAGTCATTTGAAACTGGTACCTTGTGAGATGATGCTTGATCTCCTATCACATACATTGTGCTTCTAGTCTAATAATGAGAATCAAGTCCAGGGAAGCCCCAGCAGAAAAAATCTACACACTAAAGGACCTGCAGGATCTAGCTAATATGTCCTGGCAGAAACTAGAGGAACACATGTGGAACTGGGTCTTGCATATGGTAATCCAAGTAAAAATATAACACTGGGTAGGGGAGAATGCACATTGACATGTGAATACTTACCCAAGACTTGAAATTCAATAGCTTGACTACTCCAAATAGTTGGCTTATATGAATGGCTCCTCAATGCATTGACTTAAGGATAACTTATAGTCAAACAAAATGGAAGTGCCAACATTTCTTTGGCATAATATCAAATGAGATGTTTTCATTACATTTGATTTTTCCATCAGCCCAGACCAACATATTTGCTGCCCTTGTGGACAAAGAGGCCCTGCTTCCCTGGTGGCTCAGCCAGTTGCTTCCCTTATGGCTCAGACAGTAAAGAATCTGCCTGCAATGCAGGAGAATGAGATTTGATCCCTGGGTTGGAAAGATCCCCTGGAGAAGGGAATGGCAAGCCACTCCAGTATTCTTGCCTGGAGAATCCCATGGACAAAGGAGCCTGGTGGGCTACAGTCCATGATCGCAAAGATTCAGACACAGCTGAGTGACTAACACTTCGTGGCTACATCTCGTTACAGCAACGTACATCTTTGTTGCTATAACCACCACCGTGAACATGACAAAGAACCACACATGTGGCATCACCTGGAAAAGAGAGACTGGCACGTCAGCATAAGAGCTGGACTGTACCCACAGCGTCTCTAGTCTGTCTCACCAAGGACAGCTCTTCCCTTTGCCTGGAATCATGCAGTGACCTGGAAAAAAAAATGCTTCACAAGATGACATTTCTTTTTTTCTACAAGATTTTTCCCCATTACTCTTCATTGCATCCAGGCTAATCATGAGGGTATGTCTCAATTCACTCTAAGTGAAGAAACACAGTCCACACTCTAGGGGAAATAGCCTCCACCAAAATAATTGTAGTACTTGACTGATATGTACCACAGGGACTGTGGGGAACTCATTGATCTGGAGAGCTCATCTGTAGCTCAAGAATTATGGTCTGGGAAGGACATGACAGAGTTGGTTTGGCTGATTCCTTCAACCTTGTTGTCAACAGTGATGACTACAACAAAGGAACTGAAGATGTCATAGTACTGAGGAAAAATTCAAAATGATCAGGGAAGTAGCGATGTTTCCATGGATTTACTATATGCAACTACAAAACAGCATTCACTAGAAAAACCCAAGGATGCTTCTTCTACCAAGGCAATATGGAACATAATGAGGGGGCAAATTCCATCTTTATGTGTTCAGCAGAGACCTTGCTCTGTAGATTGGTGAAAGTGAAGTCACTCAGTCATGTACAACTCTTTGCAACCAGATGGACTGTAGCCCACCAGACTCCTTCATCCATGGGATTTTCTAGGCAAGAGTACTGGAGTGGGTTGCCATTTCCTTCTGCAGAGGATCTTCCCAACCCAGGGATTGAACCCAGGTCTCCAGCATTGTAGGCAGACGCTCTACCATCTGAACCATCAGGGAGGTCCTAAAAAAGATTCCAAAGTGAAAGTCGCCCAGTTGTGTCTCAATCTTTGTGACCCCATGGACTTCTTCAGGCCAGAATACTGGAATAAGTAGCCTTTCCCTTCTCCAGGGGATCTTCCCAACCCAGGGATTGAACCCACATCTCCTGCATTGCAGGCAGACTTTTTACTAGCTGAGCCAAAAGGGAAGCCCAACTGGTATTTGAGGCCAATTTCTAGTTTGGAATTGCCTTCTTAGGGAAAGTCACTGATTTATTTGTCCTTAAATCCCCTTGAGCAGGTGTTGGTAGCTAAATAGATGCTCAACAAATTCCTCTAGATTTCCTATATTTAAGCCAGGATACTAGAAACTATCTGAGCTACAGAGTTGAATTTAGATGAACTCTAGGCTCTGTATTTTTTTTCTTTCTTCTACATCTATTTTTAAAACACTTAAATTTTTTATGTATTTCTCCCCAAGAAATTTTTATTTCCAGAATTATCTGCTTAAAATAATGTTCCCTACATGACCTCATGGCTGCCTATACATCTCTGTAATTCTCTGTTTTCTCCCCTTTGGCTCTAGATAGGAAAGAAAATAGAAACTTTGAGCTCTTTGGTCCATTAAAAGCAAAAAGAAGAAGCCACTGGAGTTCTTCTTTAGACTCTCTTCACTGTAATGGATGAAACTTTCTCGTTATTTTAAGCAAAGCCCTACAAGGTGGTATCTTTCTATGAAGCTGCACTATTTTGAAGGATGTCCAGAAGCTTTTTTTATTCCCTCAATAAAATCTCTTCCTACTTATTTTCTATTTATAATGATTCCCTCCATTCCCTCACCAAATGTTTGAGTTTCAACTCATCTCAGCACCTGAAAGCCCAGCTGTCTTTTGAGACAGAGAAAACCAGCTTTTTTAGAATCTGAAATGTCTGCTCACAGGACAGAGGAGAATTCAGACTTGCTTGGCTCCCAGTGGCCCACCAATTAGGAACTTCTCAAGGTGGAATGTAAGTCTTTTTTCTATGCCTATCCCAGGGCCAGCACTGGGCCGGCAACATAGGAAGCACTTGGTGAATCTCGGCTTGATTGTCCTTTGTGAAGTAGACTTCTTGTAAATGTTTAAAATCAGCAGCATGTCATAAATAAGCATAACCAACTTTTTTTGAGTGCTTCTTGTGTTCTAGGGGCCTTACATGTGTTCCTTCATTTAACCCTCATAACATAATATTATCCCCAATTTCTAGATGAAAGAAGAGAGGTACATTGTGGTTGAATGACCAGCCCATTACATGTAATGAAGGGTTCAGCTTTCTAAATCTTAGGTTAATAAATGTGGGTTAAATCATTCATTCAATGAAGTATTCTTCAGCACTATACTGTGTGCCCAGAACTGTGCTCTGTAGTCAGAAATGGTGGCCCAAGACAGACCTGATCCTTGACTTCATTGAGATCACAAAGAATCAGTGATGACCAATGCCTGTCATAGTCAGAGGTGCTGTTCAACAGTCAGAAAAACTAATACCACCACTGCTAGTCCTGACAACATCGTAGATTTGTCTGACCCTTTGAAATTTGCAAGTGTTTCTGTGGGAATTAATGCATCTGTCCTGATGCAGAACAGACATCCTCCTTCTTACCTTAAAGATGGGAAAGTAGAGGCTGGCACAGGTTTTGGGACTTGCTTAAGGATCACAGAGTTGGTCAATGGAAGAACCCTGACTGGAATTAGGGATATAACTGTGCAGGCCAGATGTGAAGAGTTAAACTCCTCTGTTTGTGCACAAATGAAAGTGGAAATTGATTTACAGATAGTTTACAGCATGTGGCATACCAGAAAGAATACTGAATTTAAAGTCCTGCTACATAAATGGCCTGTGGTCTTGAAAAAGTCATTTAGTTTCTTTGTCTTTCACTGCCAGGTTTGGAAGATGAAAACTGAGCTAATTCAATTGGTGTATTCCTTCCCTCTGATCACACAGACGAACTAGAGAAGAATATGTAACCTAACCCAGTCCAATCACAGTAAACCTTAGAGAATACTACACATTTTGAAACAAAGTCACCCTCTTTTCTGCTGGATATAAAATCGAAGGCATACAGTGCTAAGAAATTATTGGCAACCGTATAAGGAAAATCAAATTCAGGTTGCAGCATATCCAGATGAAGGCAGACCAAGGAGACAAGGAGCATACAAAAGCTTGATGACACTTATATGTGTCTCTGTATCATGCTGTGCCTGAAGCTGGAATTACCAAAATACTTTTCAGTAACATGAACATCCCACAACGGGTAACTGGCGATTCTCAACTTTAAACCAAGGTCTGCATGATTTAAAAGCTGCTACACTGCAATGACAAGTGGTTACTAGCTTCCAGTGTTCGTGGACTACACTTCATATATGACAAAATCAGTTTTCTCATGAGGTTAAGTTTCTTCTTGCCCTGCATAAAGGACTGCCTATTCTGTTAATAGTGAAAAACAAGAAAAGCAGGGAGGGATTTTTTAACTCATTGTCTTCTGCCCAAAGCAAAAGGTATGGTCTATGGTCAAATGGTTGCTTTGGTAGATTTAATAAATCCTACCATTTCAGATTTAGGGCTGAGGATATCAGGTGTATCTTCAGTTCAGTTCAGTTCAGTCGCTCAGTTGTGTCCGACTCTTTGCAACCCAATGAATTGCAGCACTCCAGGCCTCCCTGTCCATCACCAACTCCCAGAGTTTACTCAAACTCATGTCCATCGAGTCAGTGATGCCATCCAGCCATCTCATCCTCTGTTGTCCCCTTCTGCTCCTGCCCCCAATCCCTCCCAGCATCAGAGTCTTGTCCAATGAGTCAACTCTTCGCATGAGGTGGCCAAAGTACTGGAGTTTCAGCTTTAGCATCATTCTTTCCAAGGAACACCCAGGACTGATCTCCTTTAGGATGGATTGGTTGGATCTCCTTGCAGTTCAAGGGACTCTCAAGAGTCTTCTCCAACACCACAGTTCAAAAGCATCAGTTCTTCGGTGCTCAGCCTTCTTCACAGCCCAGCTCTCACATCCATACATGACCACTGGAAAAACCATAGCCTTGACTAGATGGGCCTTTGCTGGCAAAGTAATGTCTTTGCTTTTCAATATGCTATCTAGGTTGGTCATAACTTTCCTTCCAAGGAGTAAGCATCTTTTAATTGTATCTTAGAGGAAGTTAAAGGGTGAGTGAAGAGATGGCGTAGAATTGTTTAAGCTTTAAGATTACTCTGTAGTTACTCAACAATTTTGCCCCTCTTTGTGGCTCTATCAATCTAAGTCTGAGTGATGGGGAGAGTTGACCCAGGATGCACTGCCATCCAGTGCCTGTGTGACTGTGGACAAATCCCTTCACATTTCTGGGATCAGTTTCCTCATCATCTACAAAGTGATACTTTGTGAATAAATAATCCCTAAGAACACACCCAGCTCCCACCAACTGAAGCTCAGATTTTCGGGCATATGCTTGAAGATTAGGGCTTCCCTTGTAGCTCAGCTGGTAAAGAATCTGCCTACAATGTTGGAGACCTGGGTTCGATTCCTGGGTCAGGAAGATCGCCTGGAGAAGGAAATAACAACCCACTCCAGTATTCTTGCCTGGAGAATCCCATGAACAGAGGAGCCTGGTAGGTTACAGTCCATGTCAAAAGTCAGACACGAGTGAGATTATGCATGTGTGCACGCATGTGTGTGTGTGCACACACACATATATACACACACACATGCCTGAAGGTCACAGTTTATGCCTGCTCCAAGACTCAGAATGTCCACATTAGAAAAGATGAATCCAACTGCTTAATCTATCAAATAACTGAGGGATGAAGCAAGAGCTGCAAAGAGAAATGCTCTAATTTGTTACTGAGTAACAGATGGATGAAAACCCAGCATATTGACCTGGAATATGAGAACCTGTTCACGTTAGACAACAAGAGCTTAGTGCTTTCAAAAAGTTGTCAGATTGAAGCTGAGGGAGCCCAGAGTCAATTTCTACAAACGTAGACTGCCACAGTACATATCAAAGAGCTGAATGGTTCCAGGGTCCCTTCAGGGTGTGAGATGAGGGAAAGAGGCCCTGGAAATGAAGCATGGCAGGGAGTACAGCCAGGGGAAGCAATGCTGTCTTTAGAACCTCAACTTGGGAACTGACCTTTGAGTCATCTAAGAAGTCAACAATACTACATGTGAGTTGTGTTCAGAGCTGGGAGTCACACAGCCTTGGTGTGTGACTTATTAGCTGGAGAATCTTAAATATGCTGATGATTCTCTAGCCAGTGTCTACAGCCTAGGTCTGTCTTATACCCCTGACTTGTGTGTCCCAGGGGAATGCCCCATAGAGAGCTCAAACTGGATTCGAGCAAAATGGAATGGACCATCTTCACCCCACATTCACCCCACCTTTCTGGTCACTGTTACATTATCCCCTCTAACAGCCTTGATGGACCTTATAGCCAAGTCTCTGAAATGCAAGCCTTGCCTGACCACGATGTCTGATTGGTCCATGATACAAACAAGAAGCCATCTTTTCTTAATGAATCCCTAAACTCACAAAAACCAAGAGTGTATGAAGATGAGGAGGAGGAAGAGAAGAGTAGCAGGTGATGCAACAAGAAACGAAGAAAGACAACTGAGAGAGCATCAAGCACAGAGCCTGAAAAGCTGGGAATGGAATGCGTGCTGCCTGGTAACTTGTTTTCGTGCATTTGCATCTCAGATCCTGAAAACAGACTCTGGGTGCCCCGAGACATATTTTGTTGCTATTTCTGGCAGCACATTTACAAATTATAAAATTATAAATGCAAACTTCAGCCCTAGAGGGTCAGTGCAAATGAAGGAACAGTTCATAAACTCCCAATACGGATCTCCCTATTAGCCTGTGTGAAAACAGAGGCTCGAGGCTCATGGGGGAATTCGAACTGCAGCAAGAAGCTGACTGAAAGCCAAAAGAGGAGGCTAAGACAAGGCAAATTCCTCTTATGATCAGGAAAGAGCACTGCAAATAAGCAGAACATCTGGGGAAAAGAGAAACTCCTTGACAACTCCTAGAGCACAAGGTTGGAATCACAATAATGAGCCTAGAAGGAAGAGTAAATTTTTTCCAAGTTATAGAGAGAATGACAAGGTTATTTTTTAAAGTTAAAAAATGCAAAAAAATTAAAATTTAGTCATGATGACAAAACTATATCTTGAGGTGCATAAATAAGAAACAAAATTCTCCCTTAATCTAAGCTTTTTGGCACTAAGGTTTGAGATCCTATTGTAAATGGTCTTAGAAAGTATCTTTTTCTCACATTATTTTACCTAGTGAATATCTTGGCATTTTGGTGCTTCCTTATTAACCCTATTCATTATTTTTCATGGGTATAAAGCGGCTCATGATACTAGATTTAATTTAATTGAGCCCCAATCCACTGGAAGTCCTGTAAGTTGTTTCCACTCCTCTTGTTATTTGTATGGCTGCAATAAAATTTCTTACACATATCCATCTTAAGATATTCATGCTATGAAGTGAACTTTTAGAGTATAAAACTATCTAAGTGGAACTGCAAGTACATGAGTTACGCACATTTATTTTCACGTTCTCAGTCACTCCGTTGTGTCTGACTCTTTGTGACCCCATGGACTGTAGCCCATCAGGCTCCTCTGTCCATGGGATTTCCTGGGTAAGAATACTGGAGTGGGTTGCTATTTCCTTCTCCAGGGGATCTTCCTGACCCAGGAATCAAGCCCATATCTCTTGTGTCTCCTTCATTGGCAGGAAGATTCTTTATACTAGCACCACATGGGAAGCCCTTTATTTTCATAAAAATTGTAAAATACCCCCTTGAAATTACTGTAGCAATTTAAACTTCCAACAGCATATATGAGTGCCCATATGCATACTCTCTTGTCTACCTGGGATGTTTTCAGTCTCTTAAATTCTAGTCATAGGTGTAAAAATATTTTTTAGTTTCAATTTTTATCATAAAAATATTAGGCAAAGCATGTTTTTTATATTTAAAAGCATTTATGTTTTTGGAGCCTTTCCTTTAATAGTCTGTGTGTGTGTGTGATTTTTAAATTTTTTTAAAGTGGTAAAAGTCACATAATATAAAACATACCATTTTAACTATATTTAACTGTACAGTTCAGGGGTACTAAGTACATTGTATTGTGGTACAACTCTCACCTTCATCTATCTCCCAAATTTTTCACCTTCCTAAACTGAAACTCTGTCCCCATTAAACCAGGACATGGAGGCAATCTAAAAGTCAATCAACAGAGAAATGGATAAAGAAGCTGTGGTACATTTATACAATGGAATATTACTCAGTCATTAAAAGGAACAGAATTGTGCCATCTGCAGAGATGTGGGTGGACCTAGAGATGGTCATATAGAGTGAAGTAAATCATAAGCAGAAAAACAAATATTGTATTCAACTCAGTTCAGTCTCTAAGTTATGTCTGACTCTTTGAGACTCCATGGCACACTAGGCCTCCCTGTCTATCACCAACTCCCAGAGCTTGCTCAAACTCACGTCCATTGAGCCAGTGATGCCATCCAACCATCTCATTAATTAAAATATGTGGAAGCTAGAAAAATGGTACAGATGAGCTTATTTGCAAAGCAGAAATAGAGACATAGACATAGAGAACAAACAAGGGAGGAGCTGCCAAAATGCAATAACCCCACCTCCAGGCTTACACATAACAATATCTGCAAGTTCTAAAACCCCCAATAAATGAAAGATGAAACAATCCTCATTCCAGAGAGACAGTCATGGTTTGAGACCATTTGAGGCCATATTAAAGGAGTGCACACACTCTAATCTTAGCAGCAACCCAACCCTTGAACCAATTTCTGTAAAACTCCTCACCAAGTCCTCCTGGGTTGGGACACATAGTTTTTCAGGGAAGGAGCCCACTGTGTCCCCATTTGCTGGCAAAGCAATATAGCTATCCTTTTCTACTTCACCTAAAACTCTGTCCCTGAGATTTAATTCAGCACTGGTATACAGAGAGGCTGAGCTATCAGCATCAGCACTGTCTAGTTGATCTCCCTCTGGAAATAGGGTGAGTACTATATACCGTCTGTAAAGCTAATTCCGAAGTATCTCAACTACTAATGATCTAACTGTGCATTAGGAAATTAATAGAAGGGGGCCTTTGCCCAAATACAGGAGGAATCAGAAACAAAAGAATCCAAAGCCCTTACAACATAGCCTGCTGCACCAGTTCAGGTTCTTCAGCCTTTAAAGAACTTATTGTTGGGACAGCCATTGACTGGATATTCAATACCTTGGTAGACCTTCTATTGTAACCCCATGTCCTAGCCTAAACTGATGCAGTAAGTGCCTCATTGTATGTCCAGGAGGGGACTTTGTAGGATTTGAGTTGAAGGTGCTATACTGAGACTACTGTATAAGAAAACCAAGGTTTTCTATAAGTTGATGTCAATTTCCAGTGGAGTGAGGAAGTTATCAGTTGTACAAATCTATGTTATCAGCAAGATCTTTCCAGGGAACACAACCATAAGGAGTAGGATTAGATCCAACTGCTCTGAGGTATAAAAATAACACAGGAATAAATTCACATGCAATCAGCAAGAAACACATATAAGAGATGTTGGCATGTGTTAGTAATCGGATATAACATTACTTTGACAAACCAGTGAGCTACATTCCTTTGTAAGATTCTAGTTAATAACAACTGAGTAGTGTAAAGCTTTAATTTGACACACACTTAAACTTATCTCAGGCTCATTGGATACCAAGCTTTTAGTAACAACACTAGTTTCAGACTTCACCCATCAGTGGACCGAAGCTGATGATGCTCTGCTATCCTGGTGAGAATCGGCTAGGAAAGTTGGAACCAACCACGGGGAAGGAAAAAATTATTGACTCCAGTTGAAAGGAGCTGGAGATGATAGTGTTGACAGCTGATGCCTGGTCCCCCATTGCCAGAGCCAAGCCCAGTCTGGCAGGTTGGCAGCTATGTGAATCAGCCCAAATTTGGATCCTCAAACCAGAGAGACCAGCTGTGTTGTTGCTGAGGCTTGCCAGAGAAGCCAGAGTTGCTTCTAATCAACATGGCAAAAACAAAGAGGCTAATAAAAGAAGAATATTCTTTGTTTTCAGATATGGAAGACTTTTAAGCCTGTAGCAGTAGATTCAGTAAAGAGGCAAAGTGAAAGTCACTCAGTCGTGTCTGACTCTTTGTGACCCCATGGTCTATACAGTCCAGGGAATTCTCCAGGCTAGAATACTCGAGAGGGCAGCCTTTCCCTTCTCCAGGGGATCTTCCCAACCTAGGGATTGAACCCAGGTCTCCTGCATTGTGAGTACATTCTTTACCAGCTGAGTCACAAGGGAAGCCCAAGAATACTGGAGTGTGTAACCTATACCTTTTCCAGTGGCTCTTCCTGACCCAGGAATCAAACCGGGGTCTCCTGCACTGCAGGTGAATTCTTTACCAACTGAGCTACCAGGGAAGGAAGAGGTAAAGGAGAGCAAGCATTTTTAAGAAAAGGAATCCAAGGTAGGACATAGCAAAGGAATTTAGAGTAAAATTTGACCTGAATTGTCCTAATTGGTGACATTTTAGTTTTCATTTGATGCTGGCTACATGAGAACCAAATTATTTTATTTGACAAACATGTACTCAGTGATCACTAGGTACTAGGCACTGAATCAAGCTCAAGGGCTATAACTGTAAATGAGACAGTGCCCTTCATGCATTCTTGAATTTGTTCAGAGAAACAGGTAAGAAATTTGCAATGACAATGCTGTGTGACATTACAGTAACTCCTCTACCTATAAACCTTCAAGTTGGGAGATTTCAAAGAAGTGAACGTGCATTTGCATGTCCAATCACATAGGTTAGATCACATGTCTGGCTACATTGTTGTGGTGACCCAAGGACAAAAGAGCAGATAAAACCAAGGAGGGTTTTGGAATGCAGGAACAGAAAAGCCAGACCCTTATCATCCTTCTTTCCCACATGTCGTAACTATTAATGGATTTCAGGCCTCCTGAGCTATATAACTTACTTTCCCTCCTACCCCATAGGGAGAAGGTATTTGATTGTCACGTGCATGCATCCTCTACAAGTGGGTGTGATTTTGTGTACTTTATGCTACAGTACTGTTAGGTGAAGCACACTGATTGAAACCGTCCACCCTGGCCAGACACCATAGTAACCATTTGCATAAGTTGTTTTACAACAGGAGGTCCCAGTAAGGAACACGGAACTAATAAGCATCCACCAACCGGAAGAGTTCGGGAAAGGTCAAAAGGAGACATCACATGTCCGACCACCTCCCAGAATCCTTCTCTCTGGCATCCATTTGGCTGAACAAGGCGTGCACCACCAGGAAGGACTCTGAGTCAGAATGGTTGGTTAAAGACAACCCGGAAACTAATCCCATCACCATAAAACTGGAGACTGCGAGCCATGTGGCAGAGCTGGTCTCCTGGGTTCCCTTACTCTACTGCTCTCCACCCGGGTGCCTTTTCCCAATAAAATTCTTGCTTTGTCAGCACATGTGTCTCCTTGGACAATTCATTTCTGGTGTTAAACAAGAGCCCAGTTTCAGGCCCTGGAAGGGGTCCGCCTTCCTGCAACAGTACTGTATAGAGTACAGTAGAACAGTATCTTTGTTTCAAGCCCAGGATGTCCAGAAGCAAACAGAAAAGCAGAGGTGATATTGCCAGCTGTGTTAGTTGGGTACCTAAGCTAACTGTTGGACGTATGAACAAATTGGACCCAGGAAAGCACTCTCAGAATGGATCTCATTCGTATGGAGGAGACTTACTGTATAGAGAAAATATATAGTGTGATGCGAAACCTGAAAAAATTACCAAAACATTTCTTGGGTGATCAAGGAAAGCTTCTCAGGGGAACCGATCTCCTCACTGAGAGCAAAATGATAAATAGGAGTCAGTTTTCTGGAATAGGGTTTGGAAGTGTTCTTCAGGCAAAACACAAAGTCTACATAAGAGAAAGCCAGGCACATTCAAGGAAATGCACAGCATTCAATGTGATTACAGCCCAGTATATCTGTGTGTGTGCAAAATGTGTGCATGAGTGAGTAAGTAAACACTTCCAGCACACATAAACACTTCCACAATCGTGATTTAGAATGATCAGCCTGGCTGAAGAATGGAGAAAGGGTTAGACGTGGACAGACTAGAGACCAAGGATCAATTTGAAGACTCTTGTGATAACCCCATTCAGAAATGACTTAACTTGAACATGCATAAATGCAGTAGAAAGTAACACACCACCTAGCCTAGAGGCTCACACAAACAAGGCACTGAATAATCTGTTGAGTAAATAAATGGATGAGGCTCTGGAGCTCATGCTCTGCAACAAGAAAGGTCACCCCAGTGAGAAGCCTGCAAACCACAACTAGAGAGTAGCCCCTGCTCCCTGCAACTAGAGAAAGCCTGCACACAGCAGTGAAGACCCAGAGCTGTCAAAAATAAAATAAATAAAAGTTTCAAAAAATAAACGAATGAATGAATGGATGAATGAGCATATATGGAGATGGGAATGGCTTCTAGGTATAAACAGATTTAACCCAAACGGGCTCAAAGAACTGAGAAAATTCTTAAAAAAAAAAAAAAGTTTCTTTAGCTGTGTCAACTGTATCTCCACGACCACAGAATCCTAGACTTCTTAAAGCAGGCATGTCAGACTATGCACATTGGAATGCTCAGTGCTTTCATGCATCGCTGGGGCATGATTACATAACACCCTGCACGCCTTCAATCTGCCTTTGCAGACCTCTTGCTGTTAGTTATGAATCACTGAAAGCTGACATAACGTTGCATTTCCTCCTTTGCCATATGTCTCCAGTCCTTTGTCATCATTGCTCATCCCTGAGCTAACCCTCCCTTCCTTCCTTTCCATTAATTTGCATGACTAAGATGCCTTCTCAAGCAAATGAGGCCCCTTGTTCCCCATGCCTGCTGTAGCTGCCTCTGCTGAAAGCCCTCTCCTGGGCTGTGACCTTGTTTCACTTTGATATTTTCCACTTTATTAACTCTGTAAATGTCCTCAGATGGGCAAAGTCATTTCTCTCCACTAACGTTCAGCAATATGGCCACATGTTCAGATGGAGACCCTATTAAGTGGCCATCACTGGAAATGGAGAGCTGGACCATTGAATGAGAGGGCACCAGTTACTCTAGGTAAATTATTTGGCTTCTGCTGCTCAAAATAACTATTATCTGGCTTGAGGTTGTCTCCTCTACCTAACCTGAGTTTGCAGCACCTTAGTAGTGTCAATGTTTCCTGTGAAGTCTTACAGGATTGTAAGGCTTGAGGGCAGAAATCATATTCAACAAATATTGGAGGGCTTCCATGCACTGGGTTCCATGCCAAGGGCTGGGTGAATAATGAGTTAGAAAATAGGCATGATCCCAGCCTTTATGGGGCTGAAAATTGAGTAAGGATATGAACATCAGTCATGCAAACAGACAAAGATAATAATCAACTACAGGGATGCTCTTTTAAAGTATAGTAAAATGACTATAAAGAAATGACATTTGCCCTGTGATCTGAAGGATATGTAGTGGTTAAGTAGCTGAAAGAAGAATGGCGGGGAAGGGAGAATGATCCTTGCTCTGCCTTCTGAAGCTATTTTAAATAAATTTGTCCTCCCTTCCATATAAAAGTCCTCCAGTTATATGTACATGTATCAGACCCATGTATGTTTGCCTGTTTTCTCTTTAACAAAATAACGAAAGCATGCCAAGTCCAGCTCCCATTCTGGTCATTTCTGTCATCCTACTCTGGATTATTCCTAATTTCTTTTTACTGATTTTCTGATTGAATGTGCTCAGTGTCAATTTGGGAATGAGGTTAATGTAAAGAAACCAACATTTCTTGACTACTAGTATGTCAGGCACTGTATTAGGGACTTTACACTTGTTCCCATTTAATCTTCCAGTGAGTGAATAGTTTTCAATCAGTCTACTACATAGATGATTAAATGGAGGCTGCAGAATGCATCCAAGACCACACAGGGACGGGTGGTAGAACCCAGTGTTTCTGACTCTTAAGACTTAATTACTTTCTCTCCATCCTACCACAGCCATAAACTTGATCATCTATCTGTGTAGCCTAGGATGGCATAAGCTTCTTCAAGTATCATGTCACACATTTGGCTCCTCATGGACAAATAAAATGTCAGGGCTTTCTGCATGTGTGCACATGCGTGTATGTATGTATGTACACTTTCATTCCAGGGCTCCACTATCTCTGTTGCGGCAACTGGCTGTTTAGAATCTAATTCAGTGAGACTCTTTGTTTAGCCCTATGAGAGTTATCCTGCTGTGCTTCAAAAATCTTCCCAGTCTGTTGAGAAGTTTCAAGTATTGATTCTTTTAGCATGTTTCTACCAGCTTTAAGTAACAGAGTATGGATGCTTTCTATGTTCTCCATTAAGTCCCTAGTGTTAAAAGTGAGCCAAGGAGATTATACACATTGAGAATCAGAAATCCTGTATTTTCTATTACTAAACTCTCAACTTCTTTTCTTTGTTCTCTGTCCTTAGAAATCCAAATCTACAGCCTCATCGAACTAACTGAAGTTGTCCCAAGTCCTCAGTGCCCTCTTAGGATGTTTCTTCTGGACATACATCCTAGTATCTCCTCTTTATCACTGAACTCTTACCCGTGAATCAAGAAAGATTCTTTTCCAAAGACCCCCACCTTCAAGGTGAATTAACTGTCCCCACTGTATGTTTTCTAAACCCAGAAATTTTCCCTATCATGACACTTATACACTGTATAGTAATCTGATTTTTTTCCTGGCAAGACGGAGAATGGTATTACGTTACCTATTCATGAAGCCTGGCCCAACGCACAGTGTAGTTGAAGAGCTCAGTGTATGTGGGTGGAATTAAAATGACTTTGACTAAATCAGGCTGGGTTGTATAGGGCTCGCCTGTGCTTCCTGCATAATGACAAAGCAGGAAATGGAAAATGAATGCCTTACAGACTGTCCCATCCTGTGACATTGATCAGCAGGTCCACAACAAGGGCAATACTACTGCTCTTTCCTAGTTCGCTGTGTGATAATTTCTGTAGACGTCTCTGCTTTTCACACTTTCTAAGGCCTCCTCTCAATCCCTATTTAATGCCTCAGGGAGTAGTGACCCTGAAACTAGCTGGCCAGCTCTGCCACTCCATCAGCAAACACAGAGAGCAGCCCAGGATTGAGCACAAAATTCCCCAGTTTTGATGAAGCACCAATTTGGCTTCCTATGCTGCCAACCACTGTCTCTGAAACTGACTGAAGCCCTGAGGGACGTCAAGAGAACAGAAAAAGTGAGTCTGGAAAATGACGTGGCCACTAATTCCTAGATCCTCCAAGCCCTATGACCGTGATCAGATTTAGAGTCTACCAAAATAGCTGGAGCATCTAAGCCAGATTCTTTCCCTTACTCAATCTTGCATAACACTTACATCCTATTACAGCCCAATATCACTATGCAGATTTCAAAGATGGACCACTAAAGTTTCAGAAAATCACTTCCAGGCAAACAGCAAGGCATGGGTGAAGCAGGTAAAGGTTCCCTGGAGTCACCTCACTCTCACCTTGGGGACACTCAGGAGACCTCATGAAGACCTCTTCTTTGCCTGACCCCTGGAGCCCTCTCTTCTGTCTGCATCCACGTCTTGGTTATGATTTTCCTTCTACTCGAAATTGGTCCTCTGATCTACATCTGTAGGTATGGATGTATCTTTAGCTCTAATTTATTGATTCTTTTGCTAGTCACTTTACAAACTTCATTTTCATTTATCTTTATAAATCCTGGCAAAATATGTATCATTACCCCTTTTCTTTCTCTTTTTTTCTTTCCCTTTTTGGCCCTCCTATGTAACATGTATCCTTGGCATTGAGAGTGCAGAGTCTTAACCCCTGTATAGCCAGAGATGTCCCTGGCTCCGTTTTCTAACTGAGAAACAGGAAACATGCAAAGATACAACTTGCCCAAAAATGTGGCTAATGATGAGCAGAGGTAGGATTTAAATCTAGGCTGTGCAAGCCAGAAACACAGCTTTTAATTGCTGAATGACACTATTGTACTAGTTGAGCTATTGCTCATCCACGAAGCCTTTCTTGACCTCCCCATCAACAGAGCATTCTCTTTTGAAAAAGGGCCATTTTTGAAGAGTGGGAGCTCTGGGATCAGAGTGCTGAGACCTAATCCCCAGCTTTGTCAGTTACTAATTGTATCATCTCTAGCAAGTTACTTGAGCTTCCCTGGTGGCTCAGTGGCAGTGGCAAAAAATCCACCTATGATACAGCAAACTCAGGTTCAACCTGCGGGTGAGGAATATCCCCTGGAGAAGGGAATGGCAACCGACTGCAATACTCTTATGCAAGAAATCCCATGGACAGAGGAGCCTGGCGGGCTACAGTCCATGGGGTCTCAAAGAGTCGGACACAACTGAGAGACTAAACAGCAACAGCAGCAAGTTCCTTTTTTCCACTTTCTGTCTGTATAAAATTGAAACGTTCACAGCACCTACCGAAAGAGATGATTGTGTTGTGTAAATTAATTCAGGTAAAGCATTTAGAAGAACACTCAGTGTATCATTAAGCACATATTGAAGGTAACAACATTACCATGTCCACTAGTGGTGTATCCTGCTCTCTACTGTCTGGTCTGGTTTTCCTATAACCCTGTGAGGTAGCTGAGAGCAGAGATCTTATTTCATTCATTTTTACACTTCCATACATGAAGACACAGAGTAGGAATTCAATAGACATTTGTTAAATGAGTGAAAGAATGAAACACCAATGGGGTTCACTTCCGCCTCCCACCAAGCCTTGCTTTGCCCTACATCAGATTTCTCAGTAATCGGTCCTAAAGTTTAGCAATCTGATCATGCATTTTATGAAAAAAAAAAAAAAAAGCCTGGATAACAATTAACTACTAAGCTACCCAAGGCACCTCCCACCTCATCCCACATACTGTAGTGACAAAGAGGTAAAAGTTGCTAAGTCCCCTAGGAAGACACAGAGGAGGGTAAGCAGGAAAAGGAAGAAAGGACGGAGGGAAGGGAGGAAGAGACCCATCCAAGCTGATGCACCAGTGGTTTGTTCCTTTGGACTTTAAGCTAATGATTTAGTGCTAACTTTGGGCCTAAAACAGTTTTAAACTGTCCAAACTAAACAGACAGTTCTAAACTGTCTAAATGTCCTAATTCATTTATTCTTCACAAAAACTCTAAAAGGTAGATAATATTATCACGCCCATTATATGGATGAAAAATCAGAGGAACAGAGATGGTGACTTCCCTCACCTGATCATTAAGCACAGAGCCTGAGCATTATGGCTCCACCTAACATATTCTGCTACCTTGTCTCACAAGGTGTGCTGTGATTAGAAATGGCTAAGCCACCAGTGGAAACAGTGGCTGACTTTATTTTTCTGAGCTCCAAAATCACTGCGGATGGTGATTGCAGCCATGAAATTAAAAGATGCTTGCTCCTTGGAAGGAAAGTTATGACCAACCTAGATAGCATATTAAAAAGCAGAGACATTACTTTGCCAACAAAGGTCTGTCTAGTCAAAGCTATGGTTTTTCCAGTAGTCATGTATGGATGTGAGAGTTGGACTGTGAAGAAAGCTGAGCACAGAAGAGTTGATGCTTTTGAACTGTGGTGTTGGAGAAGACTCTTAAGAGTCCCTTGGACTGCAAGGAGATCCAACCAGTCCACCCTAAAGGAGATCAGTCCTGGGTGTTCATATGTTGAAGCTGAAACTCCAATACTTTGGCTACCTAATGTGGAGAGCTGACTCATTTGAAAAGACCCTGATGTTGGGAAAGATTGAGGGCAGGAGGAGAAGGGGACAACAGAGGATGAGATGGTTGGATGGCATCACCGACAAAATAGACATGGGTTTGGGTGGACTCTGGGAGTTGGTGATGGACAGGGAGACTTGGCATGCTGCAGTTCATGAGGTCACAATGAGTCGGACACAACTGAGCGACTGAACTGAACTGAACTGAAGCCACCAGAATGGCTGAGATAGAGAAAAATGGTTGAAATAAGGAAGATATGTAACCAGGTCATATCCATGGTTTTGACCACATGTATTTGTGTGTATGTTTGGGTGTGTCATGACATTAAGTCACTAGCATATTTGCTTATATACTGGGTGCCTTATTAAATTGCAGGATCCAAGCAGGCAGAGACAATGTCTCATTAGAGTTATCATCTCCCAGAATATCTGTTATATTGCATTTACATACTATGCCTTCAATAAAAGGAAAATAGCCAGATATTCATCAGCTAACCATATGGATATATACTCCCCAAATGAACAATATGTGTATTATTATTCTTACATATATGCATTGTGTTAACTTTTTTGTGTTTCCTCTACCTAGTTAAGAGTCTCTGCACCTCAGCATTCTGAAGAGCTGACCCAGGAAATTGTTGATAATCCATTTGTGATGTACTGTTTCATTGTTGTTGTTGAAAGTGTTAGTTGGTTAGTCGTGCCTGACACTTTGGGACACCATGGCCTATAGCCCACCAGACTTCTCTGTCCTTGAGATTGTCCTGGCAAGAGTACTGGAGTGGGTTACCATTCCCTTCTCTAGGGCGTCTCCCCAACTCAGGGATCAAACCCAGATCTCCCACATAGCAAGCAGATTCTTTACTATCTGAGCCACCAGGAAAGCCCCTGTTTCTTAAATACTAAAAATAAATGATGGGTTTCGCTGGTGGTTCAGTGGTTGAGAATCTGTCTTGCAATGCAGAGGATACGGGTTTGATCTCTGATCCAGGAAAAGCCCACATGCCTAACAGCCAGAACACCAAAACATAAAACAGAAGCAATATTGTAACAAATTCAATAAAGACTTTAAAAATGGTCTACATCCAAAAAAAAAAAAAAACACCTTTAAAAAATAAAAAATTCCCAATTTTCGTGTGACCTTGGGAAAATCGCTTTGCTTTTCTGGGACTCATTTTCCTCAGCTAATAAAATGAGAAGATTGTTTAAACACAATTCCCAATTGTATGATCCTATCATTTAAAGAATATAAGTTTATTTTTTAATCTTTTAAATTTCAAGTAAAGGATAATAGGCCAAGAAGAAGGTGTCCTTTAATCATAAATATAAATCATAGTGTTCTGTGTACATAGACGTCAAAATACAAAGCTGGCTTCCGTGAGAAACCACTCTGTCTCGACACTGCTTAATGAAGACACTAGAGCGTTGGAGGTTGGAGAGCCAGAGGCAGCTATTACAGGTTATTAACTTCTTTCCAGTTAAGGGCACACATTCTAATTTTCATTTTTGAATATGCATGAGCAGATTTCAGTTGAAAAAGAATTTTGCCAGTTGTGACAAGGCCCTCACCGAAACTGTGATATGAGTGTTAAGTGATGAGGAAGTAGTTTCCTTTTTCAACACAAAGGTTGAAGCGCCCTCAACAGATCTGGCAAGTTTTCTTGTTGGCTCCGTGGGTGAGTGTCTTACTTGGTAACAACGATCTAAAACAAGATCAGTTTAGACTGGCTTCCTTTGGCACTGGGGCTCGTGGTGACATGGCTAATAACTGCTGCTCTGCGTAGTAGTGGAAAGCATACTGAATGCAGGGCTGAGGGACTAGGCTACAGATCACCGATCTGCCATTAATTGTCTGTCTCCCTGAGCAAAACCATTAAACATCTTAGAACATAAAATTTCCAACACGACATCAGAGCAAGAATGCCAAAGCAATGTGACTTCAGGAAAAGGTGATATCATAAGCATGAGAACACTTTGCAAACACTGAAAGATCATCAAATACAGTGGAATTCTACTAATACAGGAAAATAAGATTGTACTATGTATGACTGCCTTTCAGAATAGACTGGAACGAAAATAATATTACTGTGCTTAGTTGCTCAGTCGTGTCCCACTCTCTGCAACCCCATGAACTGGGGTTGCAGGCTCGTCTGTCCATGGGATTCTTTGTCCTGGATTCTATCCAGGCAAGAATACTGGAGTGGGCTACCATTACAGATTATATATTCAAAAGATATGTTAGCTTGGTGTGGAAAGTAAAATGTGATCCGTCATAGATAGTCTCAAGTGTTGTGACAGCAGAAGTTCAGACGAAGAGATCAAAATGCAGATCACTCCTGGTTACGTAAATGCCAAGGCATATCACAAGGCTTTCTGCAAACCCTACCATGATGTCTCGTTAAGGTCACTAAACATTAAGACTCACAACACCACCCGAGGCCACACATGACATCAGATTCACTCAGAAAGATCCAGGAAAGCCAACGCAGCAGCACTGCAGGATCCTTGCAGAAGAGCGGTATCTTGGACTCTCACCCCACCGCAGATGAAGGTTCAGATGCCAGGAAGCCAGAGCCACACAGAGCAGGCACGAGAGCCTTGGTTTAACGTGTCATGTCCCGTGGGAGCCAGTATCTCATAATAGTTCCACAAGCATGGGTTCCTGGGTCACCGCAAGTATGTGCCCAGTTACAAGAGACACTGTACTCAGGGTGGCTTCAAGCCAATCAGGTATATATAGTTCTTACAGTCCAGTTGCATTTTACCATGCAGAAGATATTGTACCGTAATAAACATTGCCTGGGAACATAGCTGACATTCTTGCCCTTATTAGGTTCTAGGAAAACACAAAAGAAGAGTTAACTGGAGTTAAAATTCTTATGCAGTAGGGGGAAATATTTGTTTTGAGCTGCTGGAAGAAAAGAATTAGTGAGTTTGAAGACTAGTGAAAAGAAATTATCCAGTGAGAAATAAAAGAAAAAAAAAAAAAGAAATGAACAGAATCTAAAAGACCTGTGGGACACCATCATACCTACATATGCTAAATGTGTAACAGGAATTGCAAAAGGAGAAGAGGAAGATGGCAGCGGGGGGAGCGGGGTGGGGAGGTAGGGGAAATATTATTTGAAAAAATAATGGCAGAAAACTTTCCAAATTTGACACAAAGCATTTAACTTAGACATTCAAGAAACTCAACAAGCCACAAGTGGACAAACTCAAAGAGATCCATGTCTGTTAAATAGATACATTGTAGTCAAACAATCAAAACACAAAGAGAAAGAGAGTCTTTAAAGCATCAAAAGACAAGCATCTTATCATATACAAGGCATCCTCCACAAGATTAACAGTTGATTCCTTGTCAGAAACCATCACAGTGAAAAAGCTGTGGAGTGACATATTCATTGTGCTGAAAGAAAAAAAATATCACTAAGAATTCTATATCCAGCAAAATAATCTTTCGAAAAATAAAGGAAAAGTAAGACTTTCTCAGAAACACAATAATTGAGAATCCTTTCTAGAAAGCCTGCCCCATGAGAAATACTAAAATAAGTTTTTCAGGCTTAAATAAAAAGACAATAGACAGTAAGTCAAATAATATGATATTTATTATTATATTATAATATAACCTAGCACAAATTTTATTTTTATTTGTAAGTCTTTTCTTGTCCTAATTTAAAAGTTAATTGCACAAACCAATGATTATAAACAAATATAAATAAGCTTAACATGTATAAACATATATATATCATATACATATAACATATATCATTTCTATGATAAAAGTACACAAAATGAGGGAGGAATAGAGTTGTATTGGAGCAAAGTTTTGTATATTGTTTAAGTTCTTTTAAACTGAAACTACACTGTTTTAAATTAAGACATTAATCATAACCCCCAAGACAATCACTGAGAAGACAGCTCAATAAATCTGGGGGGGGGGGAGAGAGAGAGAGAGAAAATAAAATTTAAAAGTTTGTTTAACACGGAATAGGGTAGTAATGGAGGAAAAAACAAAACAGTCATAAGATGTAGAGAAAACAAACAACAAAATAGCAGATGTTACCTTATCGGTAGTTATGCAACATGTAAATAAGATAAACAGTCAAATCAAAAGGCAGAGATTGGCAGAATAAATACAAATGAACAAAAAAGCATGATTCAACAATATGTTGTCAAAGATACACTCAAGATACAAAAACACAAATAGGTTGAAGAAGCAAGGACTGAGAAAGATGCATGGTGAAACCATAACCAAAAAAAGCCCAGGTTGCCATAATGTACTTTGGAGGCAGTAATTGTTACTTCACACAGAAAGGACATGGTGTAATGACAAACATATCGATTTATCAGAAAAACATAACAATTATAAATATATTTTCACCTAGTGACAGAACCCCAAAATTCATGAAGAGAAAAATCTTCAAAGGTCCCAGTTTTTCAAACAATGAAACCCAAACTTCTGAACCTAGACTACTAGATAATGCTTGCTTCCTTGTTCACATTCCCAGTTTTTTCTCCTACTTTTTCCCTTACCATACAATGCTCCTTGCCTAAAACCTACCTTTAATTTCCTTAAAGTTTCTCTTTTCCCCCTAGCGTTTGCACATGTTCTTGCTTTGGCCAGGGATGCCCTGACTACCTTGCATCTTTCAAACATTAGTTCAAATGCCAACTCTTAAAATAAGCATTACCCTATCCTCCCAGGAACACAAAAATATGTCCTCCTGTGTGTACCACTGCTTTTCACTTTTATTTCTAAGTCTGACTTGCAATGATTCAATCCTGTTTGTCCATTCCACTTAAACCTGAATTTCTGGAAAACAAAATCAGTTTCCAATAATCTTTGTTAACGTGGGGGCTAGAACAGTATTTAGTACAGATTATGTTCACGAAAATAAATGTTTCCTGGATACATGAAGAGCAGAGAGCATATGAAAATACCATAGACTGAGCAGCTAAAACAACAGAAAAGTATTTTCTCACAGTTCTGAAGGCTGGAAGCTCAAAATCAGGGTGCAGATTCCTGAAGCTGACGAGAGAATGCCTCCTGGTTTGTAGACACCTACCTTCCCACAGTGTGTCACTTGACTTTTCCTTGGTGTGTGTGCATAAAGAAAAAGAGGGGGATTTCTCTTCTTCTTATAAAGCCACTGAATCCCATCTGATTAGAACTCCACCTTTATGACTTCATTTAACTTTAATTATCTCCCTGAAGCTCTATGTCTACATACAGTCAGTTTTTATAGTACGACTTCAATATATGAATTTTGAGGAAACACGATTCAGTTATTAGCAATGTATAATAGTATATTCCATTATATTCATGCATAATGGTAATAAGTATTAGTTGCTCAGTTGTGTCTGACTCTTTGTGACCCCATGGACTGTAGCCTACCGGGCTCCTCTGTCCAAAGAATTCTTCAGGCAAGAATACTAGAGTAGATTGCCATTCCCTTCTCCAAGGGACCTTCCCGACCCAGGGATCAAATCTGGCTCTCCCTAGAGTACTATTAACTCAGCCAGAACCCACTCCTCACTCTGTTGTCTCATTTTGCAATGATGTCTTTGACCTTGCTTTTTGAGCTGAGTTCCCAAGGTCAGAAAAATGTTGACTTACCATTGGCAATCCATAAATCAGCATCCATTTCCCCGGTTTTCTTGATTTACATAAGGAGCCTCTTGTCCCAGCCTGACAGCAGTAGAAATAGAAATGTACCAATTAAATGATTGTTCTGCTTATCAAAATCCTCATTGGAATATATTGGGCAGGAAGTAATTTTCTCCTCTCTGATTTTCATGAATATACATAGGATTGAAGCACTGAAATCAAATACACATTAGGCAGATTCTATAACCAATGTGAAGGTGGATCTAATTTATCTGTTTTTTAAAGATTTTAGAGCCTGAGGAAAAAGAAAGAATAGAAAGAGATTACAAAGTCATCAAATATTTACATAAAGCTTAACAGTTTAGAAAGAAAATACTTTTTCCTGGAGAAGGAGATGTTTTAGCTATTATTACTCTACAGATAAGACTCTGAAATGATAATTTTCCCCTGAGATAAGTCAGCTGTTAAATCACCAATAGATTTAACTAACTCCATCCACTAATGCTAGAGTCTGTGTTTCTCCCGTCACTAACTGCCTGGAAAAGTCAAAAGCTTGATTTTTATTTTGCTCTGCACTTTACTCATTATTTTGACACACGTTAACTTAATCCATCTGCTCACAACATTCCTGAGGGTTTGGCACAAGAAAGTTGAGGATGAGGTTTTTTGGAGAGACTAACCCAGGGAAGACTCTGATGGTTAGAGCTTAATTCTGAACATCAAGAGTCTGCGGTCATGGAATTTGGTGTCCAATGCACATCCCATCAGATGACTTCCCGTCCTTCTCTCTTCCCCTATCTTTTCTCTTCTGGTGTCTCTTCCTCTTGAGCTGTGGCTCAAGATCTATGGACTGTCCATAGATCACTGGTTAGGATATCCCTCTCTGGGCGTCTTTTGTCTCTGATAGACTGGGATGTTGCTTCACTGATCATTCCATAGGACAATGTTGTGTCTGTAATATGTTCCTCCTACTGGGGCACAAGTGCCTTGAGGACAGGAATCCTAGGTCTTGCATCTCCTTTACACCTACGCTTGACATAGGACCTGGGTCAAAGCACATTCTCTTTGCATAGTTCTTGAACAAATTGGGATGGGGAGACATATTTAGGAACCACCTCCCTTGGCAGCCCCTCCTCAGACTGCCGTCTTCCTAAACATGCAGATGTTAAGAGACCAGCACAAAAAACACATAAGACATTAGATGATATTCTTAACCCCTATTGTGTATTGTATTCATTAAGGGTTCTTCCTGTATCTTGGTCTGTTTTGGCTGCCATAACAAAATAGCATTGACTGGGTAGCTTGAAAGTGAAAAGTGAAAGTGAAAGTCGCTCAGTCCTGTCCAACTCTTTGTGAGCCCATGGACTATACAGTCCATGGAATTCTCCAGGCCAGAATTCTGGAGTGGGTAGCCTTTTCCTCCAGGGGATCTTCCCGACCCAGAAATCGAACCAGGGTCTCCTGCATTGCAGGTGGATTCTTTACCAACTGAGCTATGGTCTGTTTTGGCTGCTATAACAAAATATCACAGACTGGGTCGCTTAAGCAATAGAAACTTTTTCTCACAGTTCTGGAGGCTGGAAGTAAGCTGAGGGTGCCAGCATGGTGAGGTGAGGGCCCTCTTCTGCACTGTTGGCTTCCCACTGTACTTTTACAAGATGGAAGGGGCTCTCTGGGGCCTCTTTAAAAAGGTGCTAATCCCGTTCATGAGGACGCCACCTCTTTCACCTGATGGCTTATGCAATCCTCTTACTTACCTCAATTTCCTCCTCTGCAAAATGGAAGTGACATTATGGTTTTCAGAAGCGTGATTTGTTGCACACTGAGAGGCTCATTGGTATTCATTTTCTGCTTTCTTCACCCTAATTGCCTTTCCATGCGGTTTCAGGGCCTTCTACTGTTCTCATGTATTGAATTTTTTCCTATCTCTGAATCAACATCACACTGTCTGGAACAAATATAATACTAATTAAAATCCAGTGTGTGCACATGTATATAAACTGACAACCTAATTTTAAAATTAGATAGAGTCATGAAGATTAAAGAGGCTTATTCATACTTTTAGGCATGAAGGCTTATTATAAAGCTACAGTAAGTAGAACTGTATAATAGAAGCACAAGTGTAAACAAATAGACTAATGGACTAGAACAGGAGCTTTTAAAAGATCCATACATTTATGACAAAACTGATAGGTCAGTGTAGAAAGAAATTATTTGTTATAAAAAGTGCTGATCAATTGGATATCCATGTGGAAACTATAAACCTCAATTCCAAGTCCTTTGTAGATCCACATGTGAAAAATAAATCAATAAAATTTCTAGAAGATAGTATTCGTTTGACCTTAGGGTAGGCAAAAATTTCCTGAACAGGACATGAAAAGCACTAAATATAAAGGAAATAATGACAAACATAGACAATATTTGTATTAAAAACTTCTGATGTTCATTGGATACCTCTAGGAAATGAAATGGCAGGCCAGGGACTGGCAAGAGATCCTGTACATGTGACTAGCGAAAGACTTGTACCAGAATATATATATATTTAAGAAATTAATCATCTATAGACAGACTGCTAATGAGAACATACTGTATAGCACAGGGAGCTCTACTTACTGTGCTGTGGTGACCTGAACAGGAGGGAAGCCCAAAAGGGAGGGAATATATGTATATGCATGGCTTACTCCTTTTGCTGTGCAGCAGAAACTAACAGTACATTGTAAAGCAACTATATCCCAATAAAGATTGAGTTTAAAATAAAAATAAATTAAAAACTATAAATAAATAAGAAAAAGACAAACAACCTTATAGAAAACATGGCAAACGATATGAATAGACACTGCAAAGAAACGATACAATGTATTAGTAATCAGAGAAATGCAAATAAGATCACAATGAGATAGCATCGTATGTAACAGAATGACTCAAATGTAAATCTTCTGATAACAATTGCTGATGAAAATGTAGAACAATTGGTATCTCCAGTCTTCTGGGATCACAACTATATTGGGAATATAGTTATCACCACTTTGAAAATTAGTGCTATTTGTTGTGGTTGAACAATAGAACCTTGAAAATGTTGAAATGTCATTCCTAGATGTTAACCAAATGAAATGAGTGCACATTTGCCCAAGAAGGCATGCAGAAGATTGTTCAGATTAGCATTTGAACAATACTCAAGAATCAAACACTGGGAAGAAAAACAAGATTTCATCAACAGTAGGAAAAATAAATGGTATATTTTTACATGGCAGTATCATACAACAATGAAAATTAAAAATTACAGATACATGCAATAACCTAAGTGAATCTCATGAGCATAATATTAAGCCAATAAAGCAAAACATAAAAATGATCAATGTTGTATGATTCTTTTTGTATAAAATTCAAAATCTGACAAAACTGATCTATAGCAAAAGGAGTCAGGATGGTTATTACATTTGTGGGGGACATGAGAGGGTGTCAAATGTAATAGAATATTTTATTTCTCACTTTTGATGATAGCTCTACCAGTGGGCTCCTTTTGTGATAATTCACCAAGCTGTAGAGTTATGATTTCTCTGTTTCTCTTGCATATTATATTTTTATTAAAACTTGTAAGTATTTAAGTATTTTACCAGGCCAGAGGCATGTATGTGTTACTAGCAATGATAATTACAGAATAGAACTAGAAGGAACCTCATAGGTTTTCTGGTTCAATTCTCTTATTTTATCCAGCAAATCATTAAAGGATGAGTTGTAAGAACTGGGCTTCACTTGTCTCTCATTTTGTCAATATCTAAAAGAGGAAATATTTGGTGACAGATTTATATGACTATTTATTCCTTGGGAGCTCAAATAAGGTCATCAATTCTTTTGTGGAAAAGAATCAGTAATCAGTAGTGAGCTACTTTGTCCTAGACTACTAGTCAGACAATCATTCACCTTCTGGAAAACCCTTTTATCCTGCCTCTGTGGTTCATCTGACAGTGGAATGTAGACATGCAGAAAATAAAAGAGAGACAGTGTTGAAATATTTAATTCAAACAAAACATATGCATTAAAAACAAAGGAAAATATTAATGCTAGCTAAGATATATAAATGAAGATAGAACAAAAAGAAGTATATTGGCAAATGAAGAGATGTGATTAGAATAAATTTACTATGAAAGAGGAATGCTGAGTTTACTTCACAAAACACAAGCTAAACTTGTGCTACATTAAAAAAAAAAAACCAACAACTTCTAAAAATGAGAAAAAGCAAGAATTCTGGAATCGAAAGAATGGCCAGAACACTACCAGGTAAATGCAGAGCCAAAGGAAGAGGCAAGAAAGCTGCAATAAATAATAACAGATAACAGATTTAATTCCAGCTTCAGTTCAGTCACTCAGTCGTGTCTGACTCTTTGCAACACCATGGACTGCAGCACGCCAGGCCTCCCTGTCCATCTCCACTTCCTGGAGCTCACTCAAATTCATGTCCACAGAGTCAGTGATGCCATCCAACCATCTCATCCTCTATTGTCCCCTTCTTCTCCTGCCCTCAATCTTTCCTAACCTAAGGGTCTTTTCCAATGAGTCAGTTCTTTGCATCAGGTGGCCAGAGTATTGGAGCTTCAACTTCAGCATCAGTCCTTCCAATGAATATTCAGGATTGATTTCCTTTAGGATTGACTGGTTTGATCTCCCTGCAGTCCAAAGGGCTCTCAAGTCTTCTTTAACACCAAAGTTCAAAAGCATCAGTTCTTTGGTGCTCAGCTTTCTTTATCATCCAACTCTCACATCCATACATGACTACTGGAAAAACCATAGCTTTGACTAGATGGACCTTTATTGGCAAAGTGATGTCTCTGCTTTTTAATATGCTATCTAGGTTGGTCATAGCTTTTCTTCCAAGGAGCAAGCATCTTTTAACTTCATGGCTGCAGTCACTATTTGCAGTGACTTTGGAGCCCAAGAAAATAAGTCTGTCACTATTTCCATTGTTTCCCAATCTATTTGCATGAAGTAATAGGACTGTATGCCATGATCTTTGTGTTTTGAATGTTGAGTTTCAAGCCAGCTTTTTCACTCCACGTAGAAAGCACTAAATTGGATAAAATAGGGCACTTTATTAAAACAGTTTTTAATTCCAGGTAGAAAGCATTAAATTGGATAAAATAAGATACTTTATTAAAACAGAATTATTGCACTGTTTGCTGAATATGTACCAGTCTTTAATAAGCCAAAGTCAATGTCATCCAAATCTAACAGAATATAAGAAACAAAGATAGAAATATTGTAACTACTCAAGTAGCTTAATTCAACTCCTTTGGCCCATATTAGATCAATAGGCCTAATGAAGTAAGCCAGTGAAGTAAGGCTATAGAAGATCTAAGTAACAAAATAAACAAATTAGAGCTTGTTCATCTATGACTAATTTAATGCTCCCAAAATAGAGAATAGAGCACCTCCCTTTAAGAGTCTATGAAACCAACACAATTCTGCAAAGCAGTTATTCTTCAATTAAAAAATAAATAAATTTAAGATAAAAAGAGTCTATGAGACCTTTGTGAAAACATATATTAGGGTGCAAAGAAAACCATAAATTTCAAAAAATAAAAGAGTACAGGTAAGTACCTGACCAGGGAAATAGGGAACACCCGGGTGGCTCAGTGGTAAAAAATCCTCCTACCAATGCAGAAGACATAGGTTTGAGCCCTGGGTTGGAAAGATGCCCTGGAGAAAGTGGGCAGATCACGGTGGAGAGTTCTGATAAAAATGTCCACTGGAGAAGGGAATGGCAAACCACTTCAGCATTCTTGCCTTGAGAACTCCATGAAGAAGTATGAAAAAGCAAAAAGATATGACACTGAAAGATGAACTCCCCAGATCAGTAGATGTCCAATATGCTACTGGAGAAGAGCAGAGAAATAGCTCCAGAAGGAATAAAGGGCTAAGCAAAATGGAAACAGCACCCAGAAACAAGTGGATGTCTCTGGTGGTGAAAAGTAAACAATACTGCATAGGAACCTGGAATGTCAGGTCCATGAGTCAAGGTAAATTGGAAGCGGTCAAACAGGAGATGGCAAAAGCATCGACATTTTAGGAATTGTGAACTAAAATGACTGGAATGGGTGAACTTAATTCAAATCACCATTATATCTACCACTGTGGGCAAGAATCCCTTAGAAGAAATAGAGTAGCCCTCATAGTCAACAAAAGATTCTGAAATGCAGTACTTGGGTGCAATCTCAAAAATGAATTATCTCTGTTCGTTTCCAAGGCAAACCATTCAATATCACAGTAATCCAAGTCTATGCCTCAGTCACTAATGCTGAAGAAGCTGAAGCTGAATGGTTCTATGAAGATCTACAAGGCCTTTTAAAACTAACACCAAAAAAAGATGTCCTTTTCATTATAGGGGACTGGAATGCAAAGGCAGGAAGTCAAGAGATACCTGGAATAACAGGCAAGTTTGGCCTTGGAGTACAAAATGAAGCAGGGCAATGGCTAACAGAGTTTTATCAAGCGAACGCACTGGTCATAGCAAATATTCTCTTCCAACAACACAAGAGACGACTCTACACATGGACATCACCAGATGGTCAATACCGAAATCAAACTGATTATATTCTTTGTGGTCAAAGACAGAAAAACTCTATGCAGTCAGCAAAAATTAAACCGGGAGCTGACTGGCTCAGATCATGAACTCCTTATTGCCAAATTCAGACTTAAATTGAATAAAATAGGGAAAACCACTAGTCCATTCAGGTATGACCCAAATCAAATCCCTTATAAGTACACAGTGGAAGTGACAAATAGATCCAGGGATTAGATCTGATAGACAGAGTGCCTGAAGAATTATGGACAGAGGTTCGTGACAATGTACAGGAGGCAGAGATCAAATACATCCAGAAGAAAAAGAAATGCAAAAAGGCAAAATGACTGTCTGGGGAGGCCTTACAAATAGCTGGGAGAAGAAGAGAAGTGAAAGGCAAAGGAGAAAAAGAAAGATACACTCATCTGAATGCAGAGTTCCAAAAAATAGCAAGGAGAAATAAAACAGCCTACTTAAGTGAACAATGCAAAGAAATAGAGGAAAGCAATAGAATGGGAAAGACTAGAGATCTCTTCAAGAAAATAAGAGATACCAAGGGAACATTTCATGCAAAAGGGGCACAATAAAGGACAAAAATGGTATGAACCTACCAGAAGCAGAAATTAAGAAGAGGTGGCAAGAATACACAGAAGAACTATACAAAAAAGATCTTCATGAACCAGATAAACACAATAGTTAATTACTCACCTAGAGCCTGATATCTTGGAGTGTAAAGTCAAGTGGGTCTTAAGAAGCATCCCTATGAACAAAGCTAGTGGAAGTGATGGAATTCCAGCTGAGCTATTTCAAATACTAATGGAGGATGCTGTTAAAGTGCTGCACTCAATATGCCAGCAAATATGGAAAACTCAGCAGTGGCCACAAGACTGGGAAAGACCAGTTTTCATTCTAATCCCAAAGAAGGACAATGCCGAAGAATGTTCACACTACCTCACATTTGCACTTATTTTACATGCTAGCAAAGTAATGCTCAAAATTCTCCAAGCCAGGCTTCAACAGTATGTGAGCCATGAAATTCCAGATGTTCAAGCTGGATTTAGAAAAGGCAGAAGAACCAGAGATCAAATCGCCAACATCCGTTGGATCATAGATAAAGCAAGAGAATTCCCAAAAAATATCTACTTCTTCTTCATTGACAATGCTAAAGCCTTTGACTGTTTGGATCACAACAAACTGTGGAAAATGCTTAAAGAGATGGGAATACCAGACCACCTTTCCTGCCTCCTAAGAAATCTGTATGTAGGTCAAGAAGAAGCAGTTAGAATCAGACATGGAACAACGGACTGGTTCCAAATTGGGAAAGGAGTATATCAAGGCTGTATGTTGTCACCCAACTTATTTAACTTGTATGCAGAGTACATCATGCAAAATGCCTGGCTGGATGAAGCACAAGCTGGAATCAAGATTGCCAGGAAAAGTATCAATAACCTCATATATGCAGATGACACCACCCTTATGGCAGAAAGTGAAGAGAGTACTAAGGAGCCTCTTGATGAAAGTGAAAGATGAGAGTGAAAAAGGTGGCTTAAAACTCAACATTCAAAAAACAAAGATCAGGGCATCTGGTACCTTCACTTCATGGCAAATAGATGGGGAAACAGTGGAAATAATGACAAACTTTGTTTTCTTGGGCTCCAAAATCACTGCAGATAGTGACTACAGCCATAAAATTAAAAGACTCTTGCTCCTTGGAAGAAAAGCTATGACCAACCTAGACAGCATACTAAAAAGCAGAGACATTACTTTGCCAATGAAAGTTTGTCTTCTCAAACCTATGGTTTTTCCAGTGGACATGTATGGATATGAGAGCTGGACCATAAAGAAGGCTGAGCATGGAAGAATTGATGCTTTTGAAATGTAGTGTTGGAGAAGAGTCTTGAGAGTCCCTTGGACTGCAGGGAGATCAAACCAGTCAATCCTAAAGGAAATCAATCCTGAATATTAATTAGAAGGACTGATGCTGAAACTGAAGCTCCAATAGTTTGGTCAACTTTATGCAAAGAGTTGATTCATTAGAAAAGACCCTGATGCTGGGAAAGATTGAGGGCAGCAGGAGAAGGGGACGACAGAGGATCAGATGGTTGGATGGCATCATTGACTCAGTGGACAGGAGTTTGAGCAAGCTCTGGGAGATGGTGAAGGACAGGGGAGCCTGGCATGCTGCAGTCCATGGTGTCGCAAAGAGTCGGACCCAACTGAGTGAATGAACTGAACTGATATAAGTAAATGGTTCTTTCTTTATAAAGTTAGAACCCAGTAGGAAAACTGGCATAAAACAAGGACTCCGAGATTTCACAGACAAGTGAAGAAATTTGCCTTTAAACATATGAACACATGCTTACTGTTTGTCAGAGATTTTAAAATACAGTTTAAAACAATGATGAACTGCCATTTTTTATTTATCTGTTGGGCAAAGATTATAAAGCTGGATGAGGAGTAAACTGATGAGAGAGTAACTCAGTATAACTTCTTTGAAAGGCAATTTTGTAAATGTCCACTGAATTCTTAAACCTGTTGATCCAGCTATCTGGTTTCAAGATATTTATCCTATAGCAATAAAGTACAAAATAACTGTGCAGAAGAATATTTATGGCAGTGTTGCTTGTATTAGCAGTCTAGAAACAGTCTAAACGTCCATCAAGAAAGAACGAGTTCAGTACATTTTGTAACATCCATACAATAGAACAAACCGTAGCCATAAATCTGAAGGTATTCACAGATGTTCTTCTCCAAGTCAGACTACTGAGAAAAAAAGAGATATGAAACAATGCGCATGAACACACAAGTTATATCAAGTGTGCATGCATCCATCATATTTCATAAAGATACCAAGCTCTGGTAACAACAGTGCCAGAGGGATCTGAGAAGTTGAAGATCTGTGTTGGCAAAAGAAATACCTTTCAATGGATACCCTTTGAAATGTTCTTATATGTATGTAATATTTTTCCAAAAATCCTTTAAAAAGAGGATAAATCAGTGATAAAACAAAATATACCCCAGATAATTCTGATACGAAGCCACGCTTGGGCACCCTTGGTCCTAGAACAAATTTGTATCACTTCACTTGACATCCCCTCCAACCAGTTCCAGAGGAATCAGGGATAAGCAAGTCAGGGTCACTGTGGCCTCTAGGCAAACAGTAAGAGTAAACACAGCATTAGTCAAAGTTTAGTGGCAAAGGTTACTCTGTGTGCCAGGGCCTCTGCCAAGCACTCTATGTGCCTGTTCTCATTTGGTCTTCACCATTAACCAGTGAAACGAACACTAATATTGTTCTCATTTTACCGTGAGGACCATGAAGGGTAGAGTCTGGATTCTGAATCAGTCTGCCTGCCTCCAACCTCATGCTTTACCATATGGAAACCATAAAGAGCAACCACCATTGTCCTTCACAGAGAACAACACGTTGGCTACCTATAAGGTGTTGTCCTGGAGTGGAATATTCACTAACCTTTTGTCAGCACTCCGGCTCTATTGCCATTTGCTAGCTGTTGCCTGAGGCTTCGGATAAGTCTTTTTACTTATCATCTGTAAAACAGGATAATGGTAAACATTTTTAGCTTGATTAATTGATCTTTTTTGGTAGTGGGACTTCCTGGGTGGTCCAGTGGTTAAAACTTCACCTTCTAATGTAGGAGGTGTGGGTGGAGTCCCTGGTCGGGGCACTAAGATCCCACATGCCTTGTGGCCACAAAACCAAAACATAAAACAGAAGCAATACTGTAACAAATTCAATAAAGACTTAAAAATGGCCTACATAAACATTCTTTAAAAAAAAGGCTTGGGTAGTAAATATTATTTATGTTCCCCATTTTGCAGATGAGGCATTTGATCCTACGTGTGATCAAGTGTTTTATTATAAAAGACCACACTCCATCAGTCAAGGACTGGAGAAATGAAGACCATAAGTAACTCTCCCAAATATGAGCACGGCATTTGGAAGCGATGCAGAAACCTGGCAACTACCAAGATAGAAAAGAATACCGCTAACACATTAATAGACCTCCAGTTCACACATTATGACTCTTGATTTCTACCACATTCTTTCCATTTCAAATACAATTATTCCTCATTAAGAGAGTAAACTCTAAACCTTGGCAGCCATCATGTTTAGAACTGCCAAGAAAAGCACATGTTATTGTCACCTACCCAAGTTCAGAACTGAGAAAAGTTCCACTGCTTTCCATAATCAGTATCGACCGAAGCCGATTTATGTGCCAAATGACTTAAGCTTCTCCTCTAGACTGTGAGTTCCTTGAGAGTATGCATGGCATTTGCACTACTCCATTCATAGAACAGTCATTGCACAATGAGCATTTGTTCATGACGGGACGGATGGAGGAACGGGTGGATAGATGGTCAACCGATGGACATAAAGGTGGATGGATACATAAATGATTAAGTTACCACAAAGAATTTTCCTGATAATAATGACTGTGTAGTTTGCAGTATGAAATATAATCATTTTATACAACGCTACACGGCAGAAGGAGACGACGGTTTCATTTAATCGGTACATGTTTGCTGTTTCTTAAAGCTCCCACTTAATGATAAATCGGCATTTCAGGCACACCTGCAGAACAAAGAGAACTTGCCAAGAACCTCTGAAGAGGAGTTAACCACGTGACAAAAGGAGAAAACATTCGGAGAGAAAAATCATCTCGATAATCACTATAGCACTTAAACAGACTTCCAACTTGGAAAGCCGAGAGGGAATAATTTTCTAACTTTCTAATGAATGTTGCACTTAGCCAGCTGTCAAATACGCAGTTAATTTTTCATTCTAATTATTTGGAGTTTTTTTCCCTGGGTCGCATGATTGTTAGTTGCTCCATCGTGTCCAACTTTTTGTGACCCCGTGGACTGTAGCCCGCCAGGCTCCTCTGTCCATGGAAGTCTCCAGACAAGAATACTGGAATGAGTTGCCATTCCTTTCTTCACGAGATCTTCCCAACACAGGGATCACACCTGGGTCTCCTGTATTACATCTACCTGTACCTCAGATTACCATCTGAGGCACCGGGAGGCTGGAAATCCCAATTCTATATGCTCTGTGACTGATAGTCAAGCTGACAAAGGTTCTCCAAGCCCAGAGTCTGCAACAGTGTCTGAGCTTCTTACTAATGGGCTGGCCAGTGCATATTCATGCCTCACAAACTCCTGTGCTGCTCAGTCTTGTACAAATTCACAGTCCTACCACCTTTAAGGGGAAAGTGAGAGGAGCTGGCTAGGGTAGGAGGAGGTCAGGTAATTGTATGAGAGGTTCATCTTTACCTTCTAGGATGCAGATAGCAAAGGCTAAAGAAATGGCAGCCAAGGAAAGACAAGGAACCAAGGTCAGGGAGACAAACACAACATCAGTCCAGAGGGTAGTGGCCAAATCAAAACTGAGAGACAATAGTTTGCAATGAAATAGAAACTGTGTGGTGGGCATGTTATTTTTCTCTCTAGGGTTTTTTGTTAGCTTGTTTTTTTGTTCCTTGTTTATTACTTTGTCTGCATATAAGCTTACTGGATCAGTCCTCAATAGATTGAACACTAGCTTCTGTCTAGTTCATCCATTCACCTGAGGCTGGAAAACACATTCCTCAAGACTGGAAAAGAGGAATGGGTTAACCATCTGTCTCCCAGGGCTGGAGGGCTGGAGCCTTTGGAGTAGTTATTTGTAAAGACAGACTTAAACATCATTTGCTATTAATTAGTTTGCATACTGGAGTCCCAATCACTGGACTGCAAGGGAATTCCCCCTAGTGCTTTCAAATTCTGATCAGATTATATTAATTCTTGGCAAAATTTGGCTTTTAATACCATCAACTATTGTCTTTCAGTTTGTCCAATATCTTGCTCATATTTCACCATCGGGTCATCATTTTGATTTCGTCTGAAGAGAAGATAGATTAGCTCCTTAGCAGCATTTCTCAGCTTACTCATGCCATTGTTGTTGCTGTTCAGTTGCCAAGCCGTGTCTGATTCTTTGTGACCCCATGGACTGCAGCACGATACAATTCCCTGTCCTTCACTATCTCCCAGAGTTTGCTCAAACTCATGTCCATGGGGTCGGTGATACTTATGCCATGGCACACTTACAATTATATTTGCAGTGCACTCGAGTCAAGTTTGAAATGACATACCCAGAGTCAACTGCCTTAGAGAGTTCAGTTGCCCCAGACACATCGTATCCAGCTACCTGAGGGTCAAGGAGGTGAATAACTCAGTCCCCTGTAAACTGGCTACAGCACATGTGTAAGGAAATTCGCCTCAGATGATATAGCTACATCAGTTTAAAAAAAAAAAAAGGAGCAAAATCAGAAACTGCAAACCTCTCTCTTCTGTCACCCTCACCAAGTCCAACAGAGGATAACTGTTATTTCTGGAGAAGAGACAGCATACCAGGCAAAACTGGAAACATATCTCTTAAACCTGCATTAAAACTTCCATTAATCATTAGGCTAAGGGGAAAAAGGTACACAGGAACTGTGTGGCTATGTAATAACCCATGAATATAAATCAGACTTTAAATTGCTCTTTGAACAAATATTTGGACACATCGTTATCAATAATTATATAGCTTATCTGACACAAAGGAAAATTGAAGGAAGCAGTTTGGGCTTGAGATCCGTTCAACTTGCAATGGACTTGTTTCCTTAAAGAACTAGCTCAACAGTGTGGTTGCCTAGATGGCTGCCTCTGAGTTTTCCAATGACCCTGCATGGCAAAATATAGCTCCACCGTGACGAACAATCTCTGAAATTCTACTTGCCAACTCTTTGGGTGAAGTTAAGAATGCTCTTATTCTTTTTCTTATTGCTATTGTTTTTTTTATAATCAGATTTTTTAATTTTTTTGGCCACACAGTTTGTGGGATCTTAGTCCCCTGATCAGGGATCAAACCTATGCCCATGGCAGTGAAAGTCCTAACCACTGGACTGCCAAGAAATTCCCAAGAATGCTCTTGTTTATTTTGCACTAAGCAGTTGTCATTAATTCAAATTAATTCCATATTGGGAGTTAGTTTTTCAGAAATCTTAAAGTTAGTTAGTTTTTCAGAAATCTAAAAACCTAACCTTAGTGGAGTTCCCAGGACGCCTTCTCTGATTGTTCCACCTAAGAAGAGGAGTGTAATTTGGGGTCGAGACCAGAAACACTTAAAGTCTTTAGAAGGACAGACCTGGGTCTACAGAGAGATTTTATCGACCTAAAAGCCTTTTTTTCTTAGCAAAGAATCTCTTGGCCATTGGATGTTATTTCCCTATTGTATTTTTTTCTCTCTGTGACCTCATTTTGGAAGATCTCATTCTCTCTCTGACTCCATTCAAGGAGCATTTATTGAGGTGTTCTGCAGCATGAGCTGGGTGCAGAATACAAACATGAGCAGGACAGCTGCATTCCCTGACCTCATAGAGCTGTAACCAAGAATGATGACAATCAAATGCCAGGTGATCTAGGAACAGGAGAAGACAGACAAAGAGAAGCAAGTGATCAAACAAAGAGGTGCAAGAAAACCTTTATTCCAATGACACGTTTTCTTCACAGAGAAGTAGAAAGTTCACAACCCCAGCTAGTTGACTACCTTCAACTAAAGTACTGTGGTCTTTCCCATCTCTGGGCTTTGGCATATGCTGTTCCCTCTGCTGGTAAGGTTTCACACACTACTTCCCATTCTGAAACCTCCCCCCATCCTTCAAGAACCAATCCAGGGCTTCCCTGGTAGCTCAGTGGTAAAGAATCTGCCTGCCAAATGAGGAGACATGATTTCTATCTCTGATCTGGAAAGATCCCACATGCCTGAGTAACTAAGCCTGTGTGCCACGACTATAGAGCCCACGCTGTAGAGCCTGTGAGCCAAAATTAGAGCACATGTGCACAACTACTGAAGCACATGTGCACAACTACTGAAGCACATGTGCACAACTACTGAAGCACATGTGCACAACTACTGAAGC